>NW_027509141.1:7842500-8340000 GCF_051911475.1 Siphateles boraxobius | reverse complement strand
GTTTTAAGTTTTTCAGCTTTTCAGGTACAGAAACTGTAATCAATTGTAAAATAACACTGCACTTTATAAATCAAATATACATTAAAAATATACCTACATAAGTTATTCAGTCAAGAACGATTTAATTTTCTCATTTCTTTTGTTGTTTAATTAGCGTTATAGTATATTTATTATTGAGACGGCAGTTGCTGTTACTTTAAAGAGTTGCCAAATAGTTACACATGTCTGCAGCACTAAAAACAGCATGTCTTGTGGTTTAAAATCACATTTTCTATGAGCGCGCTTTGGATGCGTGTGCAGCACATAAAATAGCGCGCGAGTCGTCTCGCGCTTGAATTGTTAAAAGTCATATTGAAATGCTCACAAAGGAACCAAAATTTAAATTTTATGACAAGTATCTCAAGTATTCGATTCCAGAATCCCAGAAATCCAGAGGCGTAGGACGGTTTTATAAATCTTGCCCTTGAGTCGTATGGGCAAGATCTATTTGAGCCACGCCGTGTTGACTCGGGCGCGGGAGTCAGGGAGGGAGTCGTCGTCGCTCTGGATGAGTGAACCAATACATTTGTATGCGGTGACTTTGTTCAGTGGCTGCCCACTAACTCTGATCGTCTCGTCGGTCTGGGGCCCGCACTCCATTTACTCTTTTTGATATTGAGGCGCAACATCCAGTCCAGTCACTTGTTCCAGTCTTGCACTTGATGCTCGAGTCCACGACGGGCTTCGTTAGCTTGGAAAATGTCGTCGGTGAATAGAAGTGATGCCCAAGGGTTTGATTTTATTAACATTAGATTTCAGCTTCTATCTATTTATAATTAATTGTAGGGAAAAATTAAGCTGTCTCCTTCCAATTTTCCATTCCACTATGTCCTATTGGAGCGTCTCGTGCATAACACAGCATTCTAAAAACGCTGGGCTCTAGTTAAAAGAAGTTCAACTTTTAAAAACCAGGTCTCTAGACCATGGGTGTCCAAACCTACTCCTGGAGGGCCACTGTCCTGCAGAGTTTTTCTCCAACTTGCCTTAAACCACCTGCCTGGAAGTTTAGAGTATGTCTAATAAGACCTTGATTAGCTGGATCGGGTGTTTAATTGGGGTTGGAACTAAACTCTGCAGGACAGTGGACTCATTAAGGACAAAGCTCTGACAGAAGACTTGAAATAAAAGTGAAATATTACCATTGTATAAGAAGAATAATTGACTCTTGTCTGTTGAATCATTAGAAAAATAATGCTATGAAATTAGCCTTAGCAAGACAAAGAAGTTTACCAGTTTATTAAAAAAAAATTATTTAAAAAAAGGAAATTATGCTGTGGTGGGGATTCACTAAAGACATGCAGCGAAATTTGTAATGAAAAGGCGTGGACACAGTTATTTTTGTGCAAAATGTATGTGAGGAGAGTAGCTGAATGAATAATGCGATTTACTAAGGTTTGCACAAGTCAAATTACTGGTATCTGAGCCATTATTTAACAGCCAAAAAATAAATAAAAAAATGTCTCCAACCATTTTTTTCGCTTGACATGGCTGCGGTAGTGGCACCGATCATATCGTTTGTGAATCCATGTTATTTTTAATTTGCTGTGATTCTACGTTAATTAGCTCTACTCTTGGTAAATTGGTAAATCACCGCAGAACTTTCCACTCCCATCAGCAGTTTTATGGGATTGCGGTCTCACGCTAATTAGTCCTGGTTAGTAAATCTGGTTCCAAGTGTCCTAAAGAAATCTCTGATTATCTTTCAAAGATTTGTTGCCCCAAACCTTTCAATCCAGTGATAACTGTCGTTCGTACTCAGAAGCGCTCATTGCAGCAGCCCAGTACCCTGTAAACACAAGTTTACGATACAACCATATGCACCAGCACTCCCGGAACCAGTCAGTCATAATAAAATGGACAATTCCATTTTTGTGTACAATAGCTCTGGCCATGCCATCTGACGCTAGATGTCATTGACATTAAGAAGCCAGCATTTCATAACTCTGAAAGATGACTGATGAATTTATAGACCCCTGAGCCTTTCAACATACACTTGCATATTACACGAACACTTTAACCGCAAACACCTTATTACAGGTCTCTGAACGTTTTTTTTCTGAGCTGAGAAATTAACTTAGGTGCCTTTAAGCTGCTTACTTGCAAATATTTGACCTCTGCTGACAGTGAGTGATTACTGATAGCACAGGCATCGCGGTGTACCAGCACACCATTAGCATGTCATTACGCATAATTACTCCACGTGGCAGAGGGGAAGTGAACTGAGCTGTGCATTTAAGCAGAAATGAGCTTGTGTAATGACACACAGTCCTGTCAGTTAGGAGAGCTGGTGGTGCTCGTGTGTGGTTATATACTGTAGGTTGCCTGTGGTCATTGTATTAGTTTGGTTAGTGGTAGGAGTTGTCGTCTGTGTGTGTGTGTACTTGTATTAGTTTTATTAGTTTTAGACCAGCGGAATGAGGACAAAGAGAGTAAAATGAGGACATTTAGGCCAGTCCTCATTTTCTGAGAGCCCTTTAAAGGCATGTTTGAGGGTCAAGACTTGGTTTTAGGAATAAGGTTATAATTATGTTTAGGGTAAGGGTTCGGGTTAGGCAATTAGTTGTGATGGGTAGGGTTAGGGTGAGGAGCTAGAGATCGCATTGTGTCAATGAATGTCCTCACATTTTATCTGTAAATGGCTTCATGGAGGAGTGTCTGTGGTTGAAAGTGGGTGTGTATTTTGTATATTTGTATTAAACATATTCACTCACTTTTTGTATTGGAATCCAGAGACCCAATCTAAAAAAGACAAGTATATTTTATTATTAATTAGAAGGCTAAAACTCCAAGCCTCAAACTCAAAGCCTATTCATGTTGCTTATGTCTCCATTGTGTCAATGAAAGCTCGAATCACACAATGCGCTTCATTTCAATGTGCACACAGCTTGTTGTGCCCGAAGACTGCTGTCACTATAGTTTCCATATGTGTTGGTCAATGCCTGGGTTATGTAGATAACTTGTTGTATTTTCAGGTCAGTGTAACTAATATAGTTGTTTTCCACTATGTAGTTGTTCTATAAAAAAATCTATAATTGTTCAGCTTTTTCTTAGTTGATTGACAGCTCGTAGCAGTGAGAGTGTGTCAAAGCAAAGGGCTGTTTGATCCTGATCTGACAGCTACGTTTGTGACGCTCGGTTTCAAGGATGTTGTACCATCTGTTTTTGAAAGTCTTTGTTTTTTCATTATTATAATTATTATTTTTGTTACTATGACCTATTATTATTTTGCTTATTTTGCATTTCGAGGTGATAAGGTAATCACATGTTTAACATATACTGCAAGATGACTGGCGATTCCAACCTCCAAAGTTTATTAGGAAAGTATAAGCTTTGTAGAAATCCAATGTCAAATTATTGAAAAGGTTGGCTTTTTTCACATTTCAGTCTATTTACTTGCAGTCATACAACAACTACAAATATTGTAACTTGTGTAAATGGATGCATACGTTGCCAACATCCTTTGTTTTCACAGAGAGTTGAATAAAGAGCCCTGATTTGAGAATTATTACATTTTGGAGTGAAGGGACAACTTCACAGAGAGACTACAATCTGCTGACGCCTTTCTCCCATTTCATGGGTCGTTTCATATCTTAGAATTTATTTTACCCGCCTCCTCCAACAGTATCCATTGTTAATTCGATATGCAAAGACAGTTCTGGTAATGTGCTCTGCCGTTAACTTGGAAACAATGTGAGAAAGCACATATGTGATTAGATTAGTTGGCACATCTAGAACTGCGGCATAATGACTGCTCGTCTGAAATTCCTTGCCGCATACTGAGAGACCCAGCATGCTTCAAATTATTACCCAATTTATCATCAAAATGCACTCTTCGTATTATTGTTATATTTTATTGTGTATGCACAGTATACCATGTACTACAGCATGTGTGTGTGTGTATATATATATATATATATGTATATATATATATGTATATGTATATATATGTATATACTCACTGACTCCAAATGTGTTCAATTGTAATTGAAGCTATGCCTGTTTATTTATACTAGTCATTTACACATTAGATGCAATACAGCATGTTACCAGAAAGGCTGTTCATGTGAGGGTTTCATGACATATCAAAGTATGAGCAAATCTGTATTTCTATGGAAGACAGGAGGGTGGAAATAATATCTTGCTATCTCTCATCGCCTCTCCTTCTCATGTTGAACATCTGGACTCGTCTGTCTTCATTTTGAAGTTCTGTCGAAACGTGCCTTTCCATGCACACTGAGTGCTCCATATGTCAGATTTTGTGGGACCAATGTAAATATCAAGGCTGCTTTTATTTATTATTTAGTTTAGAATCAGCCTTATGCTGTTTACAAATGATGGAATCATTTTCATATTATTAATTTAAAGTATGTATGAGGACAAAAAATAGAGAAAATATTGAGGAAATTCAATTCAATGCTACAAGTATGCTTTTTTTTTTTAATATACATTCAGCACAAACACGCCTCCTTTCTATATCAATTCTGCCTATCCCTTATTCAGAAAATCAGCGCTAATTACCTACCACAAATAACTTTGCATAGCCAACATAGCTATCATTATCATCAAATGATGAATCAATGCTGTGTGGGATAGACTTGCCATCTTTATCATGGCATGTGCTATATACAGGTTGTGATGTTTTCAAAATTCAATAACTTTCAAATCTGTTTTATGGAGTTTTTCTTTACCGAAAGCAGGCCTGGCTCCACAGGGGCCCAATCAAGAGCTGGGCCCACCCTGGCCTTAAGTCAAAAAATACCGATTGGAAAGTTGGTGCGATGGTCAATTCTGCTCCAGATTTTGAGGGAGGTCATGGTTTTCGGCTGCTTGGTATCAAAAATGTGCTTGTTATTTAGAAAACTAGAAAGCAGTATTAGAACAAACGATTTTAAACCGTTCAAGTGCAAGAAGACGTGAAAGAAGCTCAATTCGGTACCCGCATGCTGTTTTGTTTGTGAGCATACACGCAAAGCACATACACACATAGCTGCGTCTCAGACAGCTCACCAATACTAAACTAAATTCTCTTTTGTGTCTTATTGCACAAATACACGCACAATTACATCAAAATGCCCATTTTGGCGAGTATCCTCGACTTAACTGTGTTAAAATAAAAAGTCTTAATGAATGTAAACCGTTGTGAGAAAATCTGATGTGTGTCAGATCTGTGCATTTGGTCTTAAAGTGACAGTGGCTTAACTCTTTCCTCACCACATTTCCGTCGTTTATGAGACAACGCTTCTGATGACTGTAATGGTCATTTCCGGCTTTATGTGTTTCTATTACGCATAGAGTAAAATAATGCGATGATCAACATTAAACTGCATATAAATCAAAACTTCTCAACTTAACCGACTGAAATGTCGACCCAGAACGAGCTTTAGGACTGTGCAAGCTTTGGGGGTGTTGATGGACTCTACTCCATCTGTGTTTTGATCATCGTTCTGAATCTGATCCAGACTTAATCTTTGACAAAAATGAGTTTTTTCTCAGCTTGTTGCTCAAAATGTTACTTCTTTATGAAACTTACCCACATTCAAGTGTTGATATAAAAGAATGAATGAAGCCAGAATAAAAGTTTTTGTGTTTAAAAGCAGAGGGTCCCAAACATAAAATGTATTAAAAATTATTAATTGGATTAATACATCTATGGGAATTGAATGGAACATATGAAACCAATCAAAGATACCATTAGACACATTTACACATAAGCCTTTACATCTAATTAATGTTAAGATCATGAGAAAGATTAATTTAGTCAAGTGTGTTCAAGCTTGTAACTGGTAGTGTAGATAAACATACACAGACTGAGCAATTAGTTTTATGTGACAAATAAACAGAGCACTGATCCAGAATTACGAAGGGATGTTAAAGCTGAGGTCCGTAGTTTTTTCCTCTTTGTTGCCATCTCTGTTCGAAATCTGCAATTGCAGTTATTCGCGGAATTATCAACTTTACGTGGGTTGTAATTATCACAGCGCATATAAATCCAATGTTTTGAGGAGTCAGGCTGTCAGTCACCGCGCCGGAGTGGATACTGTCATTCGGAATCACATATTATACTTTTTGGAAGTATGACCAACATAACGAACAAGTAAGTAACATCTACTTTAGTTCTGACCAACTAAGGGGAAAAAAGCATTGCAGTAAATCACGCTGATTAAATCTAACGATCGCTTATCATATCACGTCAAACCTTGCAAATTATACTTTGTTCTCAAATTGTTAATGTTAACAATATCAGCATTGCGTGACTACATTTAATGCCCTTCCGATATTATCCTTGTTTTCGCATGGGGCCCAGTTGCAGTCTTTTTTTTTTTTTTGCCACTCCAAAGGAAGTGTTTTGCATTTTACAACGGGTGAATCTCCTGTTGTCACTGGTGATTGTCGTTTGAACCTTTCTGGATCCGCCATCAAATTGATAAGTTTAATTATATCAAGTGCTGTGAGAAAAGGCTATAAATCTCCACCTCCAACATCCTCACACGCAACATAGCCTACTAGCCGAGACACCTTCTTTATGTGTACAGATGTGACTTAATGACGCAAAGATATGTTCAAATTTCCCGCTGAAATCCACCAGTTCCACTGGAATTAAAAACATTATTACAAGTTTTGAATCGAGCTAAGGCAAGCAGATAGTTTTGAACACTGGCTGGTTACAGTATGTACTTTTAAAATTTTTAACCCAAAAAAGTTACGGAATGCAGCTTTAATTAACATGTTATGCTTATGAGTTGTTAACCACGCAACCAAACTGAAGTTCTTTCTGTTTGATCTTGTGCACCCTGAGAAGTTTGGTTGTGTTTTGGCGAGTTTGTGTTTGGCACTGGGCTGATCTCACCACTCCTACACACCACATGCTAACGCTTCCGTCAGAAACTCATACACAGCCCAATTCAGCCCAGTCTGAGCGCCAAAAACAGGCAACTCCTCCCTAGTTGGATGGAGGGATGGATGGTTAGCAGTGTTGGGAAAGACACTTTCAAACAGTGTCTCGTAACTCTTTCATAATGTAATTAGCTACACTAAACGTTATTAACTAAGTGGCTAACTACACTACGGTTCAAATATTTTGAGGTTAGTAACATTTTCTTTTTTTAAAATACTTTTATTTAACATGGATGCAGTAAATTGATCAAAAGTGCCAGTAATGACATTCAAAAGATTCAATTAAAGGCCTTTCTTTAGATTTTTCAATATATATATATATATATATATATATATATATATATATATATATATATGTATGTGTGTGTGTATATATGTGTATATATACAAAATTATAAACGCAACACTTTTGTTTTTGACCCCATTTTTCATGAGCTGAACTCTAAGACTTTTTCTATGTAGACAAAAGGCCTATTTCTCTCAAATATTGTTCACAAATCTGTTGAAATCTGTGTTAGTGAACACTTCTCCTTTGCCGAGATAATGGTGTGACATATCAAGATGCTGATTAGACAGCATGATTATTGCAAAGGTGTGCCTTAGACTGGCCACAATAAAATGCCACTCTAAAATGTGCAGTTTTACCACACAGCACAATATCACAGATGTCGCAAGTTTTGAGGGAGCATGCAATTGGAATGTCCACCAGAGCTGTTTCCCGTGAATTGAATGTTAAGTTCTCTATCATAAGCCGTCTCCAAAGGCGTTTCAGGAATTTGGCAGTACATCCAACCGGCCTCACAACCACAGACCACGTGTACCACACCAGCCCAGGACCTCCACATCCAGCATCTTCACCTCCAAGATTGTCTGAGACCAGCCACCCAGACAGCTGCTGCAACAATAGTTTTGCATAACAAAATATATTGTATTTTTATTGATGGCATTTTGAATGCACAGAGATACCGTGACGAGATCCTGAGGCCCATTGTTGTGCCATTCATCCAAGACCATCACCTCATGTTGCAGCATGATAATGCACGGCCCCATGTTGCAAGGATCTGTACACAATTCCTGGAAGCTGAAAACATCCCAGTTCTTGCATGGCCAGCATACTCACCGGACATGTCACCCATTGAGCATGTTTGGGATGCTCTGGATCGGCTTCGCACAGCCATTGAAGAGGAGTGGACCAACAAACCACAGGCCACAATAAACAACCTGATCAGCTCTAGCCGAAGAAGATGTATTTCACTGCGTGAGGCAAACGGTGGTCACACCAGATACTGACTGGTTTTCAACCCCCCCCCCCCCCCCTCCTCCCAATACAGTAAAACTGCACATTTTACAGTGGCCTTTTATTGTGGCACACCTGTGCAATTATCATGCTCTCTAAACATTATGTTGATATGCCACACCTGTGAGGTGGATCGATTATCTCGGCAAAGGATAAGTGCTCACTAACACAGATTTCGACAGATTTGTGAACAACATTTGAGAGAAATAGGCCTTTTGTGTACATAGAAAAAGTCTTAGATCTTTGAGTTCAGCTCATGAAAAATGGGGGCAAAAATAAAAGTGTCGCGTTTATAACTTTGTTCAGTGTGTTTATGTATATATATATATATATATATATATATATATATATATATATCACCTAAAGATACATCTGATATATATACTCACCTAAAGGATTATTAGGAACACCATACTAATACTGTGTTTGACCCCCTTTCGCCTTCAGAACTGCCTTAATTATACATGGCATTGATTCAACAAGGTGCTGAAAGCATTCTTTAGAAATGTTGGCCCATATTGATAGGATAGCATCTTGCAGTTGATGGAGATTTGTGGGATGCACATCCAGGGCTGGAAGCTCCCATTCCACCACATCCCAAATATGCTCTATTGGGTTGAGATCTGGTGATTGTGGGGGGCATTTTAGTACAGTGAACTCATTGTCATGTTCAAGAAACCAATTTGAAATGATTCGAGCTTTGTGACATGGTGCATTATCCTGCTGGAAGTAGCCATCAGAGGATGGGTACATGGTGGCCATAAAGGGATGGACATGGTCAGAAACAATGTAGGTAGGCCGTGGCATTTAAACGATGCCCAATTGGCACTAAGTGGCCTAAAGTGTGCCAAGAAAACATCCCCCACACCATTACACCACCACCACCAGCCTGCACAGTGGTAACAAGGCATGATGGATCCATGTTCTCATTCTGTTTACGCCAAATTCTGACTCTACCATCTGAATGTCTCAACAGAAATCGAGACTCATCAGACCAGGCAACTTTTTTGCAGTCTTCCAATTTTGGTGAGCTCTTGCAAATTGTAGCCTCTTTTTCCTATTTGTAGTGGAGATGAGTGGTACCCGGTGGAGTCTTCTGCTGTTGTAGCCCATCCGCCTCAAGGTTGTGCGTGTTGTGGCTAAACAAATGCTTTGCTGTATACCTCGGTTGTAACGAGTGGTTATTTCAGTCAAAGTTGCTCTTCTATCAGCTTGAATCAGTCGGCCCATTCTCCTCTGACCTCTAGCATCAACAAGACATTTTCGCCCACAGGACTGCCGCATACTGGATGTTTTTCCCTTTTCACACCATTCTTTGTAAACCCTATAAATGGTTGTGCGTGAAAATCCCAGTAACTGAACAGATTGTGAAATACTCAGACCGGCCCGTCTGGCACCAACAACCATGCCATGCTCAAAATTGCTTAAATCACCTTTCTTTCCCATTCTGACATTCAGTTTGGAGTTCAGGAGATTGTCTTGACCAGGACCACACCCCTAAATACATTGAAGCAACTGCCATGTGATTGATTGATTAGATAATTGTATTAATGAGAAATTGAACAGGTGTTCCTAATAAGTGTTTAGGTGAGTGTATATATGTTTATATTTATACTGTATATACATACACATAAAAGACATGTTTCTTGAGCAGCATATTAGAAAAAATTCTGAATGATCATGTGACTGAAGATTGGAGTAATGATGCTGAAAATTAGAAAATTCACTTTTACTTCCACAGTCATATTAAAAACAATATATTAATATTTAAATATAAATATTAAAGTTTATAAATATTTTAAATGATAATATTTCACAATATTGCTGTTTTTACTGTATTTATAATCAAATAAATAGAGTCTTGGCGACCATAAGATACATTTAAAAATAAAATAAAATAAAATAAAACACTGACACCAAAGTTTTGTGTACTTTGACGATGTTATGTGGTTTAAATAGGTTTCATTTTTCATTATTTAATTTGACCAACAAGGTGTGACCAAAAATATCAGAGTGCTAAACTTTTGAGCGTAACCAGCAAGTAATTCAGGACTTTCATCCTTCACTCTAAGTGAAGTTGTATCAACTTGTATTTTTAGTTGTATTAGTTGTATTTTGTTCTCTATACCGCAGGTTAGTTGTATGAAACCAAACAACTACTTTCGTGTATTTTTGAGGTATTTTCTTTTTATTAAAGGCATACATTGCTTTCATAGACTGCTTTTTATCAGATTCTACAAATCAGCGAAAACATTTTCTCATTGCAATCCTAAAACTGGCGTTGTTCATGAGTCTCTACTTTTTAAAGCCAAGTAAAGTCTCAAGTCATTTCCTCATGATTCAAGTATTAAGTTTGGCTTTTGACTTAAGTGTAGGACAAGTAGGCATACAGAAAATTAATCTTAAAGTTTGTCTGACTGCATGTTTGTCAGAAATGTGAATGAGTGTGGATGATGTGCTAGGGAGAAAGATACAAAGTAAGAGAGCGACAGTGATGGGGAGGGGTGTTGTGGTCCCGTGGCCTGTCTTTTAAAGAGGTCATGTCTGTGGTTAATCAGGAGAAGCTGGTGTAATGTGTGCCCGCTGTGCTGGCTGTCTGTGGGGGGTGAACTCCTCTGATTGCCCCTCTTTCATTAGCCTGTCAGAAAACACACCAGAGGACCACAAACACACGGCTCCACCTCTACAACAGAGGTCAAACGCTCTCACACACTCACGAATCCACACATTCATTCATCTTAACGCACACGCGGGGTCCGACAGCTCCTCTCTCGGGCTGTCAATAGCTGTCCTCAGCTCAAGTTTATTTTGTGTTGAAACTCCCCAACCTGTTTCGAGTCCATTTGTCCTTCTCACTTGTTCTCGCAGTATCTGTTGAGACAAATCGATCACTCTTCTACCTCAAGGTTGTCACTCAAACGGGCCTTGAGTGACTGTTTTCTAATGCTAGACAATTCTGAACTTCCTCCCTCACTGAGAGAGGGAAAAAAATCTCCATTAGGTGAAGACTAAAGACGTCAGTCCTCAGAGACACAATGTCCTTTCATCAATAGTGTCGGGCTCGGAGAGAAGTATGATCTTTATTTAACTTGCATATCATCTGTTATTCATATTACTTGTAGCAAACCAAATATCCGAGTTTGGATGTCAACTCAAAGCTACTGTGGATTAGCTTTGTTTGAACCCACTTAAACAGAAATGTTGCTGTTTTCATGAAAATTGCATCTTTTAAAGCAATTATTGTCAAACATTTTACTCTTTTTTTGGCAATTTGCAGTTTCCTAGTTTCCTGCAGCTTTGCCTACCATTCAAAATGTTTATAAGCCTCTTAAGCTCACAGTTTTATAATACATTATTATTATTATTATATCGTAAAAAATGATGATGCTATTGTGAAATATAATTGAAATTCAAAATGACTGTTTCTATTTGAAGATATTTTTCGATGTAATTTGGCAAAGCTGAATATACAGCATCATTACGCCAGTCTACAGTGTCACATGATCCTTCATGTGTAAAATAAACAGTACCCATTACATCTGTGCCTACAAATCTGTACCTGAAAAAAATATTATTTTTTCCCCTTGCAAACACTATAATTTCTTTCAATTTATGTCAGTCCATAAGTACTGGTCAAACAGATTTGTTTAGATTACTAGTAAGTGCCTCAAACAAAACTTTCTAAGTACTGTATTTTTTTATTTTATTTTATTTGATGCCACTAACTTCGACAAATTTAGTGAAGAGTTCTTTTTCAAAAGTACCAGTGCCTAAACTAGTACCCAAACCAAACTTTGAAACCTGGCTTTTGGAAATCAGAACAGTTTCTTGCCAATTTTTTGTGCAATATGCTTGGGAGTTCTGATTAATGAACTCCGTTATCATCAGTAAATGAGCAATTTGTCATAGTGAGTTAAATATCCTGGTAATTTTTTTTTTTTTTACCAGAGTGATGGTCATGTCTGTATTTTAACCAAGGACACGGGGACAACTTAAAGGCACTATGAAAATTCATGGCGTAGTCATTTAAATGGCATTTTTAATGAGGCATAACTAACTCCCTAGTGTGATTGGCCCACCCAGACATATGCAGATAGCTTCTTGTTTGGTTTGGTTGTTTATTCTAGATTTCACTAATTGACCCATTGCACCATTTATCATGCAAGGATAATCAACAGGAAATTAAATCTGCAACAGGGGGGGGGTGAAACTGATAACTTTACATAAACAATACAATGCATCGCTTCTGTTTACTTGATTTGAAGGCCTGAGAAAGAAATGTTGCAGATTTCCACCCAAAGCAACAGTATGTGCCACTTTTTAATACTCCGGTCTTACCCTGATCATTAGGATCATAATGCGATCCATGGACAGTCAGGTGGCATTATGATTAGTTGCTATAATCAGTAACCTGGCACAGTATTGGTTGTTTGAATCGGTGTTTGCTGGCAGGCTGGTAATGTAGTGTGTGCTCAGCCAGTGTGTCTCTGACGGCCTTCCAGAAACAGCTTGCTCAATAATTACTGGGTCATTATTGTTCACTTCATGGCTTTGTCTACTGTGCGCTTGATTGCAAACTCTGCTATGCCTGTCCACACTGATCTTCCCTGCAGTCCAGCTGACCTGGTGTTTAGTACGTAACTGGCCCTGACAGTATAACTGATTTTTAATTGTGTTGTTCTGGGAAGCATTTCACAATTCCTGTACTTGGTTCTGACCTCACACCTTGCTATAACTGTGGCCGTAAGCACACAACTGAAAAATAACTGAAAGTAAGTGCTTGTTTTGGGTGTCACGGTTTGGTTGAATTAAATGAGTGAAGGATCTAAATCCAGCGGTTGGAAGTTTAATTAACTCTTTCCCCACCATCGACTGAATTTTCTTTCTTGTACTGTATGAGACAACGCTTCCCACTCCATTGACGGAATTTTATTTTCACTGTAATGCGGTAGGGGGCGCTATGACACATCTTCTGAAAGAGTACTGAATCTCCTGATCAAAAGACATGTGAAGAAGAAGCAGAAACTAGCGATAGCATATGTAAGCAGATGCATATGTAAAATAACGCGATCATCAACATTAAACAGCATATGATTAGGACTGTGAAGCGTTGGGAGTGTTGATGGACTCGATCTACTCCATCTGTGTTTTGATCATCATTTTGAATCCGATCCAGATGAAGTCTTTGACAAAAATGCTATTATTTTTCCCCCAGCTTTTTGCTCAAAATGATGCTATTTTTATGAAACTTACCCACATTCAAATGTTGATAAAAATCCGATACAGACACTTTTATTTGTAGTACTTTAGTACCGATACCTGCATTTTTATTGTATAAAAAAAAAAACTAAATATTGTGCAGAAAAAACAAAAGAATATGAATCAAATTAGTTTGCTTAGCAAATAGACATATCCTTCAGTTGTTTTCATTCCTAACTATTCCTGTTAAAATGTATTGTAGAAACGAATGTTACTTTCACTGTTCATATTATTGCTCTATCATATTCTATCTTTGATTTATCGGCACAGTGAATATTTAGAGCTGCTCCATTAGGGCTCAACCAGTTAAGAGCAGTGAGTGATTTTCTCTGTTTTTAGTTGTTAGATTAACATTGAGTACAAAAACAGCAGCAAGTTTATTAGAGCTGCACATATCCAACATACTGTTACACACGCATTTTCTTTCAACTGTTTACGTTCACTTAAAACATAACGGACTACATTTCACAAGTAACTTGCCTATGTTTCACAAGTAACTTGCCTATACAGGCATTTTGACATCATTTTGTGTAAATTTGTCCATTCAAGCGCAAGAAGACATGAAAGAGAACTCCATTTAATAGGCTTTTCACGCTCTGTCTGAGAGGCAGCTTTCTGTGAGCGCTATTTGTTGAAACATCATGTGATTACTGTACCACCTTCCTGTAATAATGTGGGGAACCTCGTTATACATAAATCATGTAACAGTTCATGTGTTTACTTGCACATATACGATTTGGAGCACTCTCTCTCTCTTTACTGTCAGTTAATGTTAGTAATGTGCTCCTCATTTGACTGTCTTTGCCATATCCTTCTGAACTACAAACTTTCCAGCAATATCTGTGAAAAAGGGCCGTGCGCTCAACAACCTCGCTCATCTGTGCCACTGCGTGCTCAATCCACTGTGTGTATCACTTATCAGCTCACGCAAACCAGCTATATACTGTAGGCATAAATATTTGTTTAACGTTCAATTTACTCGATACATTTACTTCATAGACATCCTTCTCTGATATATCCATTCTGTTCTCTGTTTGCTCTGTTGTCAGTGTTTCTTCGTCACAAGCACTGTACTGTTCACGCTGTGTGGTATCAGAGCATTTTAATGAGTACAAGTACACGAGCACACGAGCACACGAGTGCAGTATCGGGCCAATACTGATATTGGTATCGGTGCATTCCTAATAACAGGTGTAAACGATAATCAAACAACCAAGGAAATGAACTCAAACGTATGAAACTAAACTAAACTAGGAAACCCAACCAAATCACTAAAGAATCTGCAAAAAATGATTTCCGCCAAAATATATAGTACAACTGTTTTTAATGTTGATATCAATAAGAAATGTTTCTTGAGCAGCAAATCGGGATATTTGAATGATTTCAGAAGGATCATGTGACACTGAAGACTGGAGTAATGATACAGAAAATCCTGAAATAAAATATATTTTAAAATGTATCAAAATGGTGGTCAGAAAATTGTCTCACAACGATCAATTGATATTATGAGTTGAAATGTTAGTGATAAAAACAATATGCTTTTAGTCATTTTTTTATGGCGGGGGAGGGGTTGGAAAGTCAGTTTGTAGAGTTCTGAAGAGAAAAGCTGAATATATCTCCCATCTACCATTCCCGCTTTCTTTGATTCAACAGATGAGGACGAGATGCATTAGATGTGCCATTGAATCATGCACAATATTTGATCAGAAATTGCAGGCAACGGATTTTTCTTCTTGACAGCAGTCTCTATGAGCCTGAATGATCCCTGAAGTAGCATGTGATCAAAGCTAGCGTGGCATAGGCTGAATGGCAGGCTTTTGTGCGGCAGAAGGACGTCGGTGGCGTCCGATAGAGGCTGCGCTGAATGACACTGAATCCCTTGATCAGGCTTCATTTCAGCCTCATCACCACAAGTGCTCTGCAATTCTCCGCTCTGAAACTCGTCTTCTAGTAATGACGCCAAATGCACAGCATTTTTATTCAGGACTGCATGTGCAGTTGGGTGTCTTTCCGCAGTTGTACCTAGCGCTTCACCTGAATTTAGATGATTCATCCGGCCACTGTGGAGTAGGTTTTTTTTTTTAATGATGACTGTTATTGATGTCAAAGTGTTGCTCTGGGTTCACAATGAACTACCATTTGTAGGTGTTTGTCCTTGAAAGAAATGGATTGTTGACCAATCAAACCCTAGTGCAAATAAAAGTAAGAAATGAACAAAGCATGTATCTGAATTGGAATTATGCTGAGAATGTATCAAAGCCTAAGTTAGAAAACCATGGCGGCTAGCGGTTAGCGGATACTGTATGCTGCAAAAACATTGCACCTCTGTTCTCATGTAGGACACGTTTCAAAATATATTACAAAATATACAAAATATTTTATGCTTCTGTTTCCCTAGTCACTTCCTATGCCTCCTCTACTGTCAATAAAAAATGAAATCACATGCTAGCTGTTAGCCAATTAGCTCGTCCCAAAACTGCATTCAGGACTATGTATGCAGGGATGTAAACTTCAGGTGAAAATCGCTGTTTTTAATCCAAATAGGTAATTTGTGAGGATATAAGTGTTTTTTTTTTGTTTGTTTTGTTTTTTAATTGGGAGGAGTCACTTGGATTGAAATGAGAACCATACTTTTTGAGGATAAAAAAACCTTTGGTCCTTAAAGTGAGACACTGTCTTTTACATGCTCATAATGTGCACATACTGTAATGTGCATTTGAAAACACAACAAGCGTAAGCCATCTTCTCAAAATTTGTAATGAAAGGTGTGCATAAACCTTTTGTCGAAAAACAAAAGAGAAGCTTAAGAGGTGTTCTGCCAAAATAAAAGCTTTACCGTTTGGAAGCAAATAAATGAATTAGTTGATCAGTTATAAAACAGTTGTTCTGTAAAGTAAAATAATCATTATTATTATTTAAAAATACTCAAGTTTTTATTTTAGAGTACAATATAGTATTATCATAATAATATTTTCTTAATTGTTGTTTACTTTTTTGTTATTGTTATTATTATATAGTCATATTGAATGGATTCCTTAAAAAAACAATGTGAATGTGGCCTGAGACAACTGAAGTTGAGAGAGACTTTTTGAAACTCTGCTCTAAAATAATAATAATAATAATAATAATAATAATAATAATAATAATAATAATAACAATAACAAAATATAAAGAGAGAGTCTATGGACACCTTTCACCCCTGATTTTGTATCTTTGTATACAAGAGTAAAAAAAAAAGATCCTCTCAGATCAATGTTGACGCTATTTTCAGTAATTAATAATTCAGTAATAAAAAAGAAAATCTGAGAAACATAAAAAAATCAGATTTTTACAACAGAATACAAATTGTAGGGAATTTATTTTAAAAATGTAGGAGAATGTTTGAATAAACGATTAAAAATAATTGAGGTATTTCAAAATACCAAAATAAAAAAAATTAAAGTAAAAAAAAACCTTACATAAAACCTTCCCACATCTGTATCATAATATATCCTACTGTAAATGGGCATACAGATTATCTCTATGGCATTCACTTTATGCCACATTAGAGGGCAGCAAGTCCCATCTCTCATTAAGAGCTCATCTTAGAGTCATCAAGTCATGTAATGTCATGGATTTTATTGCATGTTCGAGTTCTCAGTTGGCTTTACTGGCCTCTAGCTCTGTTCTCACTTTATAGCACACATCAATGTGGCCATTGCCTTGTAGTAATATGCTTTATGGTATTCCAGACCCAGAATATGATACATTTATGATACCTCAGGACATTGAGGAAAAGCTGTTGGAAGAAGCGCAGTGTTTTTGGTTGTAAAGCAACGTGAGTGACAGAAATGCAGACAAAACCAGAGCTTGACACAGATAGAGGAGTTAGTCAAGCAAATGATTGGGGCTCATGTCACAGTTCCATTGGATGATAACGGCCATCTCCTTCAGACGCCTTTCTCATGCTAAAGTCTCTCTCTCCTTTCTGCTCTTACCTGTCACATGTACGCCGCTAATTAATATGGCCACTGCAGCGTGTAATTGGTCCTTTCTTGTGAAACCTTGCACTTAGTAATGTTGCTCTGACTCACCTTGAGGTGAAAGGTAAAGCTGTTCTTCTGTCTATAAAATGATATTGCCATCTGTACTTCCACTTCCTGATGGTTGAACATGTTACTCTGGACAGAATTGCCTGATTCAATTGACTGTGACTCAACAATCCAAGTGATTCATGACCGCTTTACCAGTGATATTTACAAAATTCTAAGTGCTTAATAAGAGAGCATGTCAGTATTTGAAACATATCAGGCTTAAGCTGGTTATCTTGAGCAGTTAGTTCCTGCTAGTAGATGCCATAACTACAAAACTATAGTGGGAAAAAAATCCCCAAATCCCACCCAAAACAGATTGTATTTGTGTGAGAATCAGAGAAGCAAACCAAAATTTAAGGTTCAGCTCAAATAAAATGAACAATTGCTCCAAACCTTGGTGTGAACGACTGAAATATGAACCCAAAACGGACCAAAGACATCTAAACAAAACAAACACAGGATGTGATGTCACAAGATGCAACCCTAAAAGGACAGAAAGCTCAAGCATAACTGGTTCTTCTTGTCAGAGGAGCGATGTTGCCCATTACAGTTCGGTACAGAGGTTGGAACTGCGTCTACTCGCGGCAGATATTTGTTTATGTGTAATAATTCTTGGTGCCGGTTTGACTCCTTTACACATTTTCTAAGCTCTTCGTTAGGTATCACCTGTTAAAAATACCACCATGTATGCACATACAAAAAGCACTTTTAGTCCAACACACAGAATTGATTTGAATGTTCCGTTGCAAAATTTATGTTCTAAAGGTTTTTTTTTGTTTAATTTTTTTTGCATCTAGGTTTGGTCTTAAAAATGACAGTGTGAATGCCAAGCAAACCAGGACTAAATGTATCATTTTCTTTTTTGGTCCAGACCAAAGAAAACGAGAACAGAACCACTAGTGTGAACACCCTAATAAGCCTTATTCGCTTTTACAGTAGCTGTTGACTCAAGAACCACTGCAACTGGATCATTGATTCAGTTTTCAACTCAAAATGGTTCATAAAATCCTAAACGGTCTGGCTCCTTCTGTATTACGTCACTTTATGAATCTTCGCTGTGAAACCTCTGTGAGATCTACCAGACTATCACTTATGAGTAATTGTCTGGTTCCCTTTCGTGGTTCCGCATTTGGGCTATCATCTTTTGCAGTGAAAGCCACTAATCAGTGGAATGCCCTACCAGAGGACATAAAAGGGTGTAAAGCTCATGGTCTTTTTAAACTGAAGTTAAATTTTTTTAAAAAAATTGGACCAATTATGTAACCATTGAGATTGTTGTAGTTAAATTGATTAACTGATTTATTTATGGTTTTTATGGCCTTGAAAGTATGTGTGTATGTATGTATTTATTGTATGTGAACATAGGTATTGTCTGTGTAATGTTTTGTTAGCTTTGTCCTCTCTGGGGGACTACAGATGAAAAATAGCAATTGGCTAAATCCGGTACAATACATGAAATGGACATTTTATTTTAAAAATTGTGCATGGTCCCTTCATAAATAAATAAATGAAATGAATGAAATGAAAAACCAAATTAGTGATCAATCAATTATTTTGGTCCAGTTATTTTCCAGTTGATTCTGCTAATTGCGACTTTTTCTCTCACAATTCAGACTTGTAAAAAAATATACTTCCGAGTTACCCAAAGCAAGTAGATAAAGAAAACTTACAGCTATTGCTTTTCAAAACTTCCAAAAGCAAGGATTGATGAGGATTATCCAAGAAAACACCTAGTCTGAGCAACATACACCAGCCATGTGCCTAGCTATTCACTTCCTGCTATTACCCACAGATTCTTAAACGTCCAATAGATGGCAGTTCCAGAACAAAATTAACTTAGGTAAATACTGTGTAACGGGGTATAGAACAACTAGGAACTGCATGAAAAAAAAGAGAATTGCGAGTTTATATCTCACAATTCTGACTTTAATTCTCACAATTGCGAGTGTATATCTCGCAATTCAGACTACAACTCGCAATTTCGAGTTTATATGTCAGAATTGCATTTATTTATTAAATATTTTTCTATGGCAGAAACAAGCTTCCATAGAATGAAGAGTTCAGTTCACTAAATCAATGATCTATGGAGGGTTGCATATACTGTAACTGTATTAAATTGGTCTTACAAATTAAAGCGTGGTTTATACTCACCGCGTCTGCACGTGCATGAACGTGTGAGCGGCAAAAATAGCTCCATTGAGGTGTAGGCGGTCAAGTGTGTTGTGTGCGCAAGACACCATTTTGCATTTTTTGTAACTCGGTGTACAGCTCCGCTTCTGAAGATCCACGACTTCGATGCGATTCTAGCAAAGCCGGCATCTTACCGGCACCCAGTTGGCGCTTGTCTAAATTAATTGCTTTCATTTATGATATAGGCCTACAACAACCAAGTTAAGTCACCTTTATTTATATATAATTAATAAATAATTTATTTTATGTCGGGAGCTATCACCCTGTAGCCCAAGACTGGTTGCCCACTGAAGCTAAGCAGGGTTGAGTCTGATCAGTACCTGGATGGGAGTCCTGGGAAATCCAGGTTGCTGCTAGAGGAGGTGTTATTGAGGCCAGTAGGGGGCGCTGCTCACCCTGTGGTCTGTGTGGGTCCTAACGCCCCAGTATGAAGGGGACACTATACTGTCAAAGAGCACCGTCCTTCGGATGAGACATTAAACTGAGGTCCTGACTTTCTGTGGTCATGACAAATCCCATGATGTCATTCGAAAAAGTGTAGGGGTGTAGCCCCAGCATCCTGGCCAAATTTGCCCACTGGCAACCTAATCATCCCCGGCTTCATCACTCTTGTCTCCTCTCCACCAATAAGCTGGTGTGTGTTGGGTGTTCTGGCGCAATATGGCTGCCGGTTCATCATGCGGGCGGATGCTGCACATTGGTGGAGGTTGATGTTGTATATTATTTTGTATTAAGATGCACACCAGTAATGTTTTTTTTTTTTCTAAGGAACATTTATAAAAGCTACTTAAATGCCCTAATTGAACTATGGCTTAATCCTTACTTAATCTAAGCCCTGTATGTGAAACCTAACCTTCTATCTTTCTATCTCTTGTGTTATATATGCAAGTATGCAGAGCTCCTGGAGACCATAACAAATTGATTGGGTTTTTGTGCTCACTTTTTAGCGAGTAAAGTACATTCAGATTCTAATTATTTTTAAAAAAGAAAAAAAGAAAAGTGTTTTGGACAATACAAGCCCCGAAAATGATCGCAGATGTACAGTTTGAGTGTCATCCAGGCACTTTCACAAACTACTTTCAGCATATGAATTTGGACACACTAATCTTACATACCATGTCGGAACAGAAACTGGGATTCGGGGTCTGAATTTGACTTTGTGGCGACAGAGCAGTAACTTTAATGGCTATGAGTTTTTAGGAATAGATGAGCAAAAAGACGAGACACTTGTCCGGACATGGTGCGACCGTCGGAACTGCACACATGCTCAGAGTGAGAGAGAGCCAAATAAATCAAAATCAATCTGTGCCTCTTTTTCGGATCCAGAAGGCCTGGCCTTTCCTCCCCTCTCCCGAGAGACATTGCCAATTCACTTTTGAGATACTTTACTTTCTCTTGCTGCTTTAATTGAATCTATTGCAAATGTATTCACCTTTCCTTCATGAAAGTGATGGAGGATGTTTTAGATGGATTACAGTTATTTGGCTCATTCTTGGACTTTTGTCAAAAAAACTTGTTTTTTTAGGATAATACTTCTGCCATTTAAAACTGTTATGTCAGTAATAGACTTAATTCTGCACTGTTGTATACTAGATGCTACTAACAAAGCAATCTATATGAATTATATTCCTCAGGAAGAAAGCCTTTTTGGCTCAATGTACTTTACACTTGGAATAAATCGAGTAATTGGATATAAAGACCCATAAGTCTTGTTTTATGGTGAATGGATGATGTTTTTCAGTAATAATTCATTCAGATCTTCATTTATTTTGTTTAAAACATCTTGGAAGTCCCAAGTACATCAATAAAGTATTGTATTGCAGTTTTTCAAATTGCTTTTCTTGTTGTTGTTGTTGTTGTTTTTTTTTTTCAAGAAAGCCCCATGTTGGACATTCACCCATGCAGATCAGGGTTTCCCAAATTGGGGTTTGCGAGTTGGTGAAAGCTAATCATTTAATAATTTAATTTAAAGAGATTTAGATTTTTATGTTTTTATTATATTATTATTTCATTTTTCATCAACCCAAACTTTTGAACGGCAGTGTAAATATGTATATGTATATGTACAAGAAGTTAACAATGTGGATGTGTTGTGAACTATAATATAAATGTTGACTAATATAAATATTAACTAAAAATCTCAGGAGGTACTTCAAGTAATTATTTTAGGTAAAAGGAGTTCGGCTGACAAAAAAGTTTGGGAATCCTTGAGGATCATGGGAAATTGGACAAGAACAAAAACTTTGAATTTCGCATCCCTTTGAAATATCTTCCTGTGAGCTCGCCCTTTGAAAGTTGATGTAAGTTCCACTGCGAGACCATTGGGGACGGATGGCGGTAAAGAATGGACCACATGTATGCGGGACCTGCGGGGTGACGTAGACGAGGTGGGTTATCTCACCCGTCTGGAGAACGAATATAAAGCATCCAGAAGGCAATGGCAGGCAGTCTAAGAGGCGCCGACGCAGATTTCCGTCACACGGGGAGATGTAATGCTTCGGTCGTGCCAAATAAATTCCGGGAGTTTTAAGCCTCCGCTGTGTGTGTATGCCTCTGATAAGCTGATCATAAATGGGGGGATTTATGATAGCGTATTAGGCAGCTGTAATTGTTCATTCAACTATTATTTAGGATGAAGGGAGGGGTGGGCATAAAGCTAGGAAATCGGTTTGAGTTTTTTCTAATGTAAAACTACAGCAGCAGGAGGTAGTGTTTAACAAGACAGGGAATAGAATCACAGTAGTTTATTTGAAGCTCTCTGCATTTTACATTTAAAACGTTTGAAAAGTAGCAAAGTGGGGGAGAGAAAAGGGAAGATCTCAAACTATCGAGATTTCCGTTTCTGATTTGTTAGCTGACAGATAAATGGCATAATGCAAATCAGCATGTTACTCGCCAACTTATTACCACCTCAAGCTCACAGGAAGCAAGCAGATTCTTTCATTATTGATTTATTGAGTTCTTCTGGGAAGGCGAGACCAGGCTGCTTTAGGTTTTTGTTGTTTTGTGGCATTGACAGTACAGATTAGTGTTGGCCTGCCAGAATGGGAAAGGGGAATTGTGGGTTCTTGGAGTGGAAGCGGAGGCTGCTTTCTTTGCTGAATGCTAAAGTACCTGTTCATTTAAATGGTCCATCTTATTCTTAAAATAAGAAAACATTTACTAATGGGGTGAAACATCATGCTTAATGTAGCCAATATGAAGATTTATTTTCTAAAAAAAACAACAAAACAACAATTGTTTAGTTTCTCAAGTAAATGTATCTGGTTTTTAAAGAAGGTGGAAAGTTGTTTTATTGGTAAACTAGACAATTTTTTTTTCAAATTTAAAGTTTATGCATTTAAGCAGCACTCATTTCAAAATGTCCTCTAATATTGACAACTCCAGTGAAATGGGAATAAAATAGGAAAAAAAGTTACAGAAAGTTGTTATTTTTCTAGGAAATGAATACTGTTATTTAGCTAAATTTAAATGTTAAATTGATCAAAAGTGACAGTAAAGACTCCTAAAAAATTGTATTTCAAATTGTTTACTTTCCGTATACTGTATCAATCAAATATTGAAGACTGGATTAATGATGCTGAAATCAGATTTGCATCACAGGAATAAATTAAATATTATTAATTAATATTAATATTAAAAATATTACAATAAAAAATTGTTATTTTAAATTTTAACAATATTTCTGTTTTTAATGTATTTTTGATAAAGAAAAATGCCTTGAACTTTTAAAAGGGTATTATATTACATTACATTACATTATATTATCAAGCACAGCATGTCTGATCACTATTCTAATCACTATTAGTCTCTCAGAGATACGGTCTTAGCTGACTATTTTAACACATTGTAAGCAAGTTCCAGGTTAGTCTGTTAGTGAGAACAGTGTGTGTTTCTGGATGGAGGTTGAAGGTACAGTGAAAAGGTTTTCAGCACCAAAAGTTCACTTTAAGGCCAATACACTTCCGGCAAATCCGCTAAAAGCTTTTAAACATATTGTCAAATGGGTTTTTTCAGAAATCTGCTCTGTTCTTGTTATTACAATTCATCCTCCATCATCCCAGTAATATGGTTTCTTTTAACGTAAAAGTGTTGATTTTAACAGCTAGAGACAAAAGACCCAGACGTGATGAAAGTGGGTTACTTTCGTAAAACACTTTATGGCAGATGTTACAGAATGCGTGATTGTCATTGCTTCCTGTCTAAGAGTGTTAAAGTGAAAGGTATTAGTTTGTATTTTTTTATTTTTTTAAATGACAACATCCTTTTACACTTGACAAATTAATACTTCAAATGTCCACATAGATTTCCCGCCTTTAATGAGATCTCATTAAGTCCTAGAGCATTAACGTTTTAAAGAATGTGTCAAATTGAAAAGACATAAAAAAAAAACACTAACAATGATGTGCAGAAATCCATCGGCGAGAAGATAACTCTAGTCTCATTTCTACAAGAACGTGCTCTCATAACCAGACAGAAACACTGTTGCATTAATGTAAATAAGTCAGATAGTCACAGAACTGTAATGCTGAGATTCTTGTTTTCCTCTTCAGGAGGAATGATTGAATTTCTCAGTAATAGGCCTTTGTTGTTGTTCAGATAGCACAGTATTGTAGCCTGACATGTCCCCTTCAGCATTCTCGCCGGCTCTGACAAACGCACAATGCCAGAATTGATCCGCGTTTGCTCGGGTGGGAACCGTAATGAGGGGGCCGCAAGTGTCAACACAAACACATCGACAGCGTCACTCTCACACTGTGTCTTATTCAGGCAGGACGCAAAAAAGTATCAAACGACAAGCAAATTTTTTTTTTTTACGGTGAAAGTGAAAATGCTGAACATTGCAACAAAATCGCAGCCAATCAGAACAGTGTGTGTACGAGTTATTTTGAGTGCTCTCTCGCACTCACAACACTCTGTACACACACATAAACCCCCCCCCCCCCCCCCCCCCCCCAAAAAAAAACATGATGTTTAAATAAGCATCCTTTTTATGGTTTTGAGTTGTGGATCTTTGAGATGTGTCAAAATGTGATGTTCCTCAACCTCAACAATCAGTCAATCTCTCTTCAGCTGTTTGAGGTTTCATATACAGGATTTTAGTCCAGGCAGTTTTTAGTAGTGTCATTTGCCACTTACAAGGCCAAACATTGTAATAAAACAAGGGATTTTAAAATAAAATAAAATATAAATATTTGATGAAAAACTTAAATGAAGAAACCTTGAAATGTTTAGACATTCTACTAACTCTAAGTATCTTTGCACTACATGTCAACTAACTCTCATTAGTGCATTCATAGAGCGTAATCGGCTGTTAGTTAGAGTTAGGTGTGGGATGGGGTTAGTAGAATTAGTTGACTGCTTGCAAAGTTACGTTTTTAGTAGTATGTCTAAAGTGGACCATTAAAAAAAGTGTTACCTTTATAGATCACCTATATTTACACACCATATATACAGTATACAGGTGTTTACCATACATGAGAGGAGGTGTGGAACACTGCCTACAAAGATGCTAACAAGCTTACAAAATTACAACAAAAAACAACAACAACATCATTAAGATTTCTGAACAGAATTCATTCAGAAGCCTGAACAGATTCATTCACATGTCTAGGCTTGTTCACTCAGTAACTAGTTATATAGTAAATGCCACAAACAATGCACTATATAGGGAAAAGAGAAACCGCTATTATGTAGGAAACTAAACGCATAAAAACCTAAATGCTAATTAACGGGTTCACCTCAGCTCATGATATGTAGAATCCGGTTTTGTGAATCAGATCTTCAGACTCTTTGGCTCAAATGAATGGTTAATTTACGAGACACTTTCTCATGAAGAGGATGTCAAGGTTTTTGGTGCATAAAGACTCAAATTTTGTTCTGTTTTTCACACATAATGCTTTCGAAGAGTTGTAATATGGAGCATAATACCGTACTATATGTCTTTAAAACATATGAACAGAATTAAAAATTTTAGGCATCACACATTTGCTGACTTTGTAAATGGTAACAGAGGAAAGACTGGACATCATAAACTAAATGACTGGGATCACACTCTACCAGATTTTTAGGTCATTCCGAACACAACAAATTTACACAGAAACGCGCCATTTTTCTAGGAGATGCAGGACAAATGAAAACAATATGTGTTTGCCTCAAAATATATCCTCTGACTGAAGCAAAAAGTTGGAGTTTGTGCATATCAATTTCTGTAAAATCTGTCAACTCAAATTTGCCAACTGTTTTTCCGCAACTAGCGTTGACTCGTCCAGACTGTAATATGCAGCAAAAAGTCTTGTATAGTGTATTCCAGCCTTAAAGGGATAGTTCACACAAAAATCATTTACTCACCCTTAAGTTGTTCCAATGTATGAGTTTATTTCTTCTATTGAACATAAAAGAAGATATTTAGAAGAATGTTGGTAACCAGACAGTTGACTGTAGCCATTGAGTTCCATTTTTTTTTCCATACTAAAGAAGTCAATGGCTACCGTCAACTGTTTGATTATCAACATTCTTTAAAATATCTTCTTTTGTGTTCAACAGAATAAACTCATACAGGTTTGCAACAACTTCAGCGTTTTCATTTTTGGGTGAATTAACCCTTTAAGTAGCACTTTTATGATATTTTCCGAACATTTTTTTTAACCCAGAGAGCTTCATTCCCCATCCATTGTATTTGCATTGAAAGGAGTAGCCAGTAGATTCTTTGAAATATCTTCTTCTGTGTTCCACAATCATACAGGTTTAAAACAGAATGAGAGTGAGTAAATGATGACACAATCTGTCACTTTCTAGCACGACGCCTGCTTAAGACACAGTGTCATTCACAGTTTTTGGGACAGCATTGAAGATTTTACTCTCGCCGAGATACTCTCATACCTCTTGGGGTTCGTAAAGCTCGTTATGTATCTTTCATCGGTTAATATTTGATAATGAGAGCCGTGTGGCTTTGACCTGCGTAATTACCGTCCGAATATTCAAGTGTCCTGAATCTGATTTTCAATCAGCCGGACCAATGGCGCTGACAGCTCTGGTTAGAAGTGTTTTATGGTGGTGGAGACGCACTGGCGCAGATGGCCACTAGGTCGAGGATGAGTCCCCCCGTAGGGAATGGGCATGGGGCAGAGGGCCGGTCATTAGGATGGTCAACAGCTGTTGCCGTCTTGGCAAGCAGTCAGGTCGGGGCAACCTTTTGACCCCGGCTGTGCAGGGAGCATGCAAATGAGAGCGGCGGCTTCTCACAGTCTTCCACATTCTGGGTTCTGTTCTCCTCGCCTTCCCTCTGTTTGGAGGTGAGGTCAATGTGGCATAATCACTTACACGCAAGCAATAGGCACCCCAACAGTGAGCAACACAGGTCATGAAACACAGATGTTGACTCTTTTCTCATCGCCACCGCCTGATTGCCCCTTCAGTGAAGGATATTGTGTGCGAATCAAGGAGTTCATTTCTGGGGCCTGGTATAGGCCATTAATTCATATCTGCGCTCTAATGAGTGAGTTTCAGTAATGGAGCAGCTCAGCGTGTTATGATGGCACACAACGCAATTATGTCATCATGGATTAGGCCGGTGTTCAGCCAATCAATGCCCATGAGCTCGGCCATTTCGGGCTCCCGATAAACAAATAGTCTAGCGCCTGCCACTTCCAATGAACTACATTAATTCTGAGGCCAGGCAGTCCATGTGCACGTGTAGAGAGTGTGTGTATCCATATGCCAATGTAGTTTTCAGACCAGGTGTTTTGTTTATCATCTTTGGTCGAGTAAGGGATAATTGGTACCTTTTTTTTAAGCTATAAAACTTTCAAATAAATAAAAACAACAACAACAACTAAATAAGATAGCACTGCTTAGAGCATTTGTGATTAGTAGAGTTGGAAGTTAATGTTTCTGTGAACCGGATCCGACTCTGTTTCTAAGAACATGCTGTTTGTTAATTTGCTGCCCGATACTTTTCAGAGAAATAAGGCTAATAATAAATGGCACGATTCAGTTTAGTGGTCTGTTGCTAATACTTTGGGTTAGGGGTTATTTGAACAAACAACTTTAATGTGTAACTCTTCCCACCCTGTTTGTGATAGACATTAATGATACATCAGATCGTTCAAGTTCATCAGGAGAGGTGTGGACAATAAACAAAAAAAATAATCCAAAAACATGGGACCTAGAAGAGAAGGGCATCTATAGACCAGAATATCATAGAGATATTAGGATGGGCTCTCTTAAATGGGTCCATGAAGCACCTAGCAACACTCCAGAGCACCTTAGCAACCACACTGCAAAGTGATAAAAACCTTAAAGCAAGATCTACCTTTTAGAAAAGTCCTTTGAGAATTTTTATTAGTCTTGCCTAGTTTAAACTGGTCTAGCTCCAAGCCTAACCAGTTGACCATTGCCCAAAAAACCCTAAAAAAACAGCAGACCTGATCAGGCAGGGAGACCAGAATCATTTGCTCATTTGTAATTGAACGTTTGTGTAGGGTACATCTAAGCTATCAGACTTAGCAGTAACCTAATGCGAATGGTGTGTTCAAATAATCCTGGGAAATTCGTATTTTCAAGAGGGGAATTCGTAATCTTGAAGTCAGGTGCGTTCAATTCAGTCAGTCACTTTGGTTGGCTAATGATGGCAATGTACCTTTTCTACAAAAAAACACTTTTTTTGTTTAATTTATTTTATGACGGAGCTGTGAACTATGGCTATATTCTATCATAATTGTACAATTCTATTGTATTTTGTATGCAACTTGTCTAGTTGTATTGTACATAATAACAAAATATAATTTAGTACATTTCAACAAATTTAGCGTCAACTACACACAATGCATCATTGCGTCCACCATGTTTTCTCACTGAAACAGCCTTAACTTTGAAACTATCAACTCATAAATATAATGACTGAAATGCACCACAAGCTAGTGCAATGAGCAATTAGCTTGTAACACAAATACGAAGAAGAAAAGTTTTGAATTTCAGACTCTATAGCTTTGTTAGAATACTATTCCAGTATATGTAAAACAGAATTTAAAAGACGAATGTTTATAAAACAATTCAGACAACATACATTATAAAACAACTTTGAGTTCATAACACTGTAGAGTTTTGCACAGGCAAGCACCACATTTTCTTCAGAAACCGGCAGAAACTGGCTTCAGTTCTAAGAAATCGTTGTTTAGTTCATTGAACCCCTTACTTTCAGAGAATCGAAGCTAGGGACAATTGCACTGTTCCAGTTCAGTTTGCTTTGCAAAATGCGTGTGTGTGTGTGTGTGTGTGTGTGTGTGTGTGTGTGTGTGTGTGTGTGTGTGTGTGTGTGTGTGTGTGTTTGTGTGTGAGAGAGAGAGTTTTACGGCTAGAAGTTAATGATGGTAGTAGATCAGGCTCGCTTTCGAAGAAATCATTTTTTAATATGATATTTTGTTCTGTTCTCAGAAGAGCACATCTGACTGTTTCAGGGAGTGTGTTTGTATATGTGCATGTTATGTGAGACAGGTGGTATTGTAGAGACCCGTGGATAATTCGGCGAACACGACAGAGCAATCACAACACGAAAAACCAGGTGAGCGCATTAGCATACCGCGGCTAACAGTGTGTGTGTGCGGGTGACAACAGCCTGCCATCACTGACAGTTCACTGTCATTGTGTAGAGTGGTGCTCTGATATGCCGAAATCTCATCCTTGTTCCTTGAAAAGCCAATAATCATTCTCCATCACCGCACCAAAACTCTCAATTCCCCTTTGTGGGTTTGTCAGGAAAGACAAGGTTGTTGTTTTGTCTTTTTCATTGTATGTTTTGTTTCAACCAAGGGTCACTTGAAATACATGCCTGTGGTGACATTATTTTCAGCAATATTTTATTATGTTGCGTTGCGTCTTGCATTTTGTGATAGTTTTAAAGTAAAATATCCATACATATTGTATGTATAGGTACATTTTTGGAGTTTTGCAAAATTGTAGGTAGAGCCATGTTTTTCCAAAAAGCCTAGGTTGGTTTGTTTTCATCACCTCTTAGTTTTAATCGCACTTTTTAAACCAAAATGTTAATATTTTAGTTAAAGGGATTGTTCACCCAAAAATTTGAATTTTGCCATAATTTACTCACCTTCAAGTTGTTCCAAACCTGTAGTTTCTTAGATCTGTTGAACACAAAAGAAGATATTTAGAAGTATGTTGGTAACCAGAGAGTTGACAGTAGCCATTGACTTTCATAGTATATTTTTTCCTGCTTTGGAAGTCAATGGCTACCGTCAACTGTCTGGTAACCAATATTCTTCAAAATATCTTCTTTTTTGTTCAACAGAAGAATGAAACTCATACAGGTTTGGAACAACTTGAGGGTGAGTAAATGATGACCAACTTTTAATTTGGGGGTGAACTATCCCTTTAAGTAAGTTTTTGACAAACCTTCAAACTTTGTGTCTTTCTCCACTGTGCAGACGTTGTTCAGACACATATGTAAGTCATATCGAGAATTAAACAGCGACAAATTAATTGCTTCAGTTCTCTTGCAGTGGATTGTGGGACTGAACTGTGCTGAGAACAAATCTCAGTGCTTTATCAGTTGTGTATTGTTTGTTTGTGAATGTTGCCATAGGATGATGCTCTGGGGGCAAAGCTTCCTTTGTGTGTGTGTTTGAATAGAAGTGTGCACCTTTAGTAATATGGCCCTGCCAGACCGTGTGTGTTTGTGTGTGTGTGTGTGTGTGTGTGTGTGTGTGTGTGTGTGTGACACAGTGTGTGATGTTTCCCATGCTAGTTTAGCCAGAGGTGGCTTCAGGCCACAATAACACACACACACACACACACACACACACACACACACAAACAAACGTCCACTCACTCACGCAAGGTAGATGTGGGTAAATCTGCGGGAGCGGACTGGCAGGATGAAATTGGATTTTTAGCCAGAGCATCAGGCTGCCGAAGCCCCTTCAGCAAACGGCAGCGCTTGAAATCACACACTTGTGGTCTGGGGCCGGCTGCAGTGTGCTTGTGTGTACACGTTAGGGATGGCAATCGTAAGAAATTTAATATCGGTTTCAGATGATACAGTTTGTTAATGGTTCCATTATTGACTCTTTTCATACTTAAGGATTTTGGAATTAATGATATACTTAACAAATAAACATGCAAATATATTTTAATTTCAAAGGAAACATTTTTAACAATTTTAAAATGTAGTTGCCATGTTCTTATAAATGCCATGTTCTAATTGTATTCATGTGGGACTCTTATGGGTCTGAAAAATCTTTTTTTGTGTGTGTCAATCTTTATCATTACTTTGAAAATATTTGTTTAAATATATATTTTTTTGAGGTAAATAATATTTTACAATCACAAACTAAATATTTATCTATAATACAATCATGAATTAAAGATAATCTGGAAGTTGCACCATGCACATTACATTTTACAACCTGAACTAAACTTGCCACGTCATAAACAAGTCAGTGTTTGTTTGTTTGGGTGTTTGTGCATGTTAGTGGCACCATATGACTTTCATTTGATGGAAAACAAAACTTTTTTTAACATGAAATTATTCTAATTTGTTTTTAGCTAATTGAAAGGAAAAAAAAAACTTAAAATACTCTGTTATTTTTGTCCTTCTTTTTTCTATTATGATTTGAATTTTGATTTTATGTCCCAAGTTTAATTCAGTAATTAAAAACATGCACATCATGTATTTAGATCATTGCATGCATATATTAAATATATATATTTTAAAAAAAAGAAAAGAAAAAAGAACTTGACAAAAAAAAGTGAAGTCATATGTGTTTTCTCTTGTATTTCTCACATACCTGGCCAAGATAGAGCCGAAGAGGCCATTTGATGAACGTACAGAGACCAGTCACATATAAACTAGTTATATCAGTCAACTATTGGCATTTTTGTATGCAATATGAATCAGATGGTGAGTGAACAGATTTTAGGCTGTCTGTAGATGTGCCATCTGAGGCTAAGACAGTTAGTGAGTCATTAAGCTGATTCAGCATAATAACCCATACATTTGAAACCTAGTTTTTGATTATTTATGAGTGATGCCTGGGCTCAACGGTTAGGACTTTTTTTATTGGCTCACTAGGGCCACTAGTTCGATATTTTTTTTGTGGCCTGCCAAACAATAGTGTCAGATTATGACACCAACATTTTAGATGCCAGCGAAATATTCACAATTCTTATTTCCATGTTTGTAAGCACAGCAAAAGCTTCTAGCCTAAGTAATATAAAGTTCAAACATTATTTAAGACAAGTGATCAGTCAGTTATTAAACACATAAGCAGATTGCAAGCAATAGCACAACAGAACAAAGACACAAATGAAATAAACAGTGTTTAGAAAAAAAAAAACCTGGATTTTATTAGGTACACAAAATGAATTAACAAATGTTAAATTACACAATATAGTAGCTGTATAAATGAAAACCCTTGTTAAAGCTACAAAAGTTATACAGTAAAGAGCAGTGAGTGAATTTATCTTTGTCTTTTTTTAAATATCAGTGACACAGACGGCAGAAGGTATATTAGGCTTCTGTCACTTTAAGACATAGACAGTAACAGAAATGGACACAGCGACCCCATTGATTTCAACGGAGAAGACTGAAGCACGGTGGTTATGGATAACCGGTGGTTATAGTGCAATCATTAGCCTGTTTTTAACTAAAACGGCTTCTACGGGGCCATAACGTAAGATACAAAGTAATAGAGCCTTTTATTCATTGTCGTGTTTATTTAGAAATAAATAATGGACAAATGAAGTCTTTGGACGTCTCAGATGTAAAGTTATTCGCTGTCAAAGTGACGCCAAAATGAATGGGAGTCAATGGAATGCTAACAGCAGGTGAAGTTCTGCTATAATGGCGGCTCCCGCGAGGCTCCAACTTCCGGCTGATGGATTACCCCCTTCCTTTAAGAGCTACTGCACAGACCCAACATAATGATACACATCCAATTTGTTTCTCAACTGTTTACGTTCACTTAAGACATAAACGAGTGTATTTACAAGGATCGCCAAAACGATATTTTATCATTTTGTGTGTATTTGTTCGTTCAAGCGCAAGAAGACACTATTCACTTCACACACACACTCAATTCTCTGTGTGCATGGAAAACAGTGTGTGACTCTTTTTACATTAGAATGGGTTAAAATTATAGATGCACCGATACTGAATTTCTCCGCCAATACCAATAGCAGATTATAATGATGTCTGTCGATACTGATAGTTTGATTTTTCTTAAGGAAAAAAATCTCTCTGCCAAATAATTCTGTAAACTATACAGGGGACCTTCTCATGTGGTACACTATAATATTAGAGGTTACTATTGTAATCCCGATGATAGTTTTTTTAAGATATAACTTAGTGATCTGTCACGTCACATTTAAGAGCATCAAAATGCCATTTATTGTTTGAATTTCGTGATAAAATGGACAAAATTTAAAAGCTGGGACTTTGTTTCTTATCAGAAGTAACAAAGCTCTTTGCGCTTATTCGATGGGAGTTGCGCTACAAATAATGTTTGGTGTATGGAAAAACTGAGGGCCTGGTGACACTAGCTTGAACTACGGGTGATTAATAGGGTCAACTACTATAAACTTGCGCTCTGCTAGTGAACTTCGTCTCGTGGTGCCATCTCAAAGAGGCACAAAATCTCTTTCTCGGACACTTACCTGGTCTGTTCCCTGCTGGTGAAATGATCTGTCCAGCTCAACCAGAACTGCTGAGTCCGTAGCCATTTTCAAGAAACAGCTGAAGACGCATCTTTTTCTGCAACACTTGATCCATTAACACTTTCTCTTCTATTCTATTCTATTCTATATCTATTTTTTTTTTTTAAATGTGCATACACTGCATTAGACAAAACTGGGAAGGGTCACAGCACTTACATATTGTTGTCCTGTTGTTAGTTTAACTGATTCTATTGCTCTTCTCATTTGAAAGTCGCTTTGGATAAAAGTGTCTGCTAGGTTATTAAATGTAAATTGAGCCTGCTTTTATGTAGTGCATTATGTCTATTTTTGAACAGTTAATGCATTATTGTCAACAGTAGAGAGATTTCCTTCACACACAGTATGATTTAAAGTCTGACACGTTTTTCCACGCCTTTTGATTGTCATGATATACAATATATCAGCCTATGGCCGATAGTGAAAATAATAGCTTTTATTGGCCGATACTGATTATTGGCAGATACATTTGTGCACCTCTAGTTAAAATCACTTGAAAGTTTAAATCGGCATACTTTTGTAACAATGCAGCAATTCCATCCAATGGGCAGTCCTTACTGTCGAGCCCTGGATGCATTGAAAATTGGCTGATTTGTCTTTGTTTTGGACCGTTATAATTCATTTAGTTAATTATTTCATTCTCACCATGAAACTGGATCTGAATAAGAGCCAGTTATTGGGTTCACAACTCAAGTGTGTGTATGTTAACTAGCCGTAGAATGATTCAGCATTTCACAAACATACACACACACACAAAGAAAGAATGATGAAAAAAGTAAGGGGTGGAAGAAAATACGGGCGAGTGAGATGGAGATTGCAGGAGCAGGACAGCTTGACATGAATTAAATCAAGTGGACACAATGTTGACAGACAACATGCAAGGCAAGAGCAAGATAGACAGACAATTGCGAGTGAAAGAAGAGAAAGGGGCTGGAATCCGATGGAAAGGTGAGGAAACAGAATAAGAGTAGAGGAAGAGAGACAGACATTCGTCCTGAACTGATGTGGTTCGTCTGTGTGGCACTGATCTGAGGTTATCTGATATAACTCACATTGATAAGTGAGTATGTGTGTGTGAGGGAGGCTGGAAGCGAGAGAAAGGAAGGGGGAAAAACTGATGGTAGAAAAGGGAAGCAGCCAGTCCTCTGTTAGGTGCAGCATTTAATGGATGAATAGTCAGATTCTGTCTGTCAGTCACCAAAACTGACGGCAGTTGAATAGCTTCAGACGGGAAGCCCACGGACCATTCATATGGTGCATATTACACACAAACATAACTAGAACTTTCTGAAAAAGCAAGTTCCAATCTCATTGGCTGGTTTTGTGCAGTTTATTGAAGTCAACGTGCACCAGGAAGGTCTAAAATAACTGTAAAGTATATCAGATATACTTTAGTATAAAAACTGAATTTATTGTTTTAGATTAGCGAAACAGTTTTACACAATGTAACAATGGTTTACATACAGAAACAAACATTTTAATGAATACACTTCAGTTAAACTTTGAGATACACTACTGTTTAAATGCTTTTGAAAGAGGTTTCTTATGCTCACCAATAAGGCTGTATTTATTTGATACTGTAAAAACAGTAATATTGTGAAATATTATTACAGTGTAAAATAACTGTTTTTACAGAATGTCAGTATGTTTTAAAATGGAATGTATTCCTGTCATGGCAAAGCTGAGTTTATTACTTTCTGGGTTATTTTCATGAATTGAAAGTTCAACAATACAGCATTTATTTGAAAAGGAAGTGTAAACATATTTTCTGTCACTTTTGATCAGTTGAATGCGTTCTTGCTGAATAAAAGTTTTACTGAATATTTTTTTTCCAAAACTCCGAAGTCTTATTGACCTCAAACTTTCAAAACGTAAAGAATTTTGTTTTGCGCTTATTAGCAACCTTGACCACAACTGTACATTTTGTTTTATTCTCAGTTTTCCTTGAAATCTCATTTATCCTTCATAAATGTCATGCAAAATGACAAACTGAAGTTATTCGCATTACATATCAGTCAGGCAGTCTTATCCTGTGAAAGTGGGTGGTTCTTGGCCAAAATAATTTTGTCATTTGGCAGAGGCCTGGCTATATAAATAGCAGTTGACAGTTGTGTTTTTAGATTCGGGAACTGGGATCCATGCGTTTTTGTGAAGCTGCAACAGATCTGCAAACCGGGGTTGGCTCTGTTCACCTGGCATAGATGAGCTGCGATCGAGCCTGCACCTGTGTGTTTGAGCACAGAGAATGAAACTTTGAGTTTTACCCACTCTCTTTTCCAGAGACTGATCATTGTGCAAGCCTGAGTGTGTGTGTGTGTGAGGAAGGGCTGAGAGTTCACCTCTCAAATGGGAATGATTTATGTGTCATCATTGTTCAGAACTGTGATCACACCTGCATGAGAGCCGAAGAGACACAATACTGACGGGGAAAAAAGATTGAGTTAGAACATCTCTCTGCTTTTAGTCTTCAAAACTTCACTTCGGGAGCCTTAACCCCTGTAGGGTTATACATTTATTTCATACTAAGTGTAGTGCAAATCTATTAACATATTTACTGAAATATCTCTTGAGACTTACTGATATAAAAATTATAATAAACTTTATTTGGAGTACTTTTTTTTTTGTACAATGCACATTTCTTAATATTAAGCTTAAAATGTGTTTTAATATCACTAATAGTAAGGATAGTATGATTACTATACGATATCAGTCATTAAATAAATATAATACATTTAAAGTGTACTTAAAGGGATAGTTCACCCAAAAATGAAAATTCTGTCAGTATTTACTCGCCCTCATGTTGTTCCAACCCCGTAAGACCTTCGTTCATCTTCGGAACATGAATTGAGATATTTTTGATGAAATCTGAGAGCTGGATCACTCCTCCATAGGCTTCTTCAGGGATTGAAACTTGCCGGCCTCGAAAAGTCATTAAAGACATCGTTAAAATAGTCCAAGTGACTACAGTGGCTCAATCTTAAGTTTATCAAATGACGGAAATACTTTTTGTGCCCAAAAACAAACATAAATAACGACTTTAGTTAAACTATTCATTTCCTTTCCTTTCAATTACATTTTGGTATATTTTTCACAAGGTCTCTATATTCACTTTTCCATTTAAGATATCTGCATTTATAAAACGAGATTAATTTTCCTATGTATTAATTAAGCTATTAAGACTTTTATAAAAATTCAATATATATATTTTTTGAAAATAACTTTCATTATATAAATACATTTTAAATTATTTCAAATTGTATCTGTCTTAACATGTGACAGTAATATAATCACTTACTGATTATTTAAAAAAAAAAGTTATGCTATTTCGGTGTTCCATTTTAGTCAATCTGCTAACTACAAGTGACTCTGCAACTACATGTCAACTATCTCTCATTAGAGTAGTAGTAGACAGTTATTAAACTGTTAGGTTCGGGTTAGTAGAATAAGTTAACGTACTTGCAAAGTTACTTCTAGTCAGTTGTCTGTTGGAGAGCATCAAAATAAAGTGTTAGCAGATATTAAGCAGACAGTCTACTAATACTCTAATGACTGCTAGTTGATATGTAGTTGAAAAGTTACTTATAGTAGGTAGAATATCTAAATTGGAACATCGAAATAAAGTTTTGAGGGTGGTTGTCTGTGCATTTGCGTCTCATGTCAAGTGTTTCTTTGGCCTGTATCTTCAGATGCTTGTCTAGTCTTTCTCAGGGAGACGCTTAACCTTGGCCCACTCTCTCTATCTCTTTTTATTCTGATATTTCCTTCTAGTAACATTCTGTGAGCGATTTTGCATTTACGCTGCACCTGCCCTACAGTGTGAGCTCAGGTAATATAACACTTTCCCGCTGTCTTAGAGAGAGAGTTTATTTCATTTTGTCTTCCTGAGCTGTAGCAATTCTAGGTGGAATGATCCCAGGGATGCTGATATTTTCAGCACAGTGATTTGAATATGTTCTTTGAACATTTAATAGACAAAACAATTAATGCAAATTTCTTGCGCAGGCAGCAGATCTGCCAAAGAGATCCTGAATTGCTGTGAGTTTGTTGTCCAACCCACAATGCACCTCTTCGGTTGTTACCAAAAACAGCAAGACAAAAAACAAGTAAACTGTTTATGAGACATGAGTGTTGCATTTTTGAGTACATTTCTAAGGGAATGTGTTGTAGAGAGAGTGAGGCAGAAAAAAAGAGAACAAAATATGATGATTTAAAGGAGTATCGACTTTAAAAAAAGCAAATTGCAGTAAATATTTGTTTGAAAACAGTTTTAACACTTCCCCCCCTCTAAATCTGTTAAAAGACAGATCATGTAGTTTAAGAGAAACTAAGAGAGTTTGGTCAAAACTCAGTTTTGCCTGTAGAACAAAGTAGGAGTTCACTCAAAAGTCTATCATTATTTACTCTCCCTCATGTTGTTCCAAAAATATATGATTTTCTTTCTTCTGTAAAACACTACAGTATTGATGCTGCTCTTTTCCAAGCAATGCAAGTAAATGGAGGCCATGCGTCATTAAACTCAAACATGATGCTTTAATAATTTAATAGGACCTTTTGTCATTTATTTTGTCATATTTTTCATTATTCAGGTTGAATTTAATAAAAAAGCAGCATAAATTCTGTAAAATAATATAATTCTTGTTTCACAGAAGGAAGGAGGTCACAGATTTGGAAGGACATGATGACTATCCCTTTTCCATTGAGATTTTTAACTACCCCTTTAAAGTCGGCATAAAACGCAAGTGCAAGTCTTGTCTTCCTTATTGTGACTCCTATCCAAGTGAAATAATGTCTCAAGCAAGAAAAAAATGTAGGGTGGTACTTGTTTTTGTCTATTGGAATTGATTGAATGGTTGGAGTGTTGTGGTTTGCTATTGGTGGGTTTAATGTTAGTGACAGGTTGCCCCGCCTTCACGCCAGTAAACACATCATCTGAGAAGAGATGTCTCTGCCAGAGGGAGGGGGAAGTTATTTTGATTAAAATCTTTAATCAAACGAACAAATTATTTATAATAAATACTGCAGTATTTCATAAAAAGGTATTTTGATTTGAAAAGGATGTTTTGCATCATGCCCAATCATATATTGATCACTGGTTCCCAGGCTACACAAAGGACATAGTAAGCCCAAAGTATTTATGTGTATGCTAGGTTATGCGTACAGTGCGTGTGAATAGAGGAGACGGAAGAACACTAACAATCAAACTGCATGAAACACAACTGTTACAGGGCAGCAAGGACGAAGCAGAGAGTGAATCCAATCACAAGCACTTTAATAATCCAACAAACAGGTAATCCAGCGTAAACTCAGAACAAGGTACTTAGTACAAGGAACTGGAAACAACGCAACAGCAAACAACGACCGACAAACACCAACTGAAGAACATGAGTATAAATACACAGGCAAACAAGCTAAACAAGTTAACAAGGGGGCGTGGCTAATCAGAACCACATGGGGAGACTAATCAACAAAACGGGGAACAGCTGAACATGAAAAGACAGGGAAACACATGACCGACAAGAACAAGGAACAAAATACAAAACCCACACCGTGACAGCAACAATACTAGACGAAATATGACGCGTATGACATTAAATAAATATTTTTTTTATCAGGTTAAACTTTGATTAGTCCCTCTAACCTTTATCTAAACCTCTCACGGTCGGTCGCACATATCCACAATGTTTTGTAGTTTTTTTAACACGGTTTACTCGTGTTTGTAGTTCCTCCTCCAAAGCGCAATGGGTTCTGGGTAATTTTAGCCTTTAGAGTGTCCACGGATCCACACTTCGAAAATCCACCGGAAATAGTAGACCATCCGGGGACTTGTGGCATACTCTATTTAACATACTATGCTTTTGGACACACTTATTTTAATCTCACTTATTGTTTAAGATGGATAGTATGGACATTGAGACGCAGGGCATTTTTTTGGAAATAGCAGGACTGTAGGAACAGAAAATATATTTCAAAATAAAAGTCCTTGAACACAAAACTCACGAAACATAGTGGAAATTGTGACAGCTATAACCGCGAGTTTCAACACTATTAATGCAACTCAACCAGGCCTCGCTCCCTTTTTTTCGGGGAATTATTTAAATGAGGAACTTATGTGAATGGGAGACACTGCAACGCACAATATGGTGGAATACATCCTACCTTCTAAATAAAAGAGCCAATCGCTGATTGATAAAGTCATTGTGTCACTGCAGCTGCCGTTAAAAGCTCCGGTTTCCATAGAATTCTGAGACTCGCGCTTAGGACTGCACATGTGCATTGGCTGGTCTAGCCTGAAAAATAAGCCTTTTAAATGCTATTTGAGCATAAAAAACAACATATGGGATAGTTCATGTCAGATTTTGCTTTTGATTTGAAATATGTTGTTTAGTTGTGAGTTCGGCAAACAGTTTTTGAGATTTCAGGATTCCCCCATTCAAATAGATAAGATTTGGTCTTGGATGCCCGAAATAGCTGCCCGGAGGCGTTGCGTTAAACAGGCTTTCCTTGAAAGGGACTTTGGTTCTATAGAAGAAAGAAAATAATATAGGTTTGGAACAACACGAGGGTGAGTGGGTGAAATGGTAACATTTCCAAGCTATTCAACGTTAATTGGTCTTATGAAACAGTGATACAACTCACTGCTCTTTACACTCCCTCACCGTTCCGTTCTTTCGTTGAAATTGTTCTTTTAGTTCTTTATCTCGACAACTGACCTCTTCTGTCCCAGAGCTCTCCTCGTGCGCCTTCATACACGTTTGAAGCTGGTCACGGTCCTCTGCTGTGAGTCAGGCACCGGCTGCTGCCTCAGATGGTTCGAGTCGCTCCCTCTGGCGCTCCGCAACAATCCCAAGATGCCGAGCCTTGTTGTTACCCGTGTCCTGGTGGTACAGGAGGGCTATGATTCATTCGCACAAACAAATAATGCAGCTTTCAGCCATGCCGATGAGTAAATCTGAGAGATGAGCATCTAGAGAGAGAGAGAAACTGTAGTTTGTGAGGGAAAAGGAGTGGGTGGTTGTGTATTGATTAAGTCTAATGTGGAGACAGCGCACAGGTCCACCTGACTGCCGGGAGAGAGAAATGCCTGACTAATTGACTGAGACAATGCAAATTATTTGTGGCTGTTTGGGAACATCAAGATTGATGGCTTCTTTGCTTGTGGATTTAATCGACTTGCTCTTACTGTTCTCTTCTGTCATGAGAGAGAGAGAGAGAGAGAGAGAGAGAGAGAGAGAGAGAGAGAGAGAGAGAGAGAGAGAGAGAGAGAGAGAGAGAGAGAGAGAGAGAGAGAGAGAGAGACTATTTACTCATAGAGGGAAGAAAGTGAAAAAGAAGAAAGTGTAATGAATAAAGTGGTAATTAAAGGCTAAATAAAAAATATGTTCAGAGACAGAGCTGTGTTATATCAATGCTAATGTGAATCTATACATATATATTAATTATACATATATATAAAACACTGGGTTAAAGAGAAAGGCTGGGTAAATATAGGACAGAACACATGTTGGGTTAATTCTACCCAGCAAATTGAGTTGTTTATTTAACCCAGCATAATGGGTTAGTTTAACCTAGCAAACTGGGTCAATTCATTGTTACTAGTTTTTTGTTTAGTTTTTTTACTTCATAAATGATTTAATTTTGACGGATAAACCTTAATAATACTCCACACAACCACTGGTTTGAACATATTTTAACTTTCTAAGTATTTCTAGTCTGTATCTTTTTTTAATAAAATCATAAAATTTTATGCAAGGCATCAGGCGTTTTAATCATGCGAAAAGACCAACGCAACACTTGTTTAGGTGACTCACATCGCTCCCCTGTATGTTCCTTTGCATATATATATATATATAATGTATAGAGAGTGTATAGTTGTATGTAGTGTATTAATTTACCTACCACTTAGATTTTTTTTAATCTTTCTTTGTATTGGTTTGGTTACATAGCATTTGATGCTTTAATAAATTTATTTATTTTGTTTGTGAAAATATTTCCTTAAAAGTACTGAAAGAATCAATGAATTATTGAATTGATAAGGAACTATTATATTCCTTTATCCTCTACCCCGTTGAAGCACAAATACCACAGATCTGACAAAGCTGGGTTTTTTTTTTAAACAATTTCGATTCTCAGTTTTTAGGAGTTTGATCCTTTGAGCAGGCAGGATATTGTAATGTAAAATTTAATATACTCTACTCCGACATGAATTTATGTGTGACATTTTGTTTTAATCACATCACATAAGTGCAATATTTCCCTTCTGCTGCATTATACAGTAAGACAATAAAGAGAGCGATATTGTCGCATAATCATATTTCACTGGTGTAGATCGTAACCCCAACGGAATAAGATTTACATTCATGAATATCGTCAGTGGAGGTCACAGCAGCGTTTGTTTACGAATTGGTCCAACATTTTTAAATATGAGGGAAAAAATATATACAAATTGGCTCAATATCAAGAATAACATATCTAGTGCATGTGATGTTTCTGAGAGAATAGTGTTCTTTGATATGAGAAACAAATAAAAAAGCAAGAATAGTCATCTCTCTCCATCTCTCTGTTAGTTCTTATCAGTCTCTTTGTAGTGATAGTGATCTAGTCAGCCCCGAGACACTTTTTAATGTTACCCAGCTCTCTTTTAATCCTGCGTTCTTTCTGTTCCCTCTGATCTGTGTGCAGTTTGGGGAGTTGTACTGTATGTGTGTGTTCTGAACTGTTCATGTGCAGCTTTTGTGTATCTCCTCACTGATTTTTTTGTGCATCTCCTCCCTGATCTTTGTGCATGTGCGCTGTGGCATGTGTGTGGTTTCTCAAAGCTCCTGACAGCCCATTTACAAACCCGAACTTCAGTCAGATAAGATCTTTAATACCAGGTGTCTTCTCTCTCCCATGACACCTCCCCACAGGCCACCGCAACACAGCGTGCCTTTGAATTATTAATAACTGGGAGATGCCAGGCGGCCTTGATCAGCCCTCTAATAATGTTGATTTTCCAAAAAGTTTTACCACCGATGCGATTATTGAGATGATTAATGTGACAACCGCTTGGTGGGAGACGTCATATTAGTTCGAGGAGAACTAACACCGGGGTCTACTTCTCCCGCTCTATCATCATCTGATCTGAGAGAAGAGTTTGAAGGAATCTATAATTCCAAAGGATTGAAGGCATGACATTTCTGGTAAATTAGCAGTGACATCCAACACACACAGACACGTTTCGGCGGACTGGCCTTGAACATCTCATTATTGGCACTATGGGTACCAATGGTGGGAGCGTTTGAAAGAAGTGATAGACGGATCAGCAGATAGACGCCTGCTTTCAAACGCTTCCGTGTGTATCCATATCTATGCGCTCGTGAAGACAAAATGTTTTTGAAGCGTTGATTATTGTAGCCAATAACAGTTATATATGTTGAGCGTGTGAACACAATGGCCAATCAGAGACATACATGTTGAGCACGTGAACGCCAGCCAGAGGTGTTTAAGTTCAACAGCGCTCAAAATGCTAGAGGGAAATGCTGGTATCGTCACATTTTTTTAATTTCAGTACCGACTTGGTACCAAAGTCAGTAGTTTTGGCAACACTAATATATATAACTTACAATGCAGTTCGAGCGGGAATCAATTCTTCGTCGGGAGAGCATTCTTGCAATGCACGGATAAGAGCAATTACACAGATGAAGAGGCGTTCTTTGGTTTTCAACCACAAAAAAACATACAAAATCAGACACTGATGCTTTTTGTATAACACATTTCCCATTATGAATTATGATACCGCTTAGTTTTAGTTTGTTGGACCGTTTGGTCAATCAGGGGTGCGTTTATCGAAAGCATTGTTAGCCAACTGTGGTCGCAAGTTCCGTCGTTATCAGCATAGTTCAACGAGTCTGTGTTTCCGAAACCATAATTCCAACGAAAAATTCGCAAAAAGCATCGCAAAGTTGTGTGGTTGGAACGACAGCTCTCGACCTGTGGTTAGAAGCATAGTTTCTTGTTTGACATCTGGACTCAATAAATCCTTATCATGACCAAAATAAGCAGGCTGACATTCAGTACAATCTGTATCTTTTATTTAGAATACATACAAATGTCATTTACGTCTTTTAGTTTGTCGATATTCAAAGCACCTTTTTGAAGAGTGCACATGTGCGAACGAGCTCTTCTTTCACATAGAACAAGTCTATGATTGAATCTGGATATAAAGCAAAATAACTGAGGAAAATGAAAAATAGTCCTCAGATGCTATGTCCTTATTTTATTGCAAAACATCTAGCATTTATTTGATCTCAAACAGATATATTAAAATAAGTTATTACTCCACCACATGCGTGACATTAACCAACGTGGTTAAATTTGCGACAGTATGGTTTTGGGAAACCTCGTTCAGTCGATCTCGGAGCGATTGTTTTAGTGCATTGCATCCGAGTGTGATTGTCGTGTTCATACATGCCTAAATAAACCAAACTAAGGGAGAAAACACACCAGGTACCAAAACAAATCATTTAATTGATCTAGGTTTGAAAATGCCCTAAAACGATTAATTTAGTATTAACAGTCCTGCACTTGGTCTACACATTCATTTTACATTTAAATGTATGCCTTTGGAAGACACTTTTATCAAAAGTGACTTACATTGCATTTCAAGGTACACATTCTTGTCAGTTCTTGCTTTCCTTGGGAATCGAAGCCATGACTTTGGCGTTGCAAGCGCCAAAGCTCTACTGTTTGAGCTACAGGAAGGCTATTTCTGTAGATCTGTAGATCATTTATATCTTCACCTTGAACATCGGGGTCGGTGGCTTGTTAATGAACATAATTTCCATTAATCTTTGTGGTCTGTTCTGTGTAAGTCAGGGATGATTATAAATGGTCTGGTGGGTTAGGAGAGGAGCCGTAGAAGCACCCCAAGAGTGAACCACAAATTTATCGTAATTATCTGTAAATTTTGTGAACCGTGTTTTTGGAGACACAACATCTGAGCAGATGGCTGAGGGGGCCCAGATAATGTATTACAGAGACAAGACAGGGGATGCATGGGAAGGAGCCGAGAGAATCTTGGCTGTTTTCATGGTAAGAAAAGAGTGAGTGAGAGAGATTTCAGTTATAGAGATAGTCTTGAGCAGGCAGTGCAACATCTGTATGGTGGCGTAGTGTGTGGTGATGACTCCTAACATATTTCATCTCCACACACGGCTCTACACTCTTTACAAATCTACTCTTCCTCGATCCCAGGAGACCAAACCCCGACAAGAAACATCTGGAGGTAGGAGCTCCAGCTATGTGCTAAGCTGTAATAGACTTACAGTTGTATTATAAATGTAGGAGTTGGTTGTGTGTCATGAATGAACGATTTATACCTGCACACATCCAATAAATGCCTTTTAAGTGAAATCTCAGTGCTGTACGTCTGGTGAAAGTAAAATGCGAATTTGTTGGTACTTGGAAGAGTGCAATGCTACATAGCTAACTTTGCAAACAGCAGGTGCCCGGGTTTAAACTTAGGTCAAAAGAAAAATAAGGCATGATTTGGAATTGGAAAAGAGACGTTCAGTTGTGTAGTCAGATTATGGGCTAGCATTACTAATTCACCTTTAGTTTTCTCAGAAATTTACAATGGGTTGGAAGCAAGTAAACTTACATATATGCAGGGTTCTCAAGTTTTATCAAAAGCTTGGTGTGAGATCACATCAGGGGCGTTTCTAGGTTTTAAAAACATCAGGGGCTGAGCCTGAAACATCAAGGGCTGGGGTGGATAATAAGATAACATGATTCAATACAGAGAATAATGTATATTGTAGGCCTATTTGCAGGGGGCAGATTGGTAAAAAAAATTCAGCCCTGGCACTGTAGCCACAACAGCTCACATTACACATGTACATTCAAATGTGAGGTAGCTAGGGTGGTTCGGGCGCTCCCCCGAGAAAATTTTGATTTCTCGGACCTACATATGTGCATTTTAAGGTGTTTGAAGGCCAAAAAAAATTGGATAACAATAGCGTTAAAAGCATGTCAGTGGGCAGTAGTATACATTATTTGTCAAGCAGATAACAGATTCTTAAACATGAGAATGAGGATAAATGAAATCATCCCACCTTACATATACCTAAACCTACCCACTCCGCCCCCTAATCCCTAAACCCACCCCTAATCCTGCCCATCTCCACCCCTTGGATCTTGATCCGACTCCTCCCCGTGGATTTCGTGTACTGCATTGAGGTGCTACTGGGCAAATGAGCAATTTATATATTAGCAATAAAGATTGGTTTCAGCAACTTGTTTCTTTCTTGAGTTAAGCAATGTTTTTGGCAGAAATCAGTTCAATTAAAGTTAAATTGTTCACTCATAAAGACAGTCACTAGTCGTCACCTACTTGCTTAATGATGCAAGTTGTGCAAACACAGACAAGCGGATTGATTCAAACGGTGAAAAGGCTGATACTGGTGAAATATTCGAACACATTCGAGGAGGACCATACAAATAAATATATATATTTATACTTATACATTTTATAAATATATATATATATATATATATATATATATATATATATATATATATATATATATATATATATATATATTTATACTTATACATTTTATAAATAAATCTATTTATACTTATGAATTTTGCTTATAGTTTCTATAATTAGCCAAGCACATCTGTGTTAAATAGGAATACATTGTAGGAATAATGTTAATCAAGCTGACTAAATCACACGACTGCGCAGCCTTCACACTCACAATAAAAAAAAAAAATATATATAATTTATAACAAAGACAACCTCATTATACACAGGAAATAATATTACAGATCTAGACAAATTGGGTTGCTATAGTTAAAAGAATGCCATGAACGATAATTTAGGCTAGATGTATTTTTCAAATTTTTGGTCACAAAATATATATTTTTTAATGACCCAAGTCAGTTTTGATGACTTTCCAATATTGATAAAATGTTAAAATGATAATAATGAAAAATTAGTAGGGCTACGCCAAAATGTGTAACATTTATGTAGCCTACAAAGGAATACAAAAGCCCCGACATAGAGTTTTGACGCAGCTTTAATCTCCCTTTTGGTTATTTCAATACTTAATTGACGACAGAACACAACGTTACATACTCGTAGTTTCTTTTGCGTGATACAGGGCGCGCCGCATTTGCGCGTATTATTGAAGAGTTGCGCACCGCGAACACACGGCTGACACGACAGGAAAGTTTGTTTTTCTGAGTTTTACTTAAATAAAGCCTGACAACATCTCATCTGACAGAGGACTGTGCGGCGGTGCTGACTGCCTTATTTATTTATTTTTTTAAATTGCTGTGAGATTGTTTGCTGTTGCGCGCAAATCCTGGAGATATTCTACGATAGGCTGAACAGTGAAAACACTCACGTGGTGCGTCTGTGTGAGACAGATTTCAACAATCACCAGTCAGAGACAGCTGCAAAGCCAAAGCACAATGAAACAAGGCAACTTATGATTTCGGGGGTTTACATAACGTTAGGCTATATTGTCCGGTTTCATATCAGTCAACTTTTCAAAATACATTCGGGGCTACACTCAAAACATTCGGGGCTGAAGCCCCGGTAAAATCGGCTGACCCCTGGATCACATACTGTTAGGGGAGGAGCCCTAAGGGAGCCCCGCCCCCACCCATCCCCGCCCCCCAATTTTACTCATTGTTCATAATTAACCTGCACAAATTGAAATTATAACAATTGGTAAATCTGATAAATGACAGAGCAATTCATCACATCAAATATACTCTTTGATGTTGTATTTCAAAATTACAAATATACAAAAATATAACAAATTATAAATGTGTTTTGACAGGATATACAATATTACCTAGAGCACTCTGTTTTAATACATGTAGCCTTAATGTAACTAGAAAGACTATTAATACAGTATAATATATAATTTAAAATAAAATGAAGAAATACATCTTCATTCCTTCCCATAACCACTTACATTTCCCTTAGTTTCAGATAACGTAAGCTAGCCAAACTGAGCCAAAGCTTCTGGCCTGGTTGCAAAGTAGTTGTAGAGTTTTTGACTGCATCAATAATAATGTATACGATGGGCTATATATGAAATGTTAGGGGCTAAAGATGTTAGACGAGCTTTCTTCCAACGTGCCTTCTCCATCACGACGTGTGTTCGCGCGATGTTGTTGGTTAATGAGTAACGAACGTTCGGTGACCGAGAATGTTCCGTCAACTTCCGTGTGTTCGCGCATCTATGTTGCCTAGTAACGAACGCAATCTGACCGACATACGTGCTGGCGGCAGGAAACTTCACTTTGTGTCCCTGCGCAAAGCTTGCAGGACAACTAGTTTGGCATTGCCTTTTCAGCGTGAGAAATACACGGTGTGGCGTGTGAGCGTGTGAACAGGTTGAATTGCGTGTCTCGCGGCCAATGTGTGAGACTTGAGAACCCTGTATACATGAATATCAGATGATGTCACCAACGTCTCCTCACTGACGTCACTCAATTCTAAAACTTGTCTTCCGCCATCTTGAGTACCTGATTCGGCAAGATCGATACGTCAGTCGCAAAGGAAGTAGAGCTTATTCTCTGGCCAAGCCCGAACTTGCGGGCCGATATTTCCCGTCACTATCCTCGGGCCGGGCCCTTCATCTAGCGATGTGCACTCCCAATGCAAAAGAGTGAGGCGCGGGACTAGATTTGATGGCGAGTGCGAGCGGCAATGCACTCTCTGTGTGTGTGCGCGTTGAAGGGAGAATAAAACGATTCGCGGGACTCCCGCAAACTAGAAATATATATGAATAAAACATATAAAAACTAATACATTTTTGCAGAAAAGCAACAAGAACTAAAACAAAATAGAAACGATTTACAGGCCAGAGTTTCCTTTTGAAACACGTTTGCAGCGTTGAGAGATGTAGCCAATCACAGACATACGTGTTGATTTCTTCAACGCAAAGGCCAATCAGAAGCATTTAAGATAGACTCTCCTCACCGCTCAAAACCTCTATGCTCAAAACTGACTGTTTGTTCAAAGCTCTGTATGCTGACAAATCCTCTAATTGTAACAAACAAAGTGTATATATTATGAAAGATTCATTGTGCAGTCAGCTTAATTGATATTAACAGAGATGTGAGATCGCGATTAACTGATGTCAGCTTTTTAAGAATTATTAATGGAGCGCACTTTGTGCGCATTCAGTCAAAATCCTTCAATCATATCATGCCCAACCATGCAACCAGCTGCTTGCTTTTATGTTATAACAGTGGTTTGTGTGTGCAAACTCTCTGTGCAGTGTTCATGTTGTCTGTGGTGAGTGGATGTAAATGATAATGAGCTTATGCTAGCTTAGGGCTGTGCGATATCACGATTTATGATCGTGGATTAAAATATATCCACCATCTGCTTTTGAAGAAATGTCGTAGTATCGTGCATTCTATCAGTTGCAGTTCTGGCGCCTCTGTCTCAGCATAGGCTACAACGCGACGTATATTCACATCAAATGTTAACGCAAAGGAACGGGACAATGCAGTTCACATAAGTTCATTATTTGCATGTGCTAACAAGTCATTCACGTGTTGATGCGCGGTTCTAACGAGCGCTTTTCTGAGCGCGTACACCTGAAGCGCACGCGCACTAAGCCTGTCTAACAACAGCGACAGGTTACTGAACAAAGTTATTTTTCTAGTCTTATTGCGCGAATACTGTCAAATAAACACAGGGTTTACATAAACAAAGTTGTTTATGTATAAAGTGAAACAAACTAGCTAATAACGCCAGTATTGTAGACAGTACCCGGCAGGTACTCAAGATGGCGGCAGTCAACTGGAAAAAGAGCGGATGACGTAAGAGGTCATGTGACTGATATTCATGTATATGTGTTGTTTGTAGCCCTTTTGTAGCAACTTGCTAGCAATTTACTGTACAAAGCAGCTTTAAAACTCATGTTTGATACGTACTTTATGTTTGTTTAATTTCACGTGTCATTTATGTTTTAGAACCTTTTGGAAATTCTATAGAGAACCCATGGCTTTGAAATGCTTTTCAAACCGCACTGCTCTATTGGCGGGAAAACTCCGCTCTGGCGGTAGCGCACATTAGCAATGTAGCACAGCGTGGCTACTTTTTATGAAGTTTGGAGTTGTTAAACACATTGTCTTGAAGCCAGAGCTATTCTGACAGCTTTATCAATATTCCCTCTCATCAGTGCATTCAGCTGGCAAACACCCACCGAAGGGCAACACTGAGATGCCTGACCGGCTCATTAAAAAGTTTGGAGGGTGCGGCCAACCAGTGAAGTCAGGGAAGGGAGGGTGGCCCGCTGCCGCTCCGGAGGAATCTGACCTCTAGGGATGTGAGAGATCAGCTCACTAGGGAAAAACATGAACCTGACGTTGGCCTCACGTATTTACAGCCTGTCAGAGAGCTGATGAGGAGAAGGATGGGGTTTATCATCCTCATCACAATAAAGGGGAACAATAACAATTAAATGAGAGCGAATAAGGAGAATTCTAATGAAAGAGAGGGAGCACATGTAGAATGTAGTTAGCACCATTGGTTGGGAGTAACTAATTAATAGCAGCAACGGTAACCACGTTGTTCAGTTGCATGTTCAGCTGTTTCAAAATATTGTAACTTTTCCAGCAACAAGAAATGTCTTTTTTTTCAATACAACATTTTTTTTTTTTTTAGTTTTTAAGTATTTAAGTTTAATCATAATCATAATCAAAATAAATCATACTTTGGTCATAAGTGAAAATTATGACATTTATGAGTTGCATTGTCATAATCATGAGATAAAAAGCCATAATTATGACAAAAAAATTGAAAATATGACATGCTAAGTCATAATCATGACACAAAAAGTCCTATTGAGCTTGTAAGTCAGTAATTTTGTCTCATAATGATTTTTCATCTTATATTTTTTTGACTAATCCTCTTATAATTCTGACTCATAAGTCTCAAAAGTCATCTGACTTCAATTTACTTTTTATCTCATAATGTTGGCATGCTGTCTTTTATGTAATAATTATGATTTACCAAAGCATGATTTTTTTTGGACAGAAATGGGTTTCAATAGATTCCTATTGATTTTGTGTCAAATAAATACTGCTCTGATCATAAATTTATATGCTTTAGCAATAGTAACAGCAACTGTCCGCACACTAAAACCATCTCTAATATCGCAACATTCGTCACAAAAAAGTTTACTGTTAGACTCCAAAATAAAACACTTTGTACCATTGCATTACGTTGTTTATAGACAGTTTACTTGCATATGGATTTATGTGCAATTCATACAAGGAACTGTTACATCCTGTAGCATGCATGTATTTTTAATTGCAAGAATGTGTCGTATGTAAATGCCCCTTTGGAAACGTTTCAGATTATGAATCATCATAATTTTACAGTGCTACAGACTATTGAGTAATTGACTTTCAAAATATGTCAGTTAGTATTTTGCATATCTGTAGTCTGGCTGAGAGTTTGATGTTGTGCAGGTATTACTGAGGCCAGTGACCCATCGTGATCAGATGGATTGTGGGTAAAATTGTGGGGGTTGAGTCGGCGGTAAGAGAGGGTTTGCTGAGCGCTCCTAATGCAAAACAATAAAGCAAAAGCAAACAAGATGAAGAAAATTGAATTTAAAGCAGCTGTGAGGGGAAAATGTGTGTGTGTGTGTGTGGGGGGGGGAGCCCTTAGACTCGGCACCGCAGCTCTGAGGTGCATTACCAAACAAGCCGCAATCATGATGCAGATCTATGTGGCTATTATTCTGTTTTCATAGCCTGAAAGGCTAACGGGGGTTATGTGGCGTCTCCAGTTCCAGCCCTTCAGGAATATCTAGGATCTCTATAGTACAGAACATTTCAGCGATATTTGTGAGTTAATGGCAAGCTCTCTGTATCTCTCTTTCTTCCTCCAGCTCCCGTTTTCAGGATAAATGTTAAACAGATGGGCAATGACAGGACATGTTTAATGATGCTTTAACACCGCGGAAAGAAACTTGCTCCACCAGGAGAAGAAACACACACAGGGAGACGTTCCTCATCATTTAGAACGTCAGAAGACAGCATCATCTATCAGGCATACAGCAGGCGTTATCACTCACGGCTCACCCGTTCTCACCTGAGTCACTTTGAGAAGTCAGGAGGACAAGTAAACAACTTGTTATTGTTCTAGGTACCAAACCTCGAAAGACTGACACATTTCTGTTCCAAAACATCTGCTATGACATAGTAGTGCACAGAATAAGTCTTAAAGGCATTGTTGTTGAAAGTACGTATTGGCAAAACCCATGTATTAAACTGTTAAAAAAGTGAAAAAAATTGGCTGTAATTCACCACTTGGTGGCGCTATAATAAAAAACAAACATAAAATCAGCTATTACTATGCAACAGCTAGTCCGATTGACTTGAAACTTGACATGCAGTGTTTTTGTCCGAGGTGGCATGATTGCATATGCGTACATTGACGTATCTAAAAAAACGTCCGCCATTGGCCAATTCACTACTGTTAACTGTTAAAAAAAATTAAATCCAAATATTTCTTATGGTAAATTTCCTGTATTGTCTGTAAATGGTCATGTCCATCTATGATGGAGATAACAGGCTTACTAAATAAAACATATTATATTTTTACACATGTGCTTAAAGGCCTTAAACTGCTTGAACCCTGATAATTGCTGCTTGCAGCTATATTTATAATTGAAATTATTTAAACAAAGGCGTATTTGTTAAAGCACAGTTTAAAAATAATAAAAAATAATTTTGTAAGAGGCAATTTTGTGCTTAGTTTACTCCCCCCTGCTGTACCAAACCCATGCCGAACAGTGACTTAAAAAACTGAGGAACGCATGTTTGTGTGCCGTTAGTTCCACTGCTACTTGTTATTACCATATTTAAATCCATTCCATAGTCTGGAGATTGTCTCCCGTGATCAATGCAGAACGTGCACAGGTTCCATGTGGGCGTATATGTGACCAATCTGCGATAAGCTGCATTAATACTCATTGTGCATAATAAAGCAGTGATGGTTCGAGTAAATAGAATGAGACGCAATTGTCATCTGCTACCAAGATGTCTCACATCTGGCATGTGATGGTCAGAATCATGTCTCCTGTTTATGGTGTGAGCTTTGTTTGGACAGATTACCCCAGAATATGCCAAATGAAAAGCTGTTTTCATGATTCTGTTTTCTCAGTGCTGCTTTTCATCCATGTTTCAAATTAATGAGCGCATTGCATTAGAGCCTGTGTCGGTGACATGGATAATTATAGTGTGTTTCTGAAGCGAAAATAAGACCCAGTTGTCATGCAAGGTTAAATAGAGTTCACAAGGGGGATAGGAAACAATGACAGGGCCATTTGTGGACTTTTTGTTTATTTATTTACTGTATGTCAATATTTTCTTGTTTATATATGTACTCGCTCATTGAGTTCTTGCAGAGCATCTTAAAGGGATAGTTCACCCCAAAATGAAAATTCTGTCATCGTTTTCTCACCCTCAAGTTGTTCTAAACCTGAATGACTTTCTTAGTTCTGTTGAACAACAAATAAAATATTTTGAAGAATGTGGGTAACCAAACAGTTGCTGGTTCCCACTGACTTCCATAGTAAGGGGGAAAAATACTATGGAAGTCAATGGGGACCAGAAACCGTTTGGTTACCTACATTCTTCAAAATATCTTATTTTCTGTTCAACAGAACTAAGATAACTAATATTCCAAAATTATACTATAATAAATAACCCAATCCTCATTTTCGGTCTCAGGTTATGGCTCGATTTATCACTCGCCAGGAAAATAATAGCTAACCTCTCCTCAACAAGTTGCACGATTTGAGATCTTATCATTCATATCTCTGGCACAAATGGTGTAGGACGAATTACTCACCAAAGCTTAAAACTTAAATTAGTGGTTTGTTCAGATCCTTTATTTTTGACCAATAACAATAGTGATGCTTGCCTTAGCAAAGACGTCTATATACACAATTTAACAGCAACATTTATCTAGATTATTAAATCCACACCTTCTCTACTGACAATAATGAAGCTTCGGAATGGTTTTACCACTTCTACCACATGTCGGCTACCACCTGTCCTTTTCTACACCATACACAATCCACATGTCCCTCCTGAGTTGAAGAGCGCAAAAGGCAATAATCTTCCCAACTCATTAACTCCCAAATTAATTGATAAGTAAGCGGGGCTGGTAGGCATGTAGGTGTCTTATTAAAGTTCTTCAAAGCCTGAGAGATGTGCTTAGGCACTAACTTTGATCAGTAATTGCAGAGTACTTATGCACAATTAATTGATTACTCTTGGGAGTGCAGGTTTCCCAAGTTCTCCGTAGTTTGAGTTATTCTATTTTCCTTTCAGCTAGGGAACCTTACATTGGAACTTAACAGCATAACACTCGTGATTGCCTGTCCTTCTTTGTGTCCTTTTTTCTTAGTTAAAATCTGGACTCTGCTTCCTTGCTTGCACCCAACCGTTATGGAAATGATCAATGAATGTTGGATTGGCAATGAATAAAATCAGAGCTCATCAGGAATTGGTTGCTTTGCCAAAGGGCCTCTGGTTCCTAACTAAGAATAAGTAAAAACCAAAAGTCAATCACAAATTGTATAATTTACTGTCACTTTAAAATTAAATTATCATCAAATGCAATGAGAAACCTAAATGGTTCAACTAAAATTAATTTATTCAGTCATTATTCCAAACTTGCATGGCTTTTATTTTTTGTGAAACACAGAAGACATTTAGCAGAAGGTTTATGCTGCTTATTTTGAAATAGACAGTAAAAATAGACAGGGACCAGGGACTCTCGTGTTCCAAATATCAACACAAAAATAGTTCATATGACTCCTGAAACCAAGAAAAAAACTGTGTGAGAAACAAATTGACCCTTAAATGGTTATTCATTGAAAATCTTCTAGTCAAGTTAAGTCGAGCCACCTTTATTTATATAGAGCTTTATACAATACAGATTGTTTCAAAGCAGTTTTACAGTGATAGGAAAATTATGCATTACGGCTGTTGATCAGCTTAAGTCAGTTCAGTGTTGATTCAGTTTCATTGTAAAGATCATCAATTATTAAATTAGTTAATTTCACAAAAAAAAAAAAAAAAAAATTATGACATTGTCCAGCTCAGTTCAGGTCTCATACAACAGCGTCAGTACAGTCAGATCGATAATATTGTTGAATATCAAGTGTCCCCAACTAAGCAAGCCAGAGGCGACAGTGGCAAGGAACCCAAACTCCACCATGTGACAGAATGGAGAATAAACACTTTGGGAGAAACCAGGCTCAGTCCGTGGGACAGTTCTCCTCTGGCCAACATGGTGTGATTATGATTCAGGCTGCATCACAAGTCAGAATTCAGATCGGTATCGTTAGCATTCAAATATTCACCTCCTTCCTTTATCTCTCCAGTATGGAAACAAAGCTGCACATAATACGGTCTGTGTGGAGGACCTGTCTGGTTCTCGTGGTCTTTGCTGAGGATTGTCTAGTAGACACGGTCTCTGCTGACATACAGGGCTGTGTTGTGGTCGTGTCTTGGTGCAGGTCCACATCTGATCTGGAAACGGACCAGATCCAGCTGACTGCGGTGACCTCAGGATAAGGATGAGACCGACTAATATTAGTGTAGATGCCATTCTTTTTACGACGTTAAAGCACATTAAAGGAAGTGTTGCTGGTTCCAGTTGACCTAATTTATGCAGCCTAACAATCATTTAACTTATTTGAAAAATAAAAATTGAAAGAAAGATTGGGAGCTAAATAGGAAAAAGCTCTATCACCTGCAGTTGATTTTGATATTCTGGGAATTATCAACTGGCCAAAATTTTGGGATCGCAATTTGGTTATACTTCTTAGTTCTAGTTAGAACTCTAGATCTGCTGCATTTTGGACCAGCTGGAGTTTGTTTATTATGCGTGCAGAGAAATTAACCAGTAGAGCATTTCAATAATCTCGTCTTTAGGTCATATACACATGAACTAACTTTTTTGCATTTTTCATTGAAGGCATATGTCATAATTTAAATATATTTTTAAGATGGCCAAAATGTGGTTTTACAGATGCAAGAAATTTGGTTTTCAAGTCAAGTCACCTTCACTTTTAAAGTGCTTTTAACAGTATGGATTGATTCATAGCAGCTTTACAGTGATAATTGAAATTTCCGTAACAGATTGTTTAGGCTTTACCACAGCTCTAGGATAAAGTTATTGTCCAGCTAAAGTTAGTTTTGATTGATTCACTTCCGTTGCAAAGATCATTAGTTATTAACTTAGGGGCCGCTAACACGACACCGTTCTAACAGAAAAACCCTTAACGCTCTCCGGCCGCCCATCTGCATAAAACAGTGCCTGGTTTCTCGAGAACGCACTCCCTGAAATAGGTTCGAAGGTGTAAACGATTATCCGTTATTTCTGCGCAAACCTCAAAAACACAAACCCACGAAAAGATACAAGATACAAAAGGAGGAGGAAAACAATTTCTTTTTAGAGAAGAGTACATACTGTAGCTAAAATTATAAATATAATATGCTCTGTGTTATAAATACTTTATATTTTTCTTTAACCTGAAACGGTATTTATACCATTAAACTAAGCTGAGACTATCGGTTTCATGCAATTAATGAAAAAAATATTAAAATAAAAACCTTCACAATGATGGAGCAGATCACATACTTTCTCTGAGTAAATGATGAAAAGAATTTTCATTTCTGGGTGAGCTTTGCTTTTAAGCGTTGATAAAAACTAAAGATGTCCTCATCACTTTAGCTTGTCCTTAGTAATTTCCCTCTAAATGAAAGTTTTTTTAAAGTCACATGAAAGGCTCATTTACAATCACCAAATGTTCTGGATGCTTAACTTATGTCCTGTAATGATAACCCAGAAATATCACCTATAATGAACTTCCAGACCTCCCTGTTTGTGTTCATCATGTTGTGGTGGAGGTAACTAATGGCCCTCATACATTAAGGAAATGAGTTTTGCTCAACTAGTGGAATTACAATGGCTGAGGTCTAATGAGCTCACATGTGTTTCCAGGGATTTTTGCAGCACAGAGGGAAGTCAATGTGTCATACCTTAATCACTTCAACTTTAAACCCTCTAATGTGATTGCTTTATAAGCTACTGGTCGTGATACAATAACAGCTATTCCTTATTCATTTGAAAACAGTTTGAGACCCCATGGAAACGCTTAGCACCTTGTGATCTTAATGGTTTGATCTAAAATAAATAAGGCTTAAATGCTTTATTACATAATTTAAACGCTTACAATTATTCTTGTACACAAATTTAAATTATTCTTGCGCACAAATTTAAATTGTCTGTATGGATTATTAATTCAATTAAATTATTTTTCAATAATTTTTCCATAATACTAATAATAATGTTATTATTATTGTTATTTTCAATAAAATAGAGGAGGCCTGAAAATATTAAAACATAATATCAAAGAATAGATGTATCCAAACTTTTGATGGATACCATATATATTTTAGAACTAGAGGAAGGATAGTCAACTCTGGGATCATCTAAGGTTTTGTGCTGACATATTTTGATGGAAGCTGTCCTTTTCAATGCGTCTCACAAAGCTTTCAGAATACCATACTCACTCTCTCTCTCGTTTTCTCTGGTTGTTTGCTCTTTCTATTGTTTGACTGCCAAGAGTCCATCTGTAGGATGAGTATGTTTCCCATTTAGTGTGGAATGAGCTTTGGTCCAGGTGAGGACAAAGGGAATGTTTCTTTTTCATCGTGCATCAAAGGGCCATGTGAAATGATGTACTGCAGCTGTCAATCAAACTTTGTCAGGTCACTGTCAAACACAAAAAGTCTGTCTCATTTGACATTTCAGAGCCTAAAAATCCAAGTTCTGATAAAAAAACAGCATAGTTTTGTTGTTACCAAAGCTGTTTGATAATAAAGAGCACAAAAAGTATAGTGTGTCTCAAACTGTTTTTTTATACAAATATGTCAAATCTATGGTCACCCGTAGAGAAAAAAGTTCAAGTTCATTTCCTTTTAAAGGAAGAAAAAAGAAGAAGAAAAAAACAAGACCCACAAGTCCGTAGTCACAGTTTTGCAGTTTTGCAGTGGTTTATAAACCATACTTCTTGAGTATAATTCTTGAATTGTTCCCTCGGTTTAACAAATTGTGCCCACCAATTAAAAACCGTACCCAAGAGTTTCCAAGAGCGCTCAGATGTGTAAACCGCACCTTCGGTTTTTCAATCCGTACCCACAAAATAATAAACTGTGCCCACTATTTTGGAATCAGTTCCCACATTTTTGCAAACTGTACACAAGGATTTTAGAAATTTGTGCTAATTGATTCAAAAATAGCTCACCAAAACAAGTTAAATACCTAACAACAATGTAACAAATTTGCATAATGCCTGCCTATGGTCTTCATTGGCTGCCCGTGAACAACATCTACTTTGACCCCCCTCACACACTGTAGTTGTAGCTGAGACGGGAAGAGTTTGGTGTCAAGAAGGCGCTGTTTTCTGCGCTGTGAATCCACTTTGCTGCACCTCAAAAGGACGAGGACTCGAGCTGGAATAGATCCGGAAAAAAACTGACGCCATCGTTACTGTTCGTATGACTGTGTATCAAGTTCTGAGGACTAAAAATGTTGATAAGGATAATAGGCGTTTTGTTTCCGACACACACTGAAAGCGTTAGACCAATCACAACAGACTGGGCCATCTGACCAATCAGAGTAGGCTCATGGAATGAGGGGTTTAGAGTGGCTGAATATTCTAACAAACCATTTTCAGACTCTTTGAGAAATTAGGTGATGTGCAATGTATATAATGAGAAAATTAAAGTTTTCTTTGTTGACATTTGATGCATGTAAATGTATTATAGTAGACTCCAAAACAAAATGAGTAACCTTAAAAATAGTATAATGGGGCACTTTCAGAATCACTGATAGTGCCCTTTGTAATCTATATTGTCTGATAAATATGTTATACCAAAGTTGTATGTATTATTATATGTATTACATGTATTATTATTATTACCTAAAATAAAAAAAAATAAAAAAATTACCCCTCAAAAATATCTTGATTCTTCAATTTAGGATATGTTTGACTGCAATGAAAATACTTAAAACTGTGTTTTGTCCACTTAAAAACAAATTATTTGAATAATTAATTAAAATTTGTGTGTGTGTGTGTGTATGTATATGTGTATGTATATGTGTGTATATATATATATATATAAAATCAAAGTTTACTTCAAGTTTAAAACAAAATAAAAAACACTGTTTACACGGAGCGAACTCAACCCACAGACATTGTCATATCACCTAACCCTGAGTTACATTCACATAGACAATTATTCCCACCTTAAACATTATTATTTAAACTACTTTACAGTTCAAATAATAAACCGTGTTCTACTGAAACATTCACATGCTTTTACAAAAATGCAAGCATCACATTTCAGCTGTAAAATCCTCTGGAAGACTGGCCTGGTTCACTTCCGCTGTAAGTGTGTTACTTTATTTATTTTACTGTATATTTTTTTAACAGGGACAAATTACATTATGTTAATCGACTTTATGCCACAAAATAATATATGTCGATAGAGTTTAGCTTGTGCTGAACCCAGAAGTTTCCCTTAAGAATAACTTTATAATGGATTACATATAAAGTTGTCAAGAAAGTGTTACCTACGCTTTTCCTGAGCTTTCTCCATATATGACAGAGGGCAGTGTGGGATGTAGAGAATTCTCCAGGTGTTGTCACTGCTGATGAAGTAGAGCTCAGGGAATGTGGGAAAATGAGCAGATTGGATGAGATTGAAGCATGTGGGTTGTGTCCATAGAGATGTTTTGTGAGCCACAATCTTGTATCGTGCATGTTTGTGTGTACAGAACAGGGACACACACAAAAGTTCCCTCCCCCTCTTCATCCACCCCCTCACCGGTGGAGCTCTCTGATGGAAATATCCGCCCGCTTTATGTTCATGTCAGATGTACTTTTGGTTCTAACTGTAGCAGATGCTTCTCGCATAACATTTAAACAATCATGTGAGCAGATCTGACCCAGCACTGCCAGATCCATTCAGATTCCACAAGATACTTAAAAGCCAATACGCAGGAAATCAAGAGGAAACCTTTTTATTGGTAACAGTTTAGAATACTGTTCCATCACTAACAAATAACTACCATCCATCCATCCATCCATCCATCCATCCATCCATCCATCCATCCATCCATCCATCCATCCATCCATCCATCCATCCATCCATCCATCCATCCATCCATCCATCCATCCATCCATCCATCCATCCATCCATCCATCCATCCATCCATCCATCCAATTAAATGTTTTATGTTTTTAAAACTCTCTTCACCGAGGCTGCATTTATTTGACCAAAACTGCAGGCAAAGCGGTAATATCGTGAAATATTTCCATTCAAATAATTTTTCATTTATTTTTTATATTTTAAAATGTGATTTATTCCTGTGATCAAAGCTGAATTTTCAGCATCATTACTCCAGTCTTCAGTGACACATGATCCATCAGAAATCATTCTAATATGCTGATTTGCTGCTCAAGAAACATTTATTATTATTACCAATGTTGAAAGCAATTGTGTAATATAAGTATTTTTGTGGAAACCATGATACATGTTTTCAGGATTCTTTGATGAATAAAAATAACAGAATTTATTTGAACTATAAATTGAATTCATATATTAGTCAACCACGAACAATGAATTACTTTACATTTACATCCAGAAATAAAAAATGATCTTAATAGCCAAAATTCCATCAGGAGCATGGTATTCAGTCTGTAAATCTTAGCGTACACATCTGCGCTATCCTTGGCGCTTTCCATTAGCCCATTTACATACATAATACCTATTACACATTTACTTGAGATCTCAACAAGGATGAGCTTGATGAAGAAACAGCTTTGTGGTGTTCAAGCAGATTAAACATAATCAAGCTTGTTTGAAGATGTATTCTTGGCTAATCCTGGTCTCTGTGTGGATTGTCTATATCATTGTATCTGCTTCCACTTGCTGTTGACATTTCAACATCTGTTTTCTTAAAAACTACAGCTGCTGTCAGAATGTGCGGAAGTCTTTTTTTTTTTTAAGTCTCTGGGTTTATTCCCCTCTAGCAAACAGACGGTTAACGTGACGGGTGTGACAGCATAGTTTAGAGGTGCTGTGATGATTTTGAAAGTATCTGCAATATTGAACCTTCATTTCAACTCTTGGACTTGTCAAGTTCTCAACATAGTTTGATTTTAGTAGATGTCGGGAAACCCTGGGGATTATACAACTTTTTGTGTGTTTCGCTGAGTAGGAGCAAGACCTGCGACACAAGAATAGAGTTTGCCCTGATTCCAGAATTTAGAATAGAATCATTCTCTTCCTGCAATGTCAGAAAGGAAGGCAAAAGGTCTGTGTTGTCAGACTACCTTATAATTGAAAGCCATATTAACATACTAATGCAAATTGAATTACCTAAACCTTTTCCAAGAGGCCGGTAAACAAATGTTTGGCAAACAAATTTAATTTAATACTATAGCAAATCATAAAACCAAAATAGAAAAGTAGGTCAAACACATACAGTCTCAGGGGCTGTTTACATGACACCAATTTAATCTAAAAATGTAAAACTTTTTATGCTTTTATGCTTAAATAAAGACTTTTGACTTGTGGCCCTATGATTTCTGTGATGCTGAATACATGGATGGAATCATGGAATCCAGTCATACAAATATAGTTTATTGTATAATCTGTAATGTCACATAATTGGGCATTTTATTGGATGAATAAATTAAAAGCAGGGCTGCACACTTCATTAAATTGCGATCGGACTATATAGGGTCTGCGAATATTAAAGCTCAAAAAGACTGCTATTGAAATATAAAAATAAAAGGACTTTATTTCATTTTTAAAAGATTATATTTTTAAAAATGTTTTATTTGATAATAAATTTGTATTAAATCATAAATCCATAAAAAAAAAACATTAGCACGCAACACAACATTTCTGAAAAGATAAAACATTTCATAGTGCTCTATTTTTGTAAAAAGATTTAATATATTAGTAAATTGTTGAAGTTTTATGAATTCAACTAATTAATTTATTAATAATTAATATATAATATAATATATACTAATTAATATATTAAAAAATAATATATACTAATTAATATATTAATATATTAGATTTAATATATTAGTAAATTGTTGAAGTTTTATGAATTCAACTAATTAATTTATTATTATTATTATTATTATTATTATTATTATTATTATTATTATTATTATTATTATTATTATTATTATTATTATTATTATTAATACTGTAATGAAACAATTAATATGAAATCCAATAAATTTTCTGAAAACAAAAAACAGAAAACATAAATTCAAATAAATTGAATTTATGAGAAAAAATAAAATGTATTTTATAGGGCCCTAAAAAAATGGTTACACATTTTTTACTTTTAAATGTAAATGTTTTAATAAGTTGATACACTTTCATGATTTTGATTAATTAGGCATGCTCCTTGATTACTGACATTTAATTTATTGGAGTCCAGAGAAATTAAAGCAATTGGGGGAAAAGGACGTCATTTGGATGATTTTATAGGCCCCTAATGAAGTCCAGTCGACTTTGCAGCTTACTGAAATCCAAAACCGCCCCCTCAGAAAGGAAGAGACCCTCAGAGGTTCTATCATTCACTTCCTATCCCCTGCTTATAAGCTCCATTACATATGGGTCCGTCCATTCAGCCGTATACGTGCACGGCACTGCGCTCCGGCAAAAGTGATGTAGAGTGTGATGAAATAACAGGGAACTGCATTTGAAATGCATGTTAATACCAGGTGAAAACAGTAATGAGTCACGGTTGACCACTTGTATTTGGATCGCAGAAAGCATATATGAATAGTCGGTGGAATCAGCGCTATTCTTTTTGGCTGTGCAGTCAGACAGCTTTGGAACAAGGGTGAGTAAATGATGTTTTGGGGTGAACTATGCCTTTAAGCAGGGAACGTTTAGGGAAGGGGTAAATATGAAATCAATGATGCAACAATAATGAATTAGTTAACTTGCTTTTAATTGCCTCTGAATGTCTTTCAAAGACTTGAAGCCACAAACCTCTCAAATTTTAAAGAGTCCAGCTGGAATTACACGTCATAAGTAGTAGTTCACTTCAAGATTTTTAACTTTGGCTGAAACTATCCTGACAGATGTCCTTGACTGGAGTCATTGTGAATGTGAATGTAAATTATTGACTGTTTAAAGTCTGCATGGGTTGTGGTCCACTTAACTGCGCTCGCATTGCAGAATTATAAGGACATACATTTTAATTTGCAGTTTCGCTGTCACTGTTACTGTATGTAGCTTTTGATTAATGGCGATCTAAGCTCGTTTCAATAATTCATGAATAATTCGTCGTGAATAAGTTCCAAAATCTAAGTCTCCTATATTATACATGTATTATGTATAAATGAACATGAGAAAAGAATAAGGCAGCAATCTCTTGCTTCATCCCCATTTTCTGTTCAGAAGCCTTTGGTTGTGTTAATGTCACCATGAAATCACAATTGACAAATCTTTTTTTTTTTTTTATGGAATATTGCAGTATTTATTATAAATGTTTTATCCATGCACATCTTTTTTTATTTTATTAATATGCCATCGTAATCAAAATAACTTCCCCTCCCTCTTGCAGCGACATCTCTTCTCTGATGACGTGTTTACTGGCACAAGGGCGGGGCAACCTGTCACTCACATGAGATCCACCAATAGCAAACAACCACTATCCAATCAATTCCCAATGGACTAAATAAAGCCCCACCCTACAGTCCTTCATGTTTGAGAAGCCGTTTCACACAGATAGACGTCACAATAGGAAAGAAAACACTTCCGTTTCATGCTAACATTAAACTCGAATAGTATCATGGAATACTGATTGGTTAGATAAAAGACTGATTGATAGACAAAAATCGCTTGACGATAGATGAAAATGCACAGTGTCTGAGTTGGAAAATGTAGGCTTAGCTTTGACAGACAAGAAGCGGGTCAGATGGTGAGAGAGATTGACAGATAGAGCTTGTTTACGATGACATGGCCTTGACTGCGGGATCCCTTGATACGGGGCCACCAGGGAAGGGCCCGACGGTGGCTCTCCGGACCCTGTTGCGTTCTCATCCAGCTGTACAGAGTCTGACCCAGAGGGTACAGGTTGTCTGAGTGACTACATTCACCCGTCTCTCATTCTGGGAACTTCTACAGCCAAAAACAGGAGGACATGCGGGTGGAAGAGTCACTTAGCAGATGGATGAATAAAATATTTAGTGATGCTTCACTAAAATCAGCTGTGTTCCAAGCACTGAAACGTGGGAGTGGAATGAATAAGTTTCATTGACATCTAAGAACACAATAACAAGAAGTGGAAAGATGGTTGATAAGGCATGTTAGTACAATACAGTTGAATGAAGCATTGTGCTCAATAAATATGTATTGAAATATCACCATTGTAATCGAAAGAACAGAATATAGAAGGTCGCGTCATCGTGCAATAACAATAGTTTGAGTTTGTATCATTTAATCAAAACAGCCGTACAACATTACTGTTGTGTTCATAGAGTGAAAAAAAAACATCATTAAATGGAAATATTTTGGCATGCATTGTCCTGGCACTAATGCTGAGTTTGTCTTCATTTGCACATTTTCAGTGTCAAAGTGAAGTGATAATTGTTGTTTAAACTATGCTCTGATTCAAATATTTACCTTTGTTTGAATAGTTGGCTACTGTGGACAAAGAAAACAAGATGCGACCACTTAAATGATAATGACAAAATCTATTCAACTAGGACAAATCATATTTTTATATTTTTAATTATTGGTTTATATGCATATTGAGACATAAAAAGTTTAGCAGTGGCATGATGTCTTTCTAATTTATGTGTTCCGTGCCATGAATGACATCTTTTTAAGACATCATGTCAAAATGAAAACAGTTCAGGTTAATGATGCACTGTTATATAAAAAAAAAAAAACCTGGATATTGTTGGATTTTGTGAAAAACTACATTTAACAGTGTTTTAAATTATTCATTAAGTTTCAGTGCAGATTAGGTAATGCAAAGGTGTTCTAAATGTAAAAATTATTGACAGCAAGTTTGGACAAATTGATACGGAGTCCCATATATGACATGCAGGAAAAAAAATATATACATATTGTGGCCAGAGGGGCCCTTTGCATTTCGGAGGCCTATTTCAAACAAATGGAGGCCCTCATATAAAAAAAAAAAAAACGATGGATGCTATGCGACTGCAATAACTTGATTATCTATTTTATATTTAACATATATTTTTGAAACTCTTATTTCACTCTTAATAGTCTATTTATAAACGCATATCATCCATGTATTACAATTACGACCGAAAACCAAATCAACACTTAATTTTCATCTCTCTCTCTCTCAGCCCCTCAGTGAAGACCTTGGACAGCGTAAGGACCAGGACATGAGAGCAATACAAATTGGAGAACATGGATTAGATAAGTGATTTAATAAAATATGAATAGGAATAGGCTACATCAAGAGGAAATGGCTACCATGATTTTGATGTTTAGATCTTGGCTTACCAATAACGGAGTGCTTCAAAAGCTCTGACAATTTATCCTTATCCAGCAATCTCATAACGTTTTGGCAAGTGCGGACAGTCTTTCTTGCAGAATGGTGGACAGTGGGTATGATTTTATCAGCCGCAACCGCGAGATATAAATGTAGAAAATGAAACGATGGGAAATAATTTAATGAAACTAAAACTGCCAGTAGTTGGCGCCAAATCATAGTCTTAATGAGTGAATCATTTAATGATTCTTTCAAAACGCGGACTCATTCATTTGCTCGGAGATGCGCAGTGGCTCTACTGTGGATTTGTTGCGAAATAGAGCTAACACCGACAAGGTTCTAAGTTTAAAATGAAAGTCACCTTACATTAACAACTTGTTTATTGAACTGTTGTATAACATTAATAGGCTATCACATTTGCAATTGTGCTAATATTCGGGAAAACAGTATATCCTATTATAAATATTAAAAACAAGAACTCATACAGGGACATTTTTTGCCCCATATATCTTGATTTTCAGATTAATTACTGGGATGGCGAGGGGCGGGGCTCTTTTCCCAGTAATTATTTGTTTTTGAATGAGTTCAACATGGCCATGATTTATGAAAACGATGGGAACAAATATAGTGAAACTAATATATTTAGTATATATACCTATATACATATGCATGATTTTACTTTTCAGATGGCCGACATTTCTGTATTTAAAATCCTTTTTTTTTATTGATATTCAGGTAATATTCTTATTTTCTGATTTTGATTTTGGGGTTTTCATAAGCTGTAAGCCATAATCATCAAAATGATAACTTTTGCACGATATTCTAATTTTTCGAGTTTCACCTGTATATTTTTTGTCTGCATGTCATGTGTGGGGCTTCGTAATTGGAAGCAAAATCCAATATCGAAGGATAATATCGGTCAATAACCAATATGGTACCAATATTTCATGTATCCCTTTGGAATTTGAGACGCTAATGCTTTTGTACTTTGTTCATTTGTGACGTCATCTTTACATTTTTCAAAATCATTTTTTTAAACAACATTTTAGCTGTCTTAAGCACTTTACATTACAGAAAACAGCAAAGCCTAATGGCTTATGTAATTAAATGTGGATTTGCTCTTGGCACATTTCCATAGTCTCCATTTTTCCTTCCTCAAGGGCAAAACAGACAGGCCAGTAGTTTTTTTTTTTTTTTTTTATGCGTGAAGTGCACCTGAACGCAACATTGCGAGCCATATGACACAAAATCGCAAGCCATATGATACGGGACGTCCCGTCGGCATCCAATATACAATTATAGCTGCAGTAAACCAGATCTAAAATCCATCAAATGCTATATTCAAGTCACACAACACACCCCAAAGGACAAAAAAAAAAAAAAAAAAATTATTTGCAAATGTTTGATCAATGCTTTTTTGTGTGTGAGAGGTAGATTAGACCATATGGTTTGCTCAGTAATAAGCCTCCCATGGTAAATCACAGAAAGGCATGGAGTGTGTTTTAATGCAGCAGCAGATATTGCAGCGTTACACACAGGAATTGAAACCATCTTTGCTTCTGGGTGGCAGGTGGCCATCAGTTATTGTGTCCCACATTTGGGACTGAAAACACAAAAACTTTAAACCCAGAGAGAGTAAGATTTGTGAAATGTTCATGCTTTGAATGCTTACGTGCTTTGTCCGCTTTCTGTATTACAAAAATAGACGCATTTAATACGACACTTTCAGAAATATTTGTGCATGATTCTTTTCTTCAATTTTTCTTCTTTATCTTGAAGTTAATGTCTGAATTTGTTCGCTACTGCATATTGGGATTTAATGACAAAAGCTCTAGTAATTAACTTCTTGGTAAATACTGGTTCAGAAAAGATAATTCGCTCGTTGGCCATTACTTTCGAGTAACGAGGGAGTTTGATGACTTTTTGTCATCCTCTGTGGATACAGTGATATAGGCATTGTTTCTTTATCTGAAAATTATGCGCGACCATTAACTGCCTTGCTTCATTATCCTTACTCAGACTGTCAAGCCAATTGTCTTTAACTAATAATGACTTGCTCTCTTTTTCCTGATGGATCTCTTTTGGTTTTCATGAGGTAAACAAACAGCTGCCAAGGAGTTCTCAAACACCATGCACGAACGTTACTTCCATTCGGCTCCCAGAGGAGAAACATCCCAAACTCACCCAACCAATCAACCTTAAGAAGCAGCACAACTCAATTTAGAGTTTTGTTGTGCTTAAAAACATGTTTTTCTGTGGAAAGTTAAGTTCTTCTCTTCATTGTGATGTCAAGAACCTCCCGGAAGACAGCTGCCTTTCCTATTACACTCTCAAAATAGACAAGGTTGTAAACAAACCTCTGAGCCACGCAGAAACTATTTCAGTTGTTCAACGCAATGCCAATTTGTGGAATGGAAAAAACGGCATCACTGGGTGAGCGTATCTGGCTTCGTAACATTAGCACTTGTGTCTCTGGAGTATTGCCTACATGGGTAGCGTGACCTCTACGTTTGGTAATTGAAACCAGAAATATTCAATCTGTACTGTACCGTTCCCTCCATTTGACCAAATTGAATAAAGGTACAGAGGGAAATCAAGCCAATCAAAGTGAATCTTCTGAGATGTGTGAAAAAAGAGATGCAAGCTCTCTGATGCGTGATTGGACTCACATATACGATTTGTTGAATGTTACAGGTCTATTTAATAAGCTCAGAGAAAGGCGTTCAGGATGTTCAGACCTTTACATTTAGAGGTGCAAAACTTGGCCTACAGTAGATTGTTGGGATGAGGATGGACCATTTGTAGTCCAGCAAATAATTATTGATTTAATGGGGTCTGTTTATACATTTGTCTAAATTCTAGCTTTAATAGTTTCTAGTAAAAGTGTTTGAGTAGCCCATCAGAGGGTTGCTAACAGTACTTTTTTCACTGTTACAACATTAAAACCCTCTCTGAGAAGTTGTAAATTCTGTAAATGTATCCCCTTTAATGACACACTGCTACAACCAAGTGAAATTAAACAGAGGGTAAGATTGATTCATCTTGTCATTTAGACAACCCACTGACTAGTCGTGTGTTACCAAACATTTAATACATGGCATAAAGTCTGTTCCAAACTGCAGCATATTTTGGATAAGAACGGTTTTGTTCTTGATACAAAACTAGGGATCTAATTCTTTCAATGAAAGCTCTGCATGTGATCTACTGACGACGTGTAAATTAAATAACACAGACGCAGACAGATAATTTACTTAATGAACGACGCAATCTACCAAGAGCAGTGCAAATTAGCGTCTGGTTTAAGACATGCTTTTTTTGACCGGTAAATAAAAGTGCAAACACCAGTCAATTGACTAGCGCAAACCTTAGTAAATCACCTTGCATGATTCATTTTAATACTCTCCTCCCATAATGTTGCATCTGAAAGGGATACTCCAACAAATGCAATAAGATAGTAATTAGGTCTAATTAATGTATTAAAGTGCTCGTTGCATCAGCCCAGTAGCTAATTTCTTTACTTCATTACTTTGTTTCCTGGTCTACTGGAAAACAAAGTTTTTTTTATTTTTATTATTTCTTAGAAAAGGAAAATAAAGTCATGTGATGCAATCACCATGATGGTGGGAACAACATTAAAAAGAAAGTTATATCATAGAGAGCTCAGTAAATATTTTAAATTATGAGAAAATGTGCACTTGACTTAAAAATCCATGTGGTGAGATTCCTAAAAACTTTAGTTATGAATTAATTCATGGTTAAAAACAAAATACTTTACAAGTAAAAACATTTTTGAAAATAATGAGCAAGATGTCATGTAAATGTATTCAAGGTGTGAGAACATATGTATTTTCTTTTACTTGATTGTTATACCACATGACATTTTTTCCAACAATATGAAGCCAAGAGTACATTTGTAAGAGCTTGGCACTTGTTTTCCCTTTTCTTTATCATGGACACTCTTAAATGTCATTGAGAATGCAGTACTAGATAGCCAAACAAAGTCATCCACACTGTCTTTCTTGAAGGATTTGCGTCCTCCAAGTTATTAGTCAAACATGATCAAAACCAAGTGGCCCCATGCATAAAAATTAGCCCAACTTCTGCGCAAACCATAATCATTTGATGATAATAACACAGCCGATATCAGTGAGCTGTGCACTTGGCTGCTTCCTTTTATGTGCTAGTGGACTGAATGATGATGTGAATTAAGGGACTCAGCATCTGTTGCAGCAGGTTGTGTTTTGAGGAGTGCTTTTAACGATCGTTTCGCTATCGATCAAGGCCCAGCTCTGTTTAATCTATCAGAGTTCTAGCCTGGTGAAATCCATGGGAGACGCAAGGCCTGGTTCATTTGATTAACTCTGATCAAGAGCAAACGCGTATCTCGGTTGTAAGCCGTCTTTGGTTACTTGTGTTGGTGAGGGCCTTGATCAAATGCATGATGGGATTACACACAGAGATCAAGAATGGAAGGAATGAAGGAAGATGGGAGAGATACTTTGCACCTAATGTTGCACTTTTCTCCAAAGCAACAGGTGGCAGTGTGAACAAAACATCCGCAAGATGTAACAGTTACCAGAAGTGTTTTAAACCATACTAAGATAAAGGTCTGATACACGAGGTGGACTTTGTGTTTGTTAGACAAACTTATCAAACTTACATCGTCAAAGTCGAGGTTTTCAGTAACAATTGACCTCAGTTGATGTCTTAAAGGACGAGTTTGGTATTTTACACTTAAAGCCCTGTTTTAAGATCGTTTCTGATGAAATAGAACGGTTAAGATTGAAATTTGGACAAATGCTGCTGTCCCGAGAATTTTCGGTTTCTGTGTTAGCAACCATTCTGTGTTGGTCTGGGGTGTTCACTGATATGCTCACACAAAAATCGCTGCAAAAGATGCTTTCCAACAGGTGTTTTATCGTAATTTTTGTCCAACTCCATTGACTTGTAATGGATGTTCTGTGAAGTACGTTATTACTCCGCCGCCGGAGACGGAAATGGGGTTGTTTGTATTCTTTCTGTAGTCTTATGCAGTTGCGACATTGTAGGCTACGCTATCCAAACATTGGCAAAGGTGCATTATCGCCACCAACTGGGCTGAAGTTTCTATTATTCAAGCTCTCAACGGAAGAATGTACGGGTGTGAGGCTTTTGGAAAAATAGGTCCACAGTTTTACAACGAATGGTAAAACACCTGTTGGAAAGCATCTTTTGCAGCGATTTTTGTGTGAGCATATCAGTGAACACCCCAGACCACACGGTGAGTTTCGGGTCTTTGTAAACTAAAGTTAAATGCGTTTTATGAATGATTCTTCCAATGCCCCTATGAAACCATTGTGGACGTGGGAGGGTGCTAACACAGAAACCGAAAATTCTCGGGACAGCAGCATTTGTCCAAATTTCATTCTATTTCATCAGAAACGATCTTAAAACAGGGCTTTAAGTGTAAAATACCGAACTTGTCCTTTAAGAAATCCAATCCTGTCTGGATAGGTGTGATAAAAGATATTATATTTTTTCACAATGCTTCTTCACATTTATTTTGACCTTCGCTAAATACCATAGGCCTACCTAAAACTAACTTTAATCTTGTTGTACAAGACAAGTATTCTGGCTACAGACTATAGAGATTCGATCTCATCCACATCAGTACACAACATAGCAAACATATTTTGTTAAAATAGTGCTTTCTGTCAAAAACTTACGGAAATACGGATTTAATTTAAAAACATTTAACCTTTTAGAGTCTTGTTTAAAGTCAGCATGAAATGAAAATCTATTTCCTAAATATCTTATTGTGAACAATTCAACAATGCAAATGTTTTTTTGTTTTTTGTTTTTTTCGTCGTAATGTTTAAAGTTGACATGAACCAGAAGTTGCGATAGTCTTTTCTTCGCTATATCTGAATGAAACCGCTTCTAGAATAAGAAAAATGTAGAGTGGAACTTGATTTTGTGCATGTGCAATTGATTGGATGGTTGTGGTTTGTTATTGGTGGATCTCATGTAGGTGACAGGTTGCCCCGCCCTCACACGATAAATGCGTGCAAGAAAGACACGATAAACGCGTGCAAGAAAGAGGGGAAGTTATATAGATTAAAGAATACACACATATATGAATTTTAAATAAACACAAAATAATGATGTGCATGGATAAATCATAACTGCATCTTCTGGCTGAAAACGTCTGAAACGAATGCAAGACTTCTCCAATCATTTAGTCTGCTTAAACTCCGCCCCCATCTAACTATCCAATCAACATATGAGGCTTAGAACCAAGTCCCCGCCCTACATGTGTTTGTTTTTTCATAGTAATCTGTTTGGTAACACTATTTTAGTGTCCTTGTTACACAATGTATGTAGTTACTATAGTAATACATATACATTACTAACCCTAGGCTAAACCAAACCCTAAAATTATAGTAAGTACATGTAGTTCATTAATATACTCAGCCTTCAACTTTAAAAAATCATTTTATGCAATCAAGTTGCATTTAAACTCACATTTAGAACATTGTATATAGTTATTTTTATGCTGTTTAATTTAAAGTTGGTCAAGAACCTGCATATTTGAAAAAAATCACTAAACTCAAGTGAATTGTTTGTATGTTTTTAATTTAATGTCCAAAAGGCAGCTCCACTACTCATTTACATAAATACCCTTTCTAAATAAGAACGAGAGGTGAGCTGTAACAGGCAATTTCACAGTCTAGGCAAAAACATGGTGCTTTTTAAACTTATATGCAGTAGTTATTCTGGCTCTAAAAGAACCCGGTATACAACTTTTCCTCAGATTTGTCTAATATGATTGAAATTCCACTCATAAAATTGTGCACGCTTACAAAAATGTTAATGTGCACAAGCCAAAGGGTCAAGGTTTGGTTGATTAGCATTAGCAAGTTAGCCTCTGCTGGTGATTTCTGTTTTGCAGACAAACAGCCTGTTTTTTCTGTTGACAGATTTTTAAAAGTAGCAGTTTATTTTCTGACAGACGAGCACCTGCCATTGAGATGAAGGAGAATGCTAACGGATAGCATTCGCCAGGTGTTATAAACCACCTTGGCATGACAAAACAGAGCAAGAGCAGCACGAGTGTCATATTTGGTGCGTGATCCCTCCTGTTTAGAAATGTTAATGTAGATAGAGAGAAATGGAGAGATAGAGAGATAGAGAGATAGATAGATAGATAGATACGATAGATAGATAGATAGATAGATAGATAGATAGATAGATAGATAGATAGATAGATACGATAGATACGATAGATACGATAGATAGATAGATACGATAGATAGATATGATAGATACTATATATATATATATTTATATATATATATATATATATATATATATAGATGGATAGATAGATAGATAGATAGATAGATATAATTAAATATTAAATATATATTATTTTATAAAATATTTAAATTATTTTTATATACTATTGTATAGTATATTATTAATACATTCGTATTGTATTATTCTATTTATTTTACATTTGCAAATATATTTAAATGTATTTCATTTCATTGTTATTTTTTTATATTAAAAAATATTTTGATTACTTAAATATATTTTATTTTATTTTTTACTTTTGAGCTTTAGAGAGCTGAAATATGGATCCCAAAAATGTGATCTGTCACTCTCTTTCTCTGGACATTGTGATACAAGACAAGAATGATGACCTTTGACCTTGTTTGGAAATGAGTTTTTCCTGAGTGCTGTCGGAGCTCAAACATGTATATTATTTTAAGGGTGGATGGTTAGGAGCAAACCTCTCCAAGGTTCACTGGTGCGCAGGTAGAGGTCATCATCATGCGACAAGAGAGAAAGAGGTAAGAAGCCAATAGCAAACCGAACCCACAGGGAAGAGGCTGACAGACATTATTATAAGTGCGCACCCAGTGTTTGAACATCTGTAGCTTTGCTTATGTAAATGAAGAGTAAAGCTTAGTGAATTGGAGATGAACACAGCCTGTTAGGCAGCATGTTTCCTGCGCTCCTCAAAGCTGCGGTATGTGCGCCAACCGTACACCACACAATACGAACACAATTAAAACCTTCTGCGTGCTGTCTGGAATCAACTCTGTTAGCTGCAGATGCCAAAATGCATCACACTGACTGGCAGAAATGAGCACAAGGGCATTGCGTCGTTATGAGTGATTTTAATGAAGTCTTGCAGAAAGGGAATGATTGAAACACTAATGAAGCGGTATGGACGGAAGACGAGGCTAGCGAAAAACTATGGCGGGGGAGAATCTGTAAATCTTCTCTAGGGATTGGTGGGCGGCCCAGTCTCCCTGGGGAAGTCCTGCGGTGTGACAAATTCAACCCACAGTTGTCTTCTTTTGAATTATGCTTGCCATTTACAGGTCCAAACTTGCGTGTGGATCATATGTATTGTATCGTTTTTTTTATTTTTTATATAAGCACCCCCAATGGATTTTGAATGCTGTTGAAGCTGAGCCTGCTGAAGAAATACCACAAAAAGGCTGTATATTTGTGTGTGTTTTGGATCAGGCCATGATGCCTGCCTGCCGTTGACTTGCTTCCTGCTACTGTATTTCTTTAGCATCTGAGTCTGAAATGCAGTCATTTGCTGATTTGAGCCTGTTTCTTGTTAAAACAATCAGTGTCTGGACCATCACGTGCACCTTGACAACACTGACTCTGTTCAGAGTAAAGGTGATAATGGACATCCTGCTGAATTAATGCAATTCTTTAGCAATATGGAAAAAGCTGCTTTGTGATGTTTGGTGTTTTAGTGTGTGTTCAATACTGTTCTGAGCTTACAACTGCCACATTGAAATCCCTCATACTGTATATGGCATTTACTGTATGTGATAGATTGGCTCTCTGTATAATATATATTATGAGATGCACCAATATTAAATATATCTGCCGATACCAATGGCCTTTTATTCAGAATGATATCAGACGATACTGATACTGTGATTTTCTTAAGAAAAAAATTGCTCCAAACTAATGCTGTTAAAATTAACAACAGAGCCCAAACTATATATTCAACTGCTATTTATTTTCAGGTATAATAATGATGTTTGTATACAAATCAGTTGCACATAAGGTAGTTTTAATAAACACTTGTCTTCAAGACAGATTTATTCATATACAATTAACAGTAAATAAGCTCCTCACTAGTTATATAATAATAATAATAATAATAATAATATATATATAATAATGTTGTTATTGCTAAGCAACGAACTGTGAACATTGGATAACTTTCGTAAAAAGCAACATTAAAGGTGCAGTATGTAAGAATGACAACTAGTGGTCGAAATAGGTACTGCAGTTGAATTCAAACTATCGGAGATCGTTGTTTCTCCCGCCTCCTGTTTGAGCACACGTAACAGGAACGAGCGCAGTGGACAATGGAAATTGGCAAATTGGCAACGTACAGTATCGCAGACCAAAACAAAAACAAACATTCCAGCCTGGAAACGCACATTTCAAAGTAAATTACCTGGCTGTAGAAGTGTTTTTCAGAGAAACGAGTATGTGAACTTAGCATGTTTCCTAAATATCTGCAAACATATTATGGTATATTTATGCTTTTGTAGAGTGAAAAAGTTACATTCAGCACCTTTAGGTGACATTGTTTACGCGCTGTCCTCAAATTAAATATTCATAATTTATATTTTAATAACCATTGATTAACGTAATTTATATATGGTTATATATAAATATAATGTATATATCAAATGTTTTTTTACACAAAAAAACAATGCATTAAATTACAATAGATGTACAAATAATATTTGTTTTTTACTCCATATAGTCTGCTTCTACTGCTATTTGGGTTCCATTTACTCTTTCTAATCTATTTTATCTGGAATTAGATTATTATCTGGGACAAGAGTTTGGACCAAGTGAAAAGTTTCCTGATAGTTTAGCACAGTCGTGTTAACAGCTGTGAGCGTTTGGTTAGATGTTCATCTAACGTTCTTCGCCCCATCTGGAGCTGAGGCACTGAGGGTACATTCAGCATTTCACAGACTCATTACCCACCGCATCCGTGGCATCTCTCTGGGTATGAGAGCTTAATTTAAGACGGTTAAGATTTACAACACTTTGTTTTGCTCAAACACACTCACTCGCCCAGTTTTACTTTCATGGAGGCCCGTTAGCTTGTTGCACATGGTGTGTAAACACAGCAATAAAGGATATAACATTTAGGAAGAGTGGCTGTGAATTTATATGCATTTAATCTGTTTTCCCATTAGCTCTAGAGTCTAACCCAGGGGATTTTACAATACTGTTGAGTGAAATCAAGTAAAATTGGGCCACTTTTTTCATTAAAGGGATAGTTCACCCAAAAATGAAAATTCTGTCAGTATTTACTCGCCCTCATGTTGTTCCAACCCCCTAAGACCTTCGTTCATCTTCGGAACACGAATAAGTTCGATGAAATCTGAGAGCTGGATCACTCCTCCATAGGCTTCTTGAGGGATTGAACTTGCAGGCCCCGAAAAGTTGTTACAGACATCATTAAAATAGTCCAAGTGACTACAGTGGCTCAATCTTAAGTTTATCAAACGACGAGAATCGTTTTTGTACGCAAAAAAACAAAAATAACGACTTTATTTCAACTATTCATGTCCTTCTCTGTGGGCCTCGAGTCAGTTCACTAGTGTAAAAGCGTAGAGCTTCTGTTGTAAGTCACACGCATCACACACATGACCAGCGTCGGCCAATAGTGAGCCTACGTGTGACGTAGCTCTACGCTATTACACTAAGTTAACTGACTAGAGGCCAACAGAGAAAGAAATGAATAGTTGAAATAAAGTCGTTATTTTTGTTTGTTTTTGCGCACAAAAAGTATTCTCGTCGCTTGATAAACTTAAGATTGAGCCACTGTAGTCACTTGGACTATTTTAACGATGTCTTTAATAACTTTTCGAGGCCGGCAAGTTTCAATCCTTTTGAAGCCTATGGAGGAGTGATCCAGCTCTCAGATTTCATCAAAAATATATTAATTTGTGTTCCGAAGATGATGTATATGTATATGTTTCATACAATACTGTATAACAATACTGTTACTATACAGTATTATACAGTAGAACCGCCCAACAAATATATATATATATATATATATATATATATATATATATATATATATATATATATATATATATATATTATTTTATTTTGCCATTGATATGGCTACAAAAAAGGAGCCGGTTTATCTGAATTCATAATCTAACTAATGCTTCTAGTAGTAACGGACTGTTGGACTGATGAATCTTAGAATTCAAGTCTTTCTGATTCTTGTATGGTGCATGGTGAGGTCACTCTGTTTTATCAAAGGAAAGTGTGGACTTGAAACCCAATTAGATGAGATAATTCAGTGCATGCTAATGCAGGTAATGTAGAGAAATGTAGAGAAAGAGATGAGATCAGATTTGGCAAGACACACTCATGGTTAATGATTGATCCTCTACTGACCTTGACGGAGCAGGATAGATATATCTTGGAATCGATTTGCTAGATCTGAAAGACCAATATTAAAATATGCTGAAAGTAGACAAAATCTCTTGTTTGCTTTCAGCTTTCCCATCATCCACCACAGATAACGGCATTCACACCCATATCTTCCTGATATGCTTCTCTCTGATTGGTTGATGGTATCGTGAATTTAGCCGCAGTCTTATCTTATGGCACTGCACTGTGGACTGTGTTTCTACTAAAGACATGACTTAAGTAAATCAAATCTGTGTTCAGCAATTTTAGAAAATGTATATATATATATATATATATATATATATATATTTTTTTTTTTTCATTATAAAAATCATTATAATTGTCTTTAATGTTGCTTGATCAATTTGTGTTTCTTAGTAGAATGAATGTATTAATTTCTTGAACAAACAAACCAAAAATAACTTAAAATTTTTGAACAGTAATGTGTATTTATGTTTCTTCACAATCCAGTCAGTTCCTGGTGTAAAAAATCAAGTTCTCCCCTGCTCTTGTTTCCCCTCTTGTTTGAATATCGTGTTTCCCTCAGAAATACATCACATTATGGTAATGAAATGAGTTGTGAATGGTATTTCAAATTGGTTTTAATGTGAGAAAAAGCTAAATCCGTCAGTGCAAATAAAAGAAAGCCCTCTCCGCGCTCTGAATTTGTGGGCATATTGCTGGGTAGGGCAGCCTCATAATAAAATATAAAATCATATCTGATTCCAAATGCGCTGTACCGCATTCAAGCACGAAAGGACACATCAGTTAACCTTCAGCTTAATAGAATATTTTAGAGGACTTGTAGGAACTATTCATACTTTAAGCAATGAATTGTAGAGCACTACCTGTCAGGCCTGTTTTAGGTCAGCAATTGAGTCAAAGGCTCCGTTCACTTTTTAAGAATATTCTTTTGTATTTAAGAAAAGAAGAAGCAAGTATTCTGATATGCAGATTGTAAATTGCACCTCGGCTGTGGCTGGCAGTGAATTTACGAGTTTGTGTCTTCTTTCAGGTCCCTTTAAAGTCTTGCAGGGCACAGTGTTTTTGAGAGTGTCCCAATCGATGCAGGAGAACGTCATGAGTGATTTGGATATTTGTCTAGTGCGCCTCCACACATTGATGAGCTCTCTAATTGATTTAATGAAGTTCCTCACTTTCACTTTTCCCCAAATAGGAGGAAAAAACAAGATATGACATTTTGAAACAAAAGCTGACCCACAAATCTTAGTAACTAAATAGTAAGAGAACAGACATGGTCTATGTGAACTGAGCAGATACGGGTTTGGAACTGGGATGGAGACACTGCCCTGGGGGTGGGAGGGGATAAACTTTTTGTTAATTTTCTAAATTAAATCAACAAACATTTTTGTTAATCTTGGTTTCTCAGAACTTGTGTGCTTTTTCTGGGCGTGACAGTGTGAAATGAGGCGCTTATCGAGTCTTATGAAGGCGCAATTCACAATGAATACATTTTTGTTATTTGTAAAAAAAAAAAAATATATTAAAAACTTTACCTTTGAAAAAATAAAAATAAAAAATAACGATTTATATTTGTACACATAATATATAAAGACAACTGTTAAAAAAATGGCTTTGGTTATTGACATTAAATTTAAACATTTGGTTTAAAACAAAACGGTTTAAAAGAGTTTCAAAACCACATGAAACAATCATGAATACCAGGCATAATCCTGACATAACATTTCTAAAAAAAAAAAAATTGGCACATGCATTTTAAACTACACACTTCAAAGATTTTTCCTTTCCTTTCTTCCTGGACCAATATGATCTGTGTTGTTTTTTCAAAGAAGAGAATGTTCAGTCTACTGCGCGTACAATCCTCAAAAGGCCACACATAAAATTAGCAGATATTTGCTAACTTCCTCCTCTGCAGTTGACCTCATCAAAACACTAATTTATGAAGTCTGACCAGAGGGGTTTGCTACACCCCACTGCAGAATACTGGAGGTTTCTTCATTAATGGGTAAATTAATTAGACATTCTTTTATCAACATGTTAATGAGCCGTAACAGGAAGTGGTCATTATTGTTTTTTTGGTTCAGCTTAGCCGTCAGTCTCCTCTTCTCTCACCTGAGGTCTCGTCTCCTTCTGGACTCCTTCAGAGACAGAGAATAGACTGAAGTGATGAAATGTCGGCTAATTGATGTGAATGTTTAGTGGCACCGTGCGGCAAGAGGAGTTATTCTAATTGAACTATATTCATGAGAAGTTTTTTTTTTTTTTCATTCAAATGGTGCTTTTTAGGGACTGCTTCGTCTGTTTTTTTGTGGTGATATGGTCCAGCAAAGGGTCTCTGCGCCTAACAGATGTCTCTGTTAAGTAATTGAAGAAAACCATTCTTAAGAAAGAACTTGCTTGATTTCCGCAAGGTATAGTAAGCAGCAATAGATTCCAGTGGCAGCTCGTGGATTTTAAAATAGAGAAGATACTATGTGTAACGTAGCAGTCTTGGGATCTGCTCCAGAAGATTCATTTATGTATTTATTTTTTAACTGCTTTAAAATGGCTTTTTTGATCACTTTTAGGCCCTGTTTACACCTGGTATTAAGATGCGTTTTGGTCGATCGAATCACAGGTAGACGAGGGAGACTCATTCACGTTCACACCTGGTGTTTTAATCCGTCTCTTTTGTCCACTTTCAAACACTTCTGTCCTGATTTCTTCGAGGGGAGCGTCTATGGGCAGGTACATGTACGGGTTTTTTTCAGATCTTTATAGACAATGGAAAAACAAAACTTTCAGAGCTTTTGTATCTGCTCTGACAGCATCAAGATCAGCCGAACGCTGTGAGTGTGTGTTAGAAATCAGGAATGCTGAGAGAACATTGTGCCTGGTACATTTTTATCTTCAAACTAAACTTGGGTCTTCAGCCAACAAAGTTTAAATCCCGTCTGGCTAGCACTCTTCCTGTAATGTTCACGCATTAGTTCGTAGGCGGAGAGTCGGCGGTCTTCTGTGGCTGTTTGAACACATTCGACCACATAAGCGGTTACTCTACGAAAGCAATCCGGTCAGATGCGTTTTCGACTACCTCTGAAAGTGGGCAAACTTAAAACGTTTTAGACCCCGTTTACACCTGTATTTGGCGTCGTCCACACTTGATCCGATCGACCAAAACTCATCTTAACACCAGGTGTAAACAGGGCATTAGACATAAAATGTGAAAAAATCATGTACAGCAAGAAAATATACACAATATTTCACTCACCGCTCTCACGCTAATTTGCCGTTTAGTAAATCTGGCCCTATATGTTTAACTTTGCTGTGAGGTCTTTCTTTTTTCTTTTTTTTTTAGCTGCTGCTTGAAAGGTATCTTAATAAATTTGTTGGTGGTCAAATAATGAATATTCCTACTCTTCATAATTAACCCTGTAATAACTGTGGTTGTAAAATTACAACATCACTTTTAGCTCTTCCAAAAACACATCTGCAATTTCTTTTTTTTTCTTTGAAAGACCACATTTACATAGCCAGTGAGTCCTATTGTTTAGCTTGCAATGCCATTGGATAGTAAATGTGTATATCGGTCTTGCCATAAGGTCATGACCTCATACAACCTGCAAGCTTTCCTGGAAGCGCTAAATTTCTAAATGTGTTATTTGTTATCATTTTTCAGTTTAGATCAGGTTTTAATCATTCTAACTGAATACATTATTCATGGTTGCAGTGTTTTAATTCCTTTCAGAACCAGTATTTGAAATTGTTCCTGTATGTTTAGAGTAAATCTTGATTTCTCAGAACTTGTGTGCTTTTTCTGGGCGAGACAGTGTGAAATGAGGCGCTTATCGAGTCTTATGAAGGCACAATTCACAATGAAAGAATTTTTGTTATTTGTAAAAAAAAAAAAAAAAATATATATATATATATATATATATACTTTTTTTTTTACAAATAACAAAAAATATGTCATTGTGAATTGTTCCTTCATAAGACGCGATAATTTTAATATATATATATATATATATATATATATATATATATATTATTAAAAACTTTACCTTTGAAAAATATAATAATAAAAAATAACGATTTATATGTACACATAATTGCCATTTTTTTTACCAATGAAGTCAAAAGTGTTCAGAAAATTGACATATATGTGGCATTTCTCTGAATTAGCATTAATAATGTTACAGGAATTAATGTATGAGAGGTACTCAGTTCTTTTGTGAAGCAGATATAAGAACTCTAGCAAGCAGTTTTAGTTTTGTTTTTAGAATTGATTCTCAATGCATCTCTAACAGACTAACAGCATCCTTCTGTTTAAATGAAATACTATATCAGAATGACCTTACATTTTGGCTAAACCAATGGTGTGATTTGAGGCAGGGTTATCTATTTGTTCGACCAATGGGAAATGGAGGAAGTGCAGCTGGCTAATTCTAATGTCATGGGTTTCATTTCCAACAACACTCAAACAGATAAAAATGAACCATTCCTTAAAAGCATCTGCCAAAAGAATAAATGTTGAATGCACTTTCTGTAATGCTGCTCTGAAACGATATGTATTTTGAAAGGGCGCTTTAATTAATTCAATTCAACTGAATTGAATTAAACTTCTTTCTGTTACATTTTATTTTACAGTATGTTCACTTAAGCATACTTACAGTGTACTTACCTAAGAAAGTACTTATAAAATAATATAAGGTAACTACATGGGTAAAATAAAGTGCTTCCCTTTTTTCAATAAATATAATTATTAATAAATAATTTATGAATTTGATTCTTATTTTGAAAGCTGCAGAATCTTTTAAGAAAGAATAATTTTTTTACCCACCATATAAATGACTAATGCAGAGTGGTTGGAAAGATTTTCAAATGACCATGTGTGTGCATGAAATGATCAGTGCCAGAAGATAAATGTATGATCTTTATCACCTCCTGCGCATTCTTAGAAGGGTGGCTGTGGGTTTGTCTGTGTCTGAGTGAAAGTAGAATGAACATAGAGATGAAAGCAAGAGGAAAAGTGAAGTTCAAGCTCAAATATTGGGCCTTGACTGCCTGACCCTTCAGAGTCATTCACCCTTGTGGAAGCAAGAATCTCAATTACCGTCACACTTAACATGGAGTGGAGGTCCAGGTTTGAGAGACCGCCTGGCCCCACCATGAGGTTAATTTACAGTCCAGGGAGGACAGCCGTGCAGTATGAAGCATGGAATTCATGAGGCTCTGTGAAAAGGTCTCGACTCGGCGGCTCACGTTCTATGGCAAGGAGCGCAGTGCAGTGAACTCACTGAAAAACTAGTTTAAGTCTTTAGAGGAAGCTAAACTTGTGATTGGAGCAAACTGGATGAGCTAGTTACTGAACTAAGGTGTGAGTGGACATATTAATCTCAAAATAAAGTTGTGCTCACAAGTTTACTCTAATATTTTAAAGCAAATAGTGGCAGAAAAATGTATGACTCATTGGTCCATTTTTCTACGACCATGTAAAACCATTGAGTAGAGCGATTTCAGGAAGAGAAAACTTATTTGTAAATGAAAAATCCAATGAATATTTTTTCCTCTGGTGATTCCACAGTTGCATTCACTATTAACACAGCCAAGGACGAAAGACGTTGAGGTGTCATCCTAGTCAGGTTGAAAAGGTGGGGAGAGAAAATTATTTCTGCTGACAGCAGGGAAAAACAGCATATCGTTATTACTGCACAATTGTGTGAGGTTACATTTGTACAACAAAGATCCAGGAAATGAAATGTAGAATCTGTAGGACATTAGAAAAGCCTGAAATTGAGGTTCAACCCATAGGGATGGGTTTCACTCATCTAACTGGGTCCCTAAAGTGGGTTGAAGGTGCTTTACATTTCATTATATATTTACATACACATTTTTTGTTGTTGTATTATTTAGTAAATTTGTCATCAACTATTTTAAGATAGATGATCTTAGATGGCAACTCTGGGGTAGTGTTTTGATTTGTGTACGTGTTTAGTTTATTCCCATGCATGTCTAAAGGCATATTGGGAAAGAATCTGGTTCTCAAGTATAATAGTTTTTTTGTCACACTTTTATTTTGTATTATAAATGTTCCAATAACAGCCTAGCTTTTAGATCTGTAGAATATTGCATGGCACAAGAGACATTTGGCCCTGGGGGCTGAACTTTCCATTTTTAGATTTTTCATGAACCTTGGTTTTCCTTCTCTGAGTCGTTATGAAGACTGCTGCTTTACCCTCCAGCTCATATATTTCCATAGAATGTAATATATTATTGATCATTCCATCCATCCGTTTACAAGCTAAGGATATCATTCTAGCACATATGAAAAAAGAAAATGAGTTGGTGTTGAAATTAGTTTGAGATCTTAAAGCATACATTTCAAGAAATGCATTACATGCACGTCATTTCCATCACCATTCAACAATCACATCCGAAATGCTTTTACAGTGCCACATTACACTGGGGGTCTTTCACAGCTGCTCCAGGCCTAAGGGATGAGGTTTGCTGGGTTTCATTAGCCCTCACTAGTGCTCCGAATTCTTTTCTCTTTGGGTTCTTTGTAATAGCGCAACTGCTTCCCCTTACATCAATGCCGCCCCATCCCTTCGATTGCCACCATGCAGCCAGGCTCCCAACTGGTATGAGCAAGAGAGAGGGGGGATAGGTACTGTGAGTTAACAGTGCTGGCAACGTGTGATGAAGTCCACTGGAAGTTAGGGATGCCTTGATCCTGTACCAGTGACAAGACCCAGACTCCAGGAAAGTAAAGACATGTAGGGGACTGCTGGGCTAGGAAGCAGTGTTTGTCATGCCCCTTATTCTTCACCGGCCCTTGAGGTGCTGAGCTGCTCAGAAGAAGCCTTATGGATCAGGAGGGAAGTGTGTGACTCTGTCCCTACCTTGACCACATCCATTCTTTGCACCTTTTGCATCTTCAAGATTACCAATCGTGCCAAGAACGTACATAGCAAGCATGTAATTTCTGTTACTGCATATACCCTTCTAAAAACTAAATTGTATTAATTGCAGAGTCCTCTTAATAAAGAATTTGAAGAGGACTGCTTTCCTCCTTTGCACTCCATCTCATATATGTCCATAGAACTCTAGGATGCTGGAGTCGTCATGCTCCTTGCTCGCTGTCCCTGAGGATATTGAATCACTAAGAAGAAGCCACCATTCTTTGAGCCCTGGACCCACAAGGGAAGTGTGTGACTACTTGACCCTGCACTTACCCTGATCAAAACACTTTTATGCACTCCCTGAACTTTACATTGCTAAAACACAGCAAGAACATTACACCTCCATATCCTCAAGACAATTTTTGTGGGGCTCTTCATTTTTTTTCTGGACATCACAGTTCAGAATAGTGAAAGGGTTTAAGGCTGTATTTTTTGTTGAGTATCATCAGCAATCTCGGCATGTCATGAGGTATTTTTTTGTTCCTCTATAGAGTTACTGGCCACTGTTCTGTGGTTAGTAGGCATTTGATGGTCACCGTGATTTTGCCAAGTAAGACATGTTCCTGGATCAACATATTTTGTTGATCCTGGATCAACATCCCTGTCTCAAAATGTATTCCTTACCCAATCCCTAACCCTAAACCTAACCCTACCCATAACTTTTCCCTAAAATCAGAGGGTAATAATAGGTGAATAACACTGCTGTTTAAGTACCTCACCCTGGTTCTAAGCCTAAACTTACATAAACTGTAAACTTGTCCCTCAAATCTGATTGGTTAATTGGAAAGTTGTGATACATGTGATACTTGGTGAAATCACGTTCACCGGCATTTGATGCTCAGATGATTGACTGAGCAGCACATGACAAAAAAATGGTAGCAATGAGGTCGCACACTTCTGGAAGATTTTTTGCTAGAGTACCAAGTGGCAGGTCAGTGGGGACACTAATGGATAGCCTTTTCCAGGCATTTTAGGCCTTCTTTGTTTAAAAATACAACTATACTTCCACCTTGCACAGTCTCAGAGAGCATATATGTGATGGAAAAGGGTTTAAGAGTATAATGTCACTTTAGCAAATTTTCAGCTAAATTTTGCAGGCCAAAAAAGGTCCATTGTCTGTTGTCAATAGTGTAATGATGTACGAAGCACTGTTCACACAAGTCACTTTCAAATAAGTAGCTTTCTGTCTGTCAGTGCGGTGAATTTGGGTGATCAAACTTTTAGTGAAATCTGCAAGGAAAAATATTTCACCCTCAGGCGAAATTCTCGCATGGATTCATTTTGAAATGACTGGATTTTGTCTGAAAAAAAGGCAAAACAATGGTAAATGTGACTGTGCCTTAAGACAGCATCTTACAGATCTTTGAAAACTGATCCACTGTAGAAAAAATGCAGAGATTCAAAAGACATCCTAAGAAGCCAACCAACTCCTTCCTAATGATGTTGTACTGTTGTTTAATGAGGACCAATGTGCGAGGCCACAGGCAAACCTTTAAGATGAATGCAAAATTAGATTGCCAACACTATTATGTTCCCATCTAAGAAATGCAAATTAATCTGAAACCTTAAACTAAACTCTTCTGAGTGACCTTGTTATGTATACAAAAACTCAACGACTGGTGACAAGTTCAACATTTGTACAGTATATACCCATACAAACATACAACCTTTCTTCTGATATTAACCAAATCATGCTAAGTAGTGAGTAACATAGAGGAGGATTGACTAGCCCTCTGGCTAAACATGTCTTAATTTCCCCTTCCTAATGAACTTGGTAATTAAATCAAATTAAGGCCCATTAGTCGAGTGATTTCTTCAAGCTGATAATGTGCATCCTCTTGCAAAAACTTGGTTTCCTGCAATTAGAGAAGCTTGAACAGAGACAAATTGGAACTATTAATTGTGTACTCATGTCTCGATATTGACAATAAACATTTTTAATGAGGGGGAGGAACTACAGGCCGTGGCCGTGTAGACACTGTCTTAAGGGGTTGTTTGGCCTCTTAATTGAATACAGTTTGATACACTGAAGAGAGGGCATACATTTAACATGTTGAATATATACAGTAGTGGCAGTAAACTGGTTGTCAAAAAAGGGTCATAGGTCTGTAGGAAAAACTATTTTAATAAAATGACACTAACCATTTAATCATCCATACTTTAGATATGAAACGCTCACAATAATGTTTGTTCTTGATGTCAAATGTCCTCCAAGCAATATTTTTGACTCAATTTCATCAGTCACTTAGACACTACATGGACATGTCTCAGGACGTAATCCTCAAAAACTGTTATATTAACGAATGATAAATGTTTGGTTTTCAAAACAATTTTTTGTCACAGTTCACCCTAGTCACTGTCCACTTCACTACACTTCCCAGCATCCATCCTGGTTCCGACCTTCACGTCATACCTGATCAAACTCACCTGCATCTCATCATCACCTTCGTTACCTCCTCTATAAAGGCACACTCCTCACCACAGTTTTTTGTCCGACCTTGTTTGTTTGTTCGTTTGTTGTATGTGGACTTTTCCCCTTTGTCTCCAGCGATCTCCCTGTCTCCAGCATCTTCCTTCCCTCTGTGTCTCCACCAAGATCAACCTTTGGACTCTCCCTTACCTGCTCACCTCATCACTGCACCTTTATTCAATACATATCACCATTCACCATCATTCTTCCTCTCCTGTGTCTCCATACTATAACACATATTTTCTTTTTATGTTTTGATGGTTAATACCATAGTGTCCTTGGGCTATATACTGACCTCTTTTGGTGTGGATGCAGCATCACACAAATGTCTGATTTCTACCACTGAGTTTTAGACATTTACAATAATCTTAACTTAATTATCATTGATTATTTTGTAGAATAAAACCTTTTTTAGGCCTCTGATATGACTGATGTGAGTGTTGCGGTTTCCTCATATCAATTGTTTATCGCTTCATGGATGTTAGCTATGTGACATGGTGTATGGTTGTTCCTCTGGCACATACTGTATTTAACATGTGTTAACCACATTCAGCTTTCTGCATCTTATCATTCACAAAATATCCAGATCATCTCCAGTTACAGATTAGAACCCCACCCCAACCTTATTTTCCTTTTTTTTTTCTCCTGAACTGATATTCATGTTTCACTTTCCCCTGGAATGAATTTCCACTTTCGGTTGCTAATTTTATGGATTTATACAAGATTGAAATGAATCACGCTCTGGCTGTAATACTGCTTTAGACAGACCCACGAGAAGGCAAATAAGAAACGAATATTCCTTAATGGTTTATTCATGAAGTTTTTAATTCAACTTTTTTTTTTAAAATACGTATGTTGCCATTGCTTCTGTTGTTATGTTAATATAGAAAGCATCTCCTCAGTACATTAGTTACGTTGACAACATCATGTTTATCTTGATTGAAAGTGCCGCCCACTGTGCCGATGTCAAGCCAATCTACAAAGTTGCATGAAGCCAATCTCAAAAAGTTTGCAGAGTTGTCAACGAAGGACGGCATTTATAATATCATCATCATCATCATCGCACAAACCACACTGCACAAACTTAGTCCTCTACAAATCATTTGACTTTTAAATTTAATCTAGCCCTGTGCTTCAATTTAACAGTGTACACGATTACACGGCAAATTAAAAATCCTGTCCGCATGGGGGTCGTCCTTCATAAATAGCCGAGACTGATTAAGCGGTTATCAGGGGTGGTCCAGCGCTGTGCCTGCGTTCCCCGGTGAGGGATGTGGCAGATAAGTGTCAGAAGCGGATTTCATTTCCGCCCAACGCTGGGCTTTAGGAAGCCTGCTGAATGATCACACAAATGCACACATTTCTCAGTTCCTCTCCCATGTTACACACCTGTAGCCTACAACTGTGTTATTTTATTTACTATTGAAGCTTTTGTTAATATTTTGAATTAATTTTATTTTTATTTTTTCTGTTTTTGCTTTAAAGGAATAGTTCACCCAAACATGAAAATTATCCCATAATTTCCCCTAGGTGTACAGGTCCTTCTCATTATTTTCCATAATGTAATGGTAAAAATTAAACTTTCATATATTTTAGATTCATTGTACACCAACTGAAGTATTTCAGGTCTTTTATTGTTTTAATACTGATGATTGTGGCATAAGCTCATGAAAACCCAAAATTCCAAAAAATTAGTATATTTCATCCGAACAATAAAAGAAGTGTTTTTAATACAAAAAAAGTCAACCTTCAAATAATTATGTTCAGTTATGCACTCAATACTTGGTCGGGAATCCTTTTGCAGAAATGACTGCTTCAATGTGGCGTGGCATGGAAGTAATCAGCCTGTGGCACTGCTGAGGTGTTAAGAAGGCCCAGGATGCTTCGATAGCGGCCTTAAGCTCATCCAGAGTGTTGGGTCTTGCGTCTCTCAACTTTCTCTTCACAATATCCCACAGATTCTTTATGGGGTTCAGGTCAGGAGAGTTGGCAGGCCAATTGAGCACAGTAATACCATGGTCAGTAAACCATTTACCAGTGGTTTTGGCACTGTGAGCAGGTGCCAGGTCGTGCTGAAAATGAAATCTTCATCTCCATAAAGCTTTTCAGCAGATGGAAGCATGAAGTGCTCCAAAATCTCCTGATAACTAGCTGCATTGACCCTGCCCTTGATAAAACACAGTGGACCAACACCAGCAGCTGACATGGCACCCCAGACCATCACTGACTGTGGGTACTTGACACTGGACTTCAGGCATTTTGGCATTTCCTTCTCCCCAGTCTTCCTCCAGACTCTGGCACCTTGATTTCCGAATGACATGCAAAATTTGCTTTCATCCGAAAAAAAGTACTTTGGACCACTGAGCAACAGTCCAGTGCTGCTTCTCTGTAGCCCAGGCCAGGCTCTTCTGCCGCTGTTTCTGGTTCAAAAGTGGCTTGACCTGGGGAATGCGGCACCTGTAGCCCATTTCCTGCACACGCCTGTGCACGGTGGCTCTGGATGTTTCTACTCCAGACTCAGTCCACTGCTTCCGCAGGTCCCCCAAGGTCTGGAATCGGTCGTTCTCCACAATCTTCCTCAGGGTCCGGTCACCTCTTCTCGTTGTGCAGCGTTTTTTGCCACACTTTTTCCTTTCCACAGACTTCCCACTGAGGTGCCTTGATACAGCACTCTGGGAACAGCCTATTTGTTCAGAAATTTCTTTCTGTGTCTTACCCTCTTGCTTGAGGGTGTCAATGATGGCCTTCTGGACAGCAGTCAGGTCGGCAGTCTTACCCATGATTGCGGTTTTGAGTAATGAAACAGGCTGGGAGTTTTTAAAAGCCTTTATTTAAATTATTAAATTTTTTGAGATAGGAATTTTGGGTTTTCATGAGCTGTATGCCAAAATCAACAGTATTAAAACAATAAAAGAGCTGAAATATTTCAGTTGGTGTGCAATGAATCTAAAATATATGAAAGTTTAATTTTTATCATTACATTATGGAAAATAATTAACTTTATCACAATATGCAAATTTTTTGAGAAGGACCTGTATATGACTTTCTTCTTTCAGCCAAACTTAATATGAGTTATATTTAAAAATATCCAGGCTCTTCCCAGCTTTGTACTAGCATTGAATAGTGTTCAAGTTTTTGAAGCTCCACAAAGCACATCCATTCACCATAAAAGTAGTCCATACGGCTCCAGTGGGTTAAAAAAATACCTTCTGAAGCGAAGCGATGGATTTTTGTAAGAACAATATCTATATTTAAAACTTTATAAACTATAATCACTGGCTTCCCGCAACGGCCGCACGCTCGTTCACGAGATAGTCGAGTTCTGGCGGAATGGTGACCTCTGACCCGATGTATGATGTAGGGCATAACTCCTCTTCGCTTATATCAGAATCCTCTGATATTTTTCTTCAAAACTTCTCGTTTTAGACTCCTAATTCATTCCCTGTGTTTTGTTTTGCTCTATTCTCTGAGCTTCCGCATTCATCAGTTCTCACCTAAGCTTACGCTATGCCTACGTCGTACGTCGGGTCAGAGGTCAACCTTCCGCCGGAACTCGACTCTCTCGCGAATGAGCGTACGGCCGTTGCCGGAAGCCAGTGATTATAGTTTATACAGTTTCAAATGTAGCTATTTTTCTTTGAAAAACAAATTTTTGGGAGAACTATTCTATAATTTGAATTAAAGTTTAGTAATGTTGTTGTGTTTTTTTCACGATTTGGTTATGTTTCATGTTCCTGTTTCATGTCTGTCATGTGATCCCCTGTTCTAGTCATGTGATCCTACCATGTGTTCCCTTGTCTCATGTTTCATGTTGTCATTGGTTCATTGTTTCATTGTTCACAGGTGTCCCTTGTCTTGTCATTAGTCTTGTGTGTATTTAATCCCTCATGTTTGTCATGTCATGTCCACGTCCACGTTTTGTTCTAAGTTCATGCCACGCCATGATTTTGTTTTATGTTTGTTTATGTTTATCTAAATAAACTGCACTTGCGTTCTCTTAAGACTTCCCTTCAGTGGACGTTATTACAGTTTTGTTAATTTTGTATTGTTTCTTTGTAAAATGTCTACATAGTATTCATTTTTTAATGATCAAATATATTTTATTTTATTTTAGTACTTTAAAATGATAAATTAAACTTCAATTCAATTAAACTTTTTTATGGTTTTAGTTTTAGCTAATGATAAAATACCCTAATGTATTCTAGTTTGTTCAAAAACTGCCTAGACATCGGCTTTAATGCAGCTTTGCATAAATATTTCACAGAGAAGCAATGTCAATTGTTATACTTATATACCCATTTTTTGAAATGCTTTACTCTATACTTATTTTATTATAAATATATTAGGGCTGGGCAAGTTAACGCGTCATCGCGTTAACGCATTTATTAATTAATGCCGACAATTTTTTTATCGCACGTTAACGCATTATTTTTTTTTTTATTATTTTGAAAGTCCGTTGCTCACTGGCTCTGAATACACATAGGCCTACAGTCAAACCATGATCACAGGAGGGGTGGGATGTTGGTCAGCCAGCAAATAACCCACCCAAACAAGCAGTGGTGAGGCAGGCTATCTCTGGTGAACAGTTAAAGGGTTGCGCTCCGCAAGTGAATGGATAGTACCTATAAAACCTATAGATAATAACTATTTAGATTCTGGAAACTCACTAACAGCGAGCCGAGGATCAGTCCCTCTTCTAATGATTTGTGCTGCGCGTCCTTTATAAAAAGTTATAGACAATTCAACTTCGGCAACGAGCGGGCGCGGGCGCGTGCGTGAGGCGAGCATGACCGCAACAGTTTCACCGGAACGCACCCACTTGTCGCTGCACCTTGTGCTCGACCACTTCACCTCACTCTTGGCTGATTTATACTTCTGCGTGGTACTTACGCCGAAGACTATACGCTATAGACTACGCGTTTAATGTGATCTTACGTGGGAAACCATGGCATGACCAACCTAAGCTACTATAAGTAACGTTGGTCGACTTATATCTGTAGTAGTGATCATGACCTCTGACTACTGCATAGACTGTTTCTGCTGCTCCCTGATAAAAGATACCTATTGATACCTGTTCAGAAAAAAAAAACAAGAAAACTGGACTCGTTTTAACAAACTAGATAAAAGGTAATGCCCTGGCAGTGGCAAATAGCTTTGTTTAAATATTTGATTTGATTACATTAAACAAATAAGTTGCTTTTATACCAGCAGTGTTCCCTTTACACAGTAATCTCAAATCTCAACTTAAACATTAAAGTTATTGCACTTTTGTGTATATAGCAGTACATTTAAATCAAAAGTGCGCAATACACTACTTTAGAAGTCATTATTCAATTTTGCGCATAACAATGCGATTAATCGCAAGAAAATCATGCGATTAATCGCGATTAAAAATTTTAATCGTTGCCCAGCACTAATATATATATATATATATATATATATATATATATATATATATATTAGTATAATTGATATTTCATCATGGCATTTTAATTAACTTTATTAAAAAATCCTCTTTAGTCTGTTGAAATATTTAATGATTTTATGAGCACATGGTGAATAAAGGTGGCGTTTTCCTACCCTTCGATGATGTTATTACTTCTTTAATAGAAATGATTTATACAAGGACCTGCACATTCCTAGTTATATTAAACAAATTTGGCAACATACAGAACAATCATTTTGTTCTTCTTCCTTTTCCATCTTTTTTTCCCATCCCTTTCAATTTACCAACTTGCGTAGATGAATAAATTTGTAGATGGAACTTGGGTTTGAATAATAGATGAGCTGAAGTGGTTTATTTGAATCAGAGGTTGAGATCCCTTGATGAGAAGAACATTTCAGCAGCGAACGTTAATGGATTTTTACCGTGCATACATATTTCACCCACTTACCCACAAAAAGAAATTTATTTCATTCTAGAAGGGAGTCATGGCAACACTGCTGTCTGTTAATTTCACTGATATTCAAAATTTATCAAGCATACATTTAATTATACATCCCATCATGCCAGACTTCCAAGCTTCACTTTGGCCACACCAGGCAAGCATCAAATGTGTCTGAAGTTTATTATAAAAAATGTCATATAGTGATATTCATATAACTAAGATGAGCTTGTCTGGATATGAGATGAGTAATGCATTTATTATATAGTCAGCATGTAGTCTCTGGTGAAACAGTGATACAATGGTTCATTAACCAGTACAATGTGAAAAAACTAAGATAAAAGCCTATTAAGAAATGTAATCGAATTAATTACATGATATACACATCACAATGTTCCAATTAGGGCAGTTTGATTAATTGTAATTGATTTCCTCCATTTCGATTTTGGCTTCCAACGATTATGAAAACAAGATAATCGAGGTAAAATTAGTATAATGCCGCTGCCACATTCTGTCCAGCGCACCTTCATTTTAGTAATTTAGTTTCTTAGTTCTTTTTGTATTGCTGACTGTTTACTTGTCTTCTGTAACTGTTTTAAGGACTTTTACTTACATTAATTAACCTAGTATTAGTTCTTGTTGAAGTATTGATAATTGTGAAATTTCACTGATATTTAAAATGACTCATATCATGAAGACTTTGATCATATCACCCGCCAATAACCGTGTTAAATAATCGGGATTATTTTGCTCAATATTGAAATCACGATTATTTAACACGGTAATTGGGGGGTGATATGATCAAAGTCTTCATGATATGAGTCATTTTAAATATCATTGAAATTTCACAATTATCAATACTTCAGCAAGAACTAATACAAGATTTTTGCCATTACTGAGCAGCCCTAATTCTAATATTCCAATATTCCACGATATCCATTTAAATAAGCCACCAAGCCATGTGCAAAATAAAAGTGGCCTGGTTGCGTTAGTGTGTTGAAACTGGCAGTTATGGTAAGGGCCGTGACATTTGCGAAAAATGCTTAAAGCAGTTGACCAATCAGAAGACACTGATTCAGCTGACCAATCAGAGCACATTGTGCTTTTCAGAAGGAGGGGCCTTCATTGAGATCAGAATTAAACAGAGCATATATATATATATATATATATATATATATATATATATATATATATATATATATATATATATATATATATATTCTCAAAACCTCCACAACTATCATTATATCAAGCTCAAGGGAGTTGTGCTTTACCTTTTTATCCAACTTTTGGTTTTCTGCTCTCTTTTGTCTCTTTTACTCTTTATTATTATACTGTCTTGCTTATGGATAAACAGGCTTCTATTTCCTGTGTCTACCCGTGAGTTTGATGACTCCTGCTCTTAAAGGGAGGAACCAGAAGGGTCGGCTGGGCGTACGTGTGCTTGTGTTTTTGAAATCATTATCTGGTTGAAATATGGATCGCTTGAGGCTCACAAGACTTCACGTCGCATGCTCTTAGATGGAGGAAGACAGTGATCCAGAGGGGAAGATATGATGTTGCACTATTAACGCTGTTTTTTTCCACCTGGGACAACAGGCAGCAGAACATGGCCTGCACCACAGGGACCTTCAGCGGTTTTGATCGCTTGCTGAGTGCTTTGATCAGCACGTTTTCCCTAGTGGTTATGTCCTCTTCCTCGCGGCAAAAGAACCTTGTGGCAGGCAACAAAAAAATGTGAAGGATATTTCTCAAAAGCAATTCCATTATTTTAGAGTCACTAATTAGGGAACAGTAGTTTCACACTGATGTCACTTCCTTTTAATTAAGGTAGCATAACAACATTACTCTTGCTACAGTTTGATGTATGGAATGCGTTTAAGCATACTTTGACATTTGCAACCTAATTTGCTTCTGTAATCACAGGGTTTTCCAGTGAAACTGGATATTCAAAGAGAAAGAAATCTAGGGCAAGGTTTTTTTTTTCACATCGGAAATTAATCAGATGGTGAAAAGCAGACATTTAATGCCAATAAAATTTACTAAACAATGCCAGTGATGTCAATGAAAGTCATTTCACAGGAAGAGCAAGTTGTATTATTATATTTCGTTTTAAAATTACATAGTAATTACAAAGTAAGTCTTTCAACTTATATTTTTATGTAGACAGAACTACATTTTTATTGATTGTCCAGAAATTAAGGAAATTTGAGTTTATTTGTCCTTAACTAGGCTGAAAGTTGAATGAACAAGTATAATTGTTGTTTCAATTAAAAAAATGCAGGTTGAAACAACTGCACTAGTTAATATTGTTTTAATGTGGTATTTACAGTATACATTTTTTACATAGACAGAGTTACAGAGACATTACACATGTAAAGGTTATTTTAAAATAAGCAGCAGAGATTAATTACATTAAACAAAAAATGTATCTAACCGCTTTAGTTCATTTGTTCAAATGAATCAGAGACACTGGACTGATTTAATCAATGATTTAAAAACCGATTTAATTAGTAATATCTCAATCAGCACACATACCAATATATCTATTATAGACTGCTGGAAAGACTTACATTGTTATTATTCTATTCAAACGTAAAATAAACATCATACAAACAGATTCACAGACAAATATAATAATAATTTATCTCATAAAACATTCACTATAGGCTTAAGAGATAGAACCAGGTTAGATGGAAAGGATCTCAAGCTGACAGCTGAAGACGTTACTGTAGCTTTACCCATTAGACACAAAAATAAATTCCAGCACAGCGCTACAACAACCATTATGAACTGAGCCTTCACAATAGATAATGCTTTAAAATGAGCTCTGTAAAAGGGCTGGGCTTATCCCCTCAAATACATGTTTGGTATTACATATTCATACTCTTCAGTATCCAACGATTGCTGTCCTCTCTTTAATAGTCACAACTCTTTATATAGTTGACTGTTTTCGTTTACAAAACTCCACTGAATTGAAGATGTTCATCATTGTTCGTATGAAGGTCACATATTTGCTTCTCATAAAAATGTACAAATCTGTCTTTTATCCCTATGATTGCCAGAGCTTTTCCCCAAGCTGCATAGAGGTGGATCTCAAAGGGACTAAATAATAGTGCACCGCTATACACCTTTCCTTTGTGTCGAAACTGATTGTTGTTTGTCGAAAGCGTTTGGGAAGAATCCATTAAAGAAATGGCAGTTCAATAAAAACACACTATTGTCATAGGGGATACAAACTCTATAAAAAGTTCTGCCAGAGTACAATCTTTAGCTTTTAAGATAGTGCTTTCAAGATATAGGTGAAATATAGCAGTTTGAAAACATGTCATTGCTGTGATATTCACACTTTGTTCTTGCAAAATGAGACAAATATGGATGCAAACAGATCGTCTTTACTTCTTAGGTTGCAGGTTTAAAGAGACGCTGAGATGATGAAATTGGAAATGAGATGTTGTTGCTTTTTGTATTACATGGAAACTGATAGTCCCAAATTTCTCCGAACGCAGGTGGCTAAAGACACAATACACAAAGAACATTTTGTCATGCCTCTCAACTGTCATCAAAAACAAACACAAACATTGTCCCAGCAGGTTATTACCTTCTAACTTCAAACGGAAAATCGGCGGGGAATGTTTTTCCCGTGAAGTCGGGGGGAGGCAGTGCCCTAATCTAACTGCACTGCTCTGCTTTTCTAACAAAGCTTTTAAGAACAAACACCTTCACTGGCGGTTTCATACCTGGAGGCTTGCCTTCAGGGACTTGCTAAACACAGCTCAAGGTCTCGCCTCACCTCGGCATCCTAACAGCCTAAAAATCTTATCGTCTCTTTCTTCTGTGGCTTTATGTGTACATGATCGCCCCAGTGCTTATCGTTAGTATGGAAAACACAGTAGCTCTGTTTCTTTCATAGTGATCTCAGCGTCTGTGCCACGGGGGGTCCCAGGGGGCCCGGCCACCTCTGTCAATGTGCCCTCTCACCTCTGGTCAAATTAAATTTTAAATTATTAGGTAGTTATTTATGGAGCTGTCAACACTGGAAACTCTGATGACATGCAATCAGTTGACGAACACCCCATTCATATATAAATCTACATGTAAATTAGATTAAAATGTGTGTGTGTGTGTATATATATATATATATATATATTTAAAAGTTTCATCTCCAGTTGTATCATGATGTGATAAAGCGGTGAAATCTAAGTGGTTGAGTGGTTAGTTTTTAATTAGTCTTAGATAAAAAAATAAAATTTATTAATTCACACTGATATGCGGATGCGGAACGTGCACGAAAACGAGAGGTGGGATTTATAGCCTGAACCAATCATATTCAATCATAACCAATCATATCTAATCATATCCACTCCTCTCACGTGACTTTTCCCTCTTCATTCTCAAAACTCTGTCTGTAACTTCACCTGCTGGTGTCGCAGTTGGACAGCATTACTTTAGAAAAATGTGTGACTTATATACTTTTAAGTTATATTTCATAATATTGTACTGTGGAACTGTCAACAAGCTTGGCCGCCATAATTTGGAATCGAATCACAAACAGTTTTCTGAAACTGAGCGCAATGTGTGTGAAGTGTAGTAATGAAAAGAGTAATTTATTGTGCAATAACCTTTTCAAATATCGCAAAGAAGTATTTACTCCCTGACCAACGCAAAGAAGCGAAACCACATGAAGAGGCTGCAGTGTGCGAGTATGGCCGTTCATAAATTATTTGTCACTCTATCTGCGTTCGCTCAAATAGTTGTAAGACAAGGATATAATTGTTGCTACATACAGTGATATGTCAGATCATTGACTTGATTTAATGACTTTGAATTTTGTCTAGCAAAATGAAATTATATTTAAGTCATTTCATTCATTTGATCGGAGTTAAAATGTAATTTTTTAAATAGCCAATTTATCCAAACAAGTCCACATACGCAATCTTTGATTATATCCCAAGTTAGGGAGTCATTAGCCTATAATGCAGCCAGAGATAAATTATGACCAAAGCAATGAACTTAACCGTTCATGAGTGACCCATCACACAGACACAGAGATAACTGTGAAAAGACACAGGTAAAATATTTGTTTTTATTTCAGTCATGTTCATGTTTCATTGGAGTTGAAACATTGTTTCAACATTTCGAGTTGAAATTTTTGTTTTATTTCGGTCATGTTCATGGTCATGTTTATTTTCAGAAATAATAATCTATCCACTTGTGCACTATTGCTTTTACAGTAGGCTATTAAATGTTTGTTTTTAAACAACTTGAAACAATCAGGACTATGCAAAGAGTTTGCTATCAGAGAACAGATGCAGGCTACAAAATAGCATGTAAAATAAAAGGTTTAGTTTTGCATTTATAAATTGAGCATGCATGATAATATTACAGATTAATTTTCCTAAATTAATTTGTGTTAGGCCCATCTGTAAGATTATACAGCAGGATTTCTGTTTTGTTATCAATTTGTTTTGTGTTATGTGTCAAGTATACAGATGCAGAAAAGTGTCTAAATATTAAAAGTGTGTTATGTCATCACTGCTCATTATCACACTAAAATACAAGATTACTTGTCAAATAAATAATTGAACTTGAAATTTTTAGTTCACGTGTAGAGATTGCAGAGTGATACATGTAGAAATGACTACCAATAATCCTGAAAATAGGTTAAAGTGTTAGTTCACCCTGTTGTTCCAAATCTGTTTGTCTGTTGAACATTAAAGTAGATATTTTGAAGAATGTTGGTAACCAAACTGTTTCGGTGCCCTTTGACTTCAATTGAATGGATGAAAAAAAGAAAAGAAAAAAAGAGACCTTTCAGAGAATGTCCTATTTTATGTTGTTATGGTACGTTACGTTACATTACGTTAAGAAGAAAGTCATATTTGGAAGACATGAGGGTGAGTAAACTATATTTTAAGCAGGTCTGATATCCACTAGCTACCAATTGAAAATATAGTACAAAGCATTTTACAGTATTTAATCAATTTAGTTTCTGTGTTACATATTAACATAGAGCCCTATCATACGTGTCTGTAGAGCTCTGATGTTTGGAATATTCTAAAATGTTCTGACTGACCCTTTCTGTGAGCCGTGGAGAAAGGCCATCTCAAAGTATTCGTATTAGAGATGTGACAGCCGAGTCTTAATGCTTTGACATCCCTCTGTCTCAATGATCCCTTCTTGTTCGTCCCCTTTTAACCCTGTGATCCATAAACGCTGCCAAGCTCCTCTTGTGGCGAGTGCTGCTATTCAGAGGAGAGCGAGTGAGAGTGCTCTGATTTCATCTCATGGCTACACTCCTTGGAAGCATTTACCGCATTTTATCGATTAAGGCGCATGTCAATCCCCCCTCCCTCCTTCCCCCTTCTTGTTTAATCATATCAGATTTTTAAGATGATTCTAGATTGATGGTATTGATTGAGTCAGACACAACTGTCAATTCCTGTCCGTGGGCTTATTTTTTGAGGCAGAATGTTTTTTTATGAAGAGATTGTTGAGAATTTAAATGAACATGGCAGAATCAATGTGTTTTTGAGAGCTCGAGTGCTAAAGAATTGGTGAATCTTTAATCTGATCTCATGTCATTTCTCAGTTTACACCAGTCGAACATTGTGCTTGTTACTTTTGACCTTAAAGGGATGGTACACCCTTAAATAAAAATGAAATCATCCTTATATAACCCACCAAATATAAAACAAGCCCTCAAGAACAATATGAATGTAGACATTACCTTTGGATAAATTCCAAAGTGCCAGAACGTAGCGCAATATTCGGTGAGTACTGACAAAGTTGGAAGCTCAGTGAATAGAGCAAAACAAAACACCAGTCATGAATTAGAAGTCTAAAACAAGAAGTTGTCTAACTAATTCAGAGGATTTTGATATAAGCGAAAATTAGCTACTGTACGCCCTACATCATACGGCGGGTCAGAGGTCACCCTTCCGCCAGATCTCGACAGCCTCGTGAACGTACATACGGCCGTTGCCGGAAGCCATATTTTTTTTCTTTATATTGTTAAGGAGGACTCAAAAATAGCTATATATTTGTAAAATGTGCCTATACAAATACTTTTATACATTAAATTTGTAAAGATTTTTGTGACCCTAAAGCTGCGCATACTTAAAGTTTCAAATGCTGTCAATGTCTGCATTGTACATTTCATATAGCCTATATCCAACTGTACAACATCATCCAAAATGACTTTCCTTTCGATTTTCAGAATCTATTCAATTAACAGCCATCTTACTTTTTTGTGTTTGTTGGGAATATGTCACATTTTATGAAAGTAAAATGTTTCAAATGTTTTCATGTAGATATTAATGGACACCTTTGAAGTATGCTTTGTGAATTACATCCCACTACCCATTACCAATCTACCGGATGTCTTTGATAAAGTGGATAAAAGACTCAGATGTGCGTCAAGACAAGTCTTATTGTGCTGACGTGTCTGTTGATAAGAAGCGAACATTATTTCACATGACTCTCACAACTCTCATGACTTGCTGCCCTGTTTCCTTTCAGAGAAGGAACTCTTTTATGGGATTACTAAAGCCCTTACATCCGTACTTTGTATCCTGGAAGCTTACGGTGATCCTTAGGAGAAAGGTTTTGTAAAGGAAAGGTTGTATTCACAATCCCAGCAGGTCTCAGGGCTTTAACTCAGCGCCCGCATCTCTCCTCGTTTCAGACATGTAGTGTGAGGCCTTGGATTGGTTTGAATCTCTTCAGGGCTTCTGCTTCTGATCGCTCACGAAAGCTTATGAGGCCGTAATCCTACCTGACAGTTTAATGATAATTGCACGGGAGAAGTTCACCCAAGACACTCACTATCAAATGAACGAAGTGCCCATCATCGTACGGAACTAGAGGCAAACTCTTCATTTAGAGCGTGAGAAATAACCTTCACACTGAAAAAAAAAAAATCATTTTCTTAAACAGTGTTTGTGTCTGTTTTTCCAATAAAACCAATACATAGCAGCCTTAATATGAGATTAATTTACTTCAGAAGCAAACCTTTATTGGATAAGAGTTGTTTTCAAATATATGTTGTGAATTATGTTTATTCTTTTGGTAACACTTTACAATAAGGTTCATTAGTTAACTACCTTAGTGAACATGAACTAAGAATGGACAATACTTCTTCAGCATGTATTAATCTTAGTTAATATACATTTCAACATTTACAAATACGAATTAATTGTGAACTAACGTGAACAAACAATGAACTCCTGTATTTTTATTAACTAACACTAACAAAGAGTATTTTGTTGTATCTTATTGTAAAGTGTTTTTGTATATGTATTTTTTTTTTTTTTTACTAATTCATAAACCAGTTTTTTTTTTTAAGCATAAACTCACACAATTATGTAAGATATGTGTAGTTGACATTAAACACTTTTGGGAACTTGACGTCATGCAGTGTGACATGCTGACCGAATGACATCTTAAAAGATATTGTGATTCAAATAACATTTAAAATAATTTTTAAACATCCCTCTTCATCTAAATTTGGACCTAAAATAAACTTCTTCTGTCAGTGACAAGGCCAAGTGATTTGCCCACAAGCCACAATAAACAGTATTTAGCCATGGTGCTATTGTGGGCCACGTGGGTTTGAATTCAGCTTGCGACCTTTCTCATTTCCCCCTATACTGTGTCCTGCCAATCACAATCCTTATAAATAAAAGTAGTAAAAAGGCCAAAACTACAAGTGCATTCAGGCAGGACTTCCAGTAAAATCTCAGAGGATAGGTTTACAGCGAAAACATCCAGGATGTGTAACTTGATGAAAGGCTCCTGAGCTGGACACTTCACTGGAACGCCAGCAGTAAATCTGAACCGTATTTAAAACGCTCATGTCAGTTTTATGGAGCAAATATGAAGTCATGCACACATAATTTCAACCATTGGCCGTCTGTTTATTTATCCTTCAGGTGTGCATTTGGGTGAGTGATATCCTTTGCAATATATCACGGCGTGGAAACATCTCTCTTGAATATTTCATCACAAGGCCCACATTTTAGGCACCGTTATTGCGGGCTAGCCTTGATTGTTTTAGAAAGACAATAAATCACATCCTAATTACCTGCTTGTTTTCCACCTTGCATGGAAAATGTTGTGAGTATATGCTCTTTCCAAACACAAATGCAATCATAAGACAAATGCCACCTTGATGGATCATTCATTGTACAAAGCATTTATTTATTTCTTTTTTTTAAGTGCTGGCAGAGGGAAATGAGAGCAGTCAGTCAAGAGAGCTGTTCTCTTGGAGAAATGAAAGGACATGGATCTGTGCCCTTGCGCAAACACGCGAGCGTCCTCTTTTGAATCTTTCAAATGGAAAGCAGATGCTTTTAAATGCCTTACAAACGACTGAATCTGTCAAAATGAGATGCATGATTTTCCCTCGGCCTCGCCATTCCATCTGTACATCTCCAGATGATGTATGATCCAGGCTGGATGTTAAAATGGTTTCGACGTTTTGTTCCTGCCACACAGCCGGGATGCTGAAACACGGCTTTGTTCCTCTGAAAGGAGCGTGATGGGTTGCAGAGATCTGTTTTCTGCACATCTTCCATATTGTCTTGGTGCGACTGTCGGTATATCAGCGCTAACTGGCCCACTGATGCCAGTCTTCATCACACCAGTGCCCGCTGTTTCACTGCCACTCAGTGTGCTGATGGGAATTCAGGTTTAGAGCCCACTGTGAAGTTTAAACTGAAGATGGGATGTTGACAGAAACAAACAAAAAAAAGCACATTAAACATCACTGCCGAAAACAGCCTCAGACACTTTCCTGTATTTTTTTAAGCTTTGAGACATCATTAGCATTATTAACATTAAGTCTAGCTTACTTAAATGAGAACTTTAAAACTAAATTTTAACAAAGCTATATTATAAGCAATGACTTCAAGACCCTGATGATCAATTTATCCACATTTGTGACCCTGGATCACAAAACCAGTCTTAAGTAGCACGGGTATATTTGTGGGAATAGCCAACAATACATTGTATGGGTCAAAATTTTCCTTTTATGCCAAAAATCATTAGGATATTAGGTAAAGATCATGTTCCATGAAGATATTTTGTAAATTTCCTACCGTAAATGTATGAAACATTTATTTTTGTGAGTGAATGCAGAACAATCGTGAACATAAAAGGACAACTTTAAAGGTGATTTTCTCAATGTTTCGATTTTTTTGCATCCTCAGATTCCAGATTTTCAAATAGTTGTATCTCGGCCAAATATTGTCATATCCTAACAAACCATACATCAATGGAAAGCTTATTTATTCAGCTTTCATGTGATGTATACGTCTCAATTTAAAAAAAAATGACCAATAAGACTGGTTTTGTCATCCAGTGTCACATTTTGGCAAATTGTAAAGCAGAGTAGATTCAAAAACACAGTATGTAAGATTCGCCGCTAGAGGACGCTTGTTCAAAACACCTCCACAGTCGATGGAAAGAAATCAGACAAACTCGGGCAGAAATCTTGTTCATGGATGAGCTAATGTATTAAAGTTTTATTAGTGTTACTTTAACAGCGTTTCCACCATATAGCCAGCGTTTAAATTACCTGGAACAACTTGTCCTTATGAAGCAGGGCCGAGAGCCGGAGACATTTGATGCTGCTGTTTTTATTAGGCTTATGCCGCAGTCGGTCACTGCCGCTCTTTTCGTTTAGTTGTTTATGCATATTGTACGATTAAAGTTACATTTAAACTGCAAATGCTGAATTACTACTCATGCAGGTCACTTTATTTGACGAATTAAAATTGTGGGGAAACGTTGTTTTACTTGCTCAAAATATTATACTAATAATAGATTGAAGTGTGTTGAAAGTTATGTTATAATGTTACTATGTGCGTTCAGTCGGTGGCTGCTATGAGACACTTGCACACTGCAGTAAGCTAGATCGATATTAAAATGTCATGTTAATAAAATCTTGTGTTGCTAAATGACATGCAATTCATTTTAAAACATATGGTGGAGAAAATGCTGATTACGCTATGTTAGCTACTTGACAAAATTAGTGTTGTCTGATTTACTTTTTGGGTACAAACATGTTACTAGCGGTGAATCAAGAAAACAAGATTTTTCAAACACTAAGACTAACCAACAATTTTACAATGATTCGTTTTCTGTTGATAAAAGTGTTCAAACAGTTGCTCACCTGTCTAATAAAACACACGGGGACAGATTTACTAATAGCTTGCGCCAGCCAAACCCTCTTTTGGCAATAAAAACACTACTGTCAGGATTTACTAAAGACATGCAGTGAAAAAATAGCGCTGAATAGGCTTTGACACTGTTATTGACCTTATTGTTGAACTTATTGCATATGCATTTGTAGGAGTTTCCCTTTCAGGCACAACATTTACGGAAGGAGAGTATTTAAATGAATCACGCAAGGTGATCTACTAAGGTTTGCGCTCGTCAATTTACTGGTGTTTGTGCCATTATTTACCGCCTCAAAAAAGCAAGTCTTAAACCAGACGCTACCTGGTAGATTGCTTTGGTCATTATGTAAATGATTCATCTGTGTCTGTGTTCTTTAATTTGTGCGTGGTCAGTAGTTCAAGTGCAGAGCTTTCCACTTCCATTGGCGCTGTTTTGAAATTGTGCTCTCCAGCTAATTTGCCCTGTTTAGTAAATCTTCCCCACAATATATTAAAGCACCTTGGTGTTTTCATGGTTTCTACGAAAGTAAAACTGGAAATCAAGGATACGCCGTAATTGACGGGCGATGTAATGACTCCGGACTTTACACTGGTTAAAAAAAGCTGAATTTAAACATAGTTGGAAACATTTTGGATAATGTGAGTACACAAGTCAATTAGTGTTTTTTTTTTTTTTGTGGATATTTTAATCCAAAAACCCTACATATTGTGCCTTTAATTAACATTTACACAGCAGTGTTATTAAATACTTTTATAGTATGAATTAACATTTTTTTAATATATATATTTAGTTTTCATTTTTAATTTAAGTTTTGGTAATGTTGTTGTCTGATCTTGTCATTTATTTTTAATTTATTTTATTTATTCCATTTTTTCGTTATTGTATTATTTCTGCTTCAATTGAATATATATTATTGTATGTACATATAACAACTCTTGGAGTGTTTAGCATGGTTATGGATATGATTACAATGTTAATATGTTAATATGCTGTACAATAGCATACAGGTACATGCTGTACATGCTGTACTTCTACATAATTACTCGTAGAAGATCTATGCAGGTGGAGCTGGGGAAGTAGGACGGTTTCTGAAAGCCCACTGCAAACTGCTATGCAGACGCTGATCAAGTATTTGAAAGCTGAACTGCCAGCTCATTGGCTACTGATATAGCAGGAACCAATCAGCTGTGCCTTATAGAGAATGGTGTGATTTCAGCCTGAGCCATCTAGAGTTTCATGACAGAACTTTGTAGATGCCAAGCCAACATCTCTAATTTGTTTTATATCTAATATTTATATATGAATATATTGCAGGTACATAGTTACAATAGTTTTAGTATTAGTTAGCAATAACATCACTTTATTCAGTTTATGCAAGGCACAAATGGTATAAGAAACCTGAAATATTAAACCATGCAAAACTTTTTCTTTATAAATAAAGTATATAATGATTAAAGTATCATGAGTTCATAGACAATTAAGTATGAGCATATATAAAAATGTATCAATCAGTTGAATGATTTTTTTCTAACTAATGTTAACTTCTGATCTGTCAATTGCGTCATTCCTTGCGTCAAGTGGCAAATTATTTACAATTATTGTTATTCATTAAATATGGCTATGCATTTAAGAATAGCTTATGTTAGATGTAGTAAAATGACAAGCCTAATGAAACTGAGATTAGTGTACTTAAAAGAATGGTGTAAGAATAGCTCATGTTTGTGCTGTTACCAAGAAGTCAGCAATACACATTTTTTTTCAATAGAGATACTTTCATTTTCAAGTTCAGGGAAACAATCTGTATTTTAAATCACAAAATATACAATATAAAATATAACATTATAAATAATATATACGCGCTAAAGGGAATCGGTTTTCATAACATACAGTAAGTATTTTGTTTGTGGTAACCTTGGGTAACATTTTGTTTCATGTCATATTTCTCAAACACACTACTGCTCAAATTTGGTAACTTTGCAGCCAGTGGCGGTCTTAACATAGAGGCATAGGTAGGCGGCTGCTTGGGGCCCCCTAACAGCGGTCGTAGTAGGGGGCCCCCATCCAACCTAAAAAAAAAATAGAAAAATAGAAAAGAAAAAAAATGAAAAAGCCTCTTATCATCGTGAACACTTCAAAAGCATACTAAATGTTATTAATATTCTTAAGAAATACGTTGACATGTTGAAGTAGTAGTTAAAATGTCCAGTTCAAGGTTATCTGTCCCTACACATAACACCCGGTGCGCGCTGAGGCGCGAAACGGCGAAAGATAAACACACAATGACAGGAGGACTGGGAAGTACACAACGAAGCAAGACTAGTCTAAACGCGAAAATGAAACGAAGTTACCCAAGCGGCTCAAATAAAAGAAAAAAGACGCCGATATGTATTTGGCAACTCTGCCTAAAATGACAAACTTTTTTACGCCTTCTGTAAGGGATACATGCCGCTACAGCAGCAGCTGTTATGTGAAGTGATGCAACGTGAGGATAACGTGTAAGATATAACGTTACATCCTACAGAAAGGGCAAAAGTAAATATCACATTTATTACGGGTTTATTTGATGATTGTTTGAAGTTCGCGGAAATGAAAAGTTGTTATATATTTTTTGAAGCCTAATAAATGTTCATTTTTCGGCTTTCAATTACACTGTCATGTTGGATGGCCATAATTAATGTTTAAAATTAGGGGGAAAAAATCATTTTTATCCAGACATCAATAGCTGTATTAGTATCAGTCATAGGTCTACTGACCTTCATTCATAAAAAAGATGCCATTAAACTAGTATTTAAAATATACTGTCTTTACGTTGTCTCTACATTCATTTGTAGATTAGCTGTGAAATTGTTACATTATAAAATATATAAACTAATATAAACCTATAAAAATGTTTGTTTGTAGAATGTTTGAAATGTCAATCGCAAGTGCAATGCCAATTGCAACCTCCCTCACTCATACAGTTACAAAGTCAATTATTCATCTAGGCAATATTTGCTATGTGTTGCTGTTTGTGATGTTTTGCTAAGTAGGCTATATGACTGTTTGTGGGGGTTTACCATAACTACCCGTCTTGCTGGTTATATTGATATTAATTTGATCTTAAAAAAAGAATAAACCATGCTGGTTTTCCTGGCATTTTGGCAAAGACAGGTGTTATCTGAAACCGTATTCTCTGTTGTGTTCCATCATGACTATTAGTTTGTGTAGTGCTACACTTTGTGTGTTCTCTCCTTTCCATCTTCATTTTGGAGTAAAGAAATGTATGCAGGGTTTAAAGGGGAAGGTTTTTTTTCTCCTCTCCAACCTTTACTTCCCCGTAGATTAGCTTTCAGTCGGTACATTTTTTTTTTCGTTCTCTTTTAAAGAAGGGATGGGGGGGCCCCATACCTACCTTCGCTTTGGGCCCCCAATTTGCTAAATCCGCCACTGTTTGCAGCTACATGTCAATGACTGTCTAACTTAATATCTGCTAACACTATATTTTGATGCTCCTCCAACAGACATTCTACTGACTATCTACAAACTAACCTTTGCAAGTACATCTCGACTTATTCTACCTACTAACCCTGACCTCAGGGCCGTTGCAAGAGGGGTGAAAGGCGGTGATGAAATTGCATTATATTTTAAAATATATTCAAATAGAAAAGTTATTTTAAATTGGAATAATATGCTTACTGTGTTTTTAATGAAAAATGCATTTTGGTAAACATTAGAGACTTCTTGGTAACAACAGTGTCCTTGTTGTTACATGTTGTATATACTTACCTGCTTCAGTAAAAACAGAAAATTATGCCTAATTACAAAAAACTAACCCTAAACCAATGCACAATCCTATCACTAACCCTAAAGTAAGTACACATTGTTAATTAATATTACGCACTATTAAATTGCATACTTACACTGTAACGAGGACACCCCAAAATAAATGGTTACAATGTCTTTTAAGTTGTCTATGTTACAGTGTAATTATGCATTTAATTACTGAGTAATATTAATTAACTACATGTACTTACTATAGGGTAAGGGTTAGGATTGAGGTTTGGTTTAGGGTTAGTTGCTTGTTATTATACATAGCCTAATTTAAAGTTATTAGTACAGTCACTACATGTGACGTGCAACAAGTAGCCAAATAAAGTGTAAACTTCTTTCAAAAACATAAAACAATTTTGTGCAAACAATTTTACGAAGTATTTGATATCTACCTCAAATTGAGTATCTATTACCAATGTTACCAATTGCACTGAAGCGGCGTGTTTTATTATTGTCAGTTATATATTAATATATTAATTTCCCTGTCATTTGTGGCCATTCATTTGGGAGCCAGCTGGTGTCATGATCATTTTTGTTTCGGTAACCAGATTGTAAGAATCCTACGTGGATACTGCTAACTATTCTCTTCAGCCTTCAGGACTGTTGAGATTAGTCATTTTCTGTCATCACATTGATAACCTCTCCTAATTATTGCTTTCCCGTCATCCTGTGTGTCACAGAAAACGGGTTGTGTTCATATTAAACTCTCCCTGGGGTTGGTGGCGTCCATTTGAAGGTGTCACATGTGAAGTCTTTCTCCCATGATACGCTCCCGTTCCTGCCTATTTGCCTTGCTAATCAAGTGTGAAGGATGATCCTGCAGGCCGCAGAGAGACCGTCTGTCACAGCGTAATAGGACAGAGACACGTGAATGAACCTGTGTGTGAATACTGCCATTAACCTGAAGGTGCAGCAAGGTGTGTAGAGCGATGATGAGCAAGTTCATGGATCAGAGCCTCAAAAAATCCACCTTGAATTTTCGGATGCTGTATTTTCAGGCAAGCGGTGATATCTAGCCCGCGGCATTACCTTCTCTCTGATGGCTGAACGCTAGTGAGCTTTTGTCACCTTTCCTAATAATCCTGATATATGCAGATGTGTCCCATGTGTGCTCTCACAAATTATAATGTTTTATTAGATAGTAAAGGTTTTCTGTCACCTTGCACGCCCCTGTTCCCTTGCGAAGTGGCGTATTGGGAGATCATTTATGACAGAGAATGATGGTTCCTTTTGGATTAGCTATCAGAACGTGAAGGAATTTGTTTTGCAGATTAAGGCAATTTCGCTTATAGTTCCAAAAGCCAGAATTTTGACTATTAACATAAAGCCTGGTGCATGTTGTAGCTTAAAAACCTTTGATGTTGTGTAGCTATATAATTTAGTGTGCTCAAATGATATTGACTAATATGCAATGATATCAAGTTTACTTTCCAATTTCTAAATTCAGGTCAGTAAACCTCAAACATTTTGCAAATCTAGTGACTATGCTGATTTTTTTTTTTTAAAGAGAGAAGTAACACAGAAGAAACATACAGGTGTCGCACAGTATGATTTTGAATTTGTGTTTGAACAGGCCCTTTCTTCTGACAAAGTAAAACAATTTCAACTCGTATCAATATTTTGAATGTCCATATATTTGTTAAGTAGCTGTATAATAAGCAGAATAATGTAAAGTTAGACAGACATTATTGTGAAATAATCTGATCATAATCTTGATATATTTTGTGATAATGACCTGCTGACTTAACATTTGTCAATTATTATTATTTTTTAAAACCCTTCACCCCCCAAAACACATATCCTCTCCAATACACAGGGAGTAGATAAACAATTTCCCACCAATTTCAGGAAAATGTAAAATTGTCAATATTTTAATCAAAACTGTCAAACTAATTCCATCACCCAAGTTGAAATGCGATCTATGCTCCTGCCAGAACATAAACCGTCTCTCTCTCTTTTGCCTGGCATGCTGTTTAATTGCCCTGGTTCCTTTTTTATAGGTTTAATTGCTGTTTGTGTGCTTGTGTTTGCATCTGTGCAGAGGGTAAACGCAACTGTATGATGTGAACGGCACATAAAATATAATGACCACGCCAGGCTTTGAAATTAGTCAGAGCTTATATTAAAATGTTTAGATGATTGATGTCATAAAAGTTAGGATCTTGTGATTGCAGGGATTCGTACTGCAATTAAAAAGCCATTTGTCTGCAATGACTGTTTTTGCAATGAGGACAACACTAAATGATGAGGGGTTCAATTGGCATATTGAAGAGCCGGTTTAGAAGGTTGATAAATAGCAGAGTGACATTCTGTTCTATCTCGCTGTCTCTTTTTTTTTTTCTTGGCATCTTTGAAATGCTGAAAAAGATGTTTTGCTAAAAAAAGCCCTTTGCCAGCAGTTCTGTCACTCTAGCGGGCGGCTGGCATGTTTTGGCCGGTTTAGGCGGCCTGTAATAAGGCAGACAGGCTGGATTAGTAGCTGTGTGTGAGATCTCTTTGTTCTGACAGACTTGCAGTTAGGGTGTGAAGCGTATGAAGGCAGTTTGATTCATTTTCCCCCCGCTGAGTTCATCACAGGCTAAAAGACTGTCTGTATCGCTCAGTTCGTGTCCTGCTTTTTGGTGTGTCCAAAATAGCCCTATTAAGCATCAACTTGAGCTGGAGGGAAAATAGAAAGCTACCTCTTCGCACCTTTTATTTTTAAGCTTTATCTTTATTTTCAGGGGAAAACAGCGATCGCACAAGCAAACTAAAATTGTACACACTTTGCCGTCAATGAGAGACAAATACCACATGCAAAGTCCAAGGCCGCACAGTCTCTCTGTTAATCGAGGGGTCACACTGCTCTGAAATTATGAGGTGGAGACTTCATCTGTTTCATCTTGGTCACATTTAGCACTGTATTGACTTCCTGACCCACTCTTCACAACACATAACTGGATCCTTAGCTCACAGTCCTACTCTATCAGAGAGGTCACGTTCCCTGTGCTAAGTGCTAATTGTTGCATTAAATTTCACCCTGTTGCCTGCCATGGCTTCTGCCATTTTAATTTTCAGCTAACTGTATAGCTCCCAAATGTGATTCCAAGAGCTAATTGGGGATTTGCAATCCATTGACGCTTCTAATGGCATCTCCGTTTTTCTACCTTAGTTATTTACATGCCTTCCTCTTTATGTGGTTATTGTCCAATCACATTACCCAGCTGCTCATTTTGCCCTCCACACGTCTACCGGGGTTAGCAGAGCTGCAGTTATTTTGTAGATCTGTCAATGTTTCAGTAGAATAATAAGGTTCAAGGGCAGATGTTTGAAAAGAGGCATCAGAAAAGGACTGTAAATGTGCAAAGAGAAAGAGATGAAAGCAATTTTGTGTCCCCATCCCCATCCCCAGTGACACGTGCGTGGAAGTCCATGTTGTGAAGAAAGATACCAGTTAATACAGTATCTGATTACATTCCAGCAAGCACGGATATGAAAGCAAAAAAGTAACTCATGTGCCTCTTGCGGAGACTCCCGGGATGAATTCAGTACTGATGTGCCCATACTGCTATGAGTGGCCTAATGTACTCATAGCCCTTCAAACAGCAAGAGACAGTATGATCTATTTCTGTCTGGCTGTAAGAATGAATTTAAATGGTAAGAATGTATTTAAGTTTAGTTTTTAGATATACTATTTTTATGGCTATTTAACAGACACCACACTGATATATGAATGTATGGGAAAATGTGTTAGAAGAAGTCCATTTACTGCAGTATTCATATCAGAATGTTTAAAAAAAAAAAAAAATTGTAATTTGAACATGAATTGCAATGGCTTGCAGAGTTTATAAAATTGGGATTGTAAAAAGGTCTGACTGTTTGTGGAATAAGCATACTATTGATCTCAGAGAGAGAGAGAGAGAGAGAGAGAGAGAGAGAGAGAGAGAGAGAGAGAGAGAGAGAGAGAGAGAGAGAGAGAGAGAGAGAGAGAGAGAGAGAGAGAGAGAGAGAGAGAGAGAGAGAACATTCCTAATTCAAACATCATATCCCAACAATATTGAAAGGGAATGCATAAAATGAAATAAAAATATGTATTCTTTTAAAAACCTTTTAAATTCTTTTATATATTTCAAATCTATACCCCCTATAAATATTTTGTCTGATACTCCAGTTGAGTTGTCTGGAAATTCAAGATTGTATCGGCAACTTCCCCTTTATTCTCATCACACATTAGTGATTAAATACTGATCCTTGGAAAAACTTTCACGTCACTCTGGTTTGACATTTGTCCTATTAATATACTTTCTCCATAAGTTCTTTCTATTGCCAGCGAAATTTCCTCTATCAGTTTTGAAACAAGTCTCTGTGATCGTAAACCAGTCACTTCCTTAATAGTTTCCACTGATTTCCATCCATCTTTATCCATTAGATGACCCAGCTTCACGATACCATTCCTGAGCAGACATGCTCGCACACTCACTGAGGACAAAAGTCTTGTCTGGATCATGTTGTTAAAAAACAATGGCCATCATTGTATTTATTTATTTATATGTATTATGTTATTTGTGTACTTATATTTATTGTTATTTATTCATTATGCCATAATTATATGATTATTTATTATTCATTATGCCAGTATTGTATTTATATATTAACATTATTGTATTTATTATTAGCATTATCAACCATCATCACATAATTATATTATTATTTATTATGCTATTTATTCATTTTGCCATTATTGTATTACTATTTATTATGCTAGTTATTCATTATAAAAAATAAAAAAAACACAAATCATTACCTCCAGATCATGTCGAAGCGGTCCCTTGCCATGGCCTTGGGGACGTTGGTCTGGTACAACCATTTTGTCTGCCTCCAGATTTCCCTGCGTGCTAGCAGTTTAAAAATACCGAAGGCGAGACACAGCCCGACAAATGTCTTCATTTCCGTGTTGGTGGAGTCTGACCCCGCGTCTGTTCGGCGCACCGATTAGTTTCCATCACCAACATGTCCCAATGGGCCCGCGCACACACACACACACACACACACACACACACACACACACACACACACACACACACACACACACACACCTCCTCTGTCTTTGCCATTTTCTCACTCGCGATCCAAAACAAATGCAGGTGTATGTCTGATTGATTGACGTGATTTTCAGCGAACCACAGTACATTTGGGTGATCACGTTGTCTTTAAAAAATCAACAAGACCCACCTGATGTGTATTTGAACCAATAACAGTGCGTTCTATGCTGCACGCGTCATGAAAAGGATGATGAATACAAAATGCTGCGCCACGCAGCAGCCGGCAGGAGGTTCAGAGTTGTGCAACGCAGTAACCGGCGGTAGATGTATTGTTTCGCCGCGCAGCATCCAGCACAAATGGGTTAATTCTATTAGCCAGACATTTTGACAGTATCTTATAATCCAGACATAGTAAGGACACTGGTCTCCAATTTTTCAATAAACATAAATCCCCCTTTTTTTTGGTAACAATGAGAGGACTGCACGTCAACAACTTAACGGGAGTGATTTTCTTTAAAACAATTTAAAAATACTTCATACAAATCCACTCAATCGAAAGGTATGTGAGGGATGACACCCAGCTCATGGACCTGTTTTGGAGTGGGCTGGATGAGGACATTGCTCAAATGATGTCGGAGGACTATACCGGCAGGATACCCTAGAAGGATATATTGACCTGGCCCTTTTCTTGAGCGGTTCGGCATTTACTTTGGGCTTGGCTGATGAAAACCCCCGCAAGCTCACAATACCCCCTGAACCTGAGTCAGTTCATGTCTCGCCCGCCCAGCCTGAGAATCTTCACGTCACGCCAATCATCAAGCCAGCCACCGGATCGGTCTATGGCTGTCCAGGACTGGTTTCCAGCGTGGCCGATCCCCTGCTGATGTCAGCACGTGCTGCCAAGAGGACCATCGTTCCAGGGTCTCGTCCCGCAGTAACTGTCCCAGAGCCCATCCCAGAGCCTGTCCCAGAGCCTTCACCGCTGGCCCCGTCCAGCCCAGAGCCAGAGACTGTTCATGTCTTGTCTGCCCAGCCAGAGAATGTTCAAGTCACGTCTGCCCAGCCAGAGACTGTTCACGTCTCGTCTGCCGAGCCAGAGACTGTTCACGACACGTCTGCCGAGCCAAAGACTGTTCACGACACGTCTGCCGAGCCAGAGACTGTTCACGTAACGTCTGCCGAGCCAGAGACTGTTCACGTCATACACGCCAAGCCAGAGACTGTTTGTGTCATGCACGCCGAGCCTGAGACTGTTCATGTCATGTTTGCTGAGCCAGTGTCTATTCCGTGTTCGTTCCTGAGCCGGTGTATGTTCCTGAGCCGGTGCCTGCTCCAGCCTATGACCCCGTAGCTGCCACCAAGAAAATTTGGAAGTAGGTCCTCACCATGGCCGCCTGAAGGGTCTTCACCGCCTTGACCGCCCGAAGGGTCATCTCCGCCGCAGCCGCCTGAAGGGTCTCCTCCGCCGTGGCCGCCCGAAGGGTCTTCTCCGCCAGGGCCACCCGAAGGCTCTCCTCCGCCAGGGCCACCCGAGGGGTCTTCTCTGCCAGAGCCACTCGAGGGATCTCCTCCGCCAGGGCCACCTGAGGGGTCTTCTCCGCAGTGGCCGCCTGCACAAGCTCCTCCACCCTGGCCCCCCTGGACTGCCTAGTCCACCCTGACCTCCTGAACTGCCTGGTCCACCCTGGTCCCCTGAACTGCCTGGTCCACCCTGGTCTCCTGAACTGCCTGGTCCATCCTGGTCTCCTGAGCAGCCTGCCTTGTATTTGACCTTGTATTTAAGCCCTGTGTTTTGTTCAGTCTTCGTGAGTTCTTGACGTTGTAACGTTGATGTTGGTTGTTCTGATTCCAAGTTCTGTTCCTAGTCTGTGTCTTTGTCTAGCTTTGAGTTTATTGAATAAAGTGTGCTGCATTTGGATCCTGCTTCCTACTTGGTTCAACCTCAGTGTCTGTTTCATTTTCAAAAATTCTGAAGCCATTTGCCAATTTCTTCCTGTCTCTACCCCCATTTATATTTAAGGAGCCAACCCTCAGACACTCCATAGAAAAAGAAAGGATAAAAGGAATAGAAAAACACCATAGTAAGAGAGACACCCTGTGCAACTTAATCATTGTTTTAATAATTTAAAGAACGAGATTTACCCTGACGTAATTTCGTTAAGAGTTTCTTCAAACAAAATATCTTCTTACTTAGTTCATCATGGCTTACCGTTCTCTGTAGCATAATAACCAAAGCAATAAACGTATCCACATCTGGGAAGAAATCATTTACTTCAACTATTTTACCAAAAAGTTACATCCAAGAAATCATTTATTTCCTGCAATGTATACAATTCTCCCATAACTGGGGAACCAATCCAGAAATTTCCGAACAAGCATCGTCATCCACCATCTCATTGTCATCGTTACTCATTTCAAAGCCCTGTGATGTTCCAGGTTGTGGCTCAATTTCACTTCCACCAACTTCACTAATCACCGTTTCTACGCCTACTCCACTTTCTTCTGCTGACGCTGTAACTTCATCAGCCTCATCGTTCCCTCAATATCCCAGTTTTGGTTCACATTAACAGTAGGCTCCTCACTAGGCCTCATATTATCACCCACAGCAACGCCACTATCATGTACTTCACTCACAGCCTGAGGTTGTATTCCTCGATCTATTTCATCAACATTCTGCTGCGTATTCTCAACATTCTGAGCCTTATGTGGACATGCATTCAAATCTTGGTCATTCAGAAACATAAAAACTTGTCTTCTGAATGATAACATGTGCATCAAGGCCTACTTTTTGCATCCAAGATCATTTTAACTGTGTTTAAGCAGAAATATGATGGGAAAAGTCACCAGAGTCTTTTGTTTCACCTGAAGGTCGAGTATGACACTTTGATTAAAAATTGCGTGGTCAAAACAAATAATTTACATGGGTGAACTATTCATAATGGGATCAAAACTGCATTTTTTTAAAAAGTTGATGTTTTTTTTTAATAGGGTGAATTTTCATTTCATGCTAACTTTAAGCAAAAAGAAACTAGGAAGCAACTAACTAAAATGAATGCTACTAACTTATGAACATTTATTAGTAGTGTGATGGTGGTGAAATGCAAACAATGGCTTTATTGATGTTAATATAACATTATAAAACAGTTAGTTTTGGTCCTTTAATCTGATTGACTAAGAGTCAGAGTAGCAATATTCAAAAGCCTTATTCTTTGATTGCGGGTGGAGCATTTGGGAGGAGGATAACAACAATAAAAAAAATAAGACGTATGATATGAGACGTTATGAATCTTCTTTAATAAAAGCTGTTTGGAGTCAAACAGGGTGGTTGTGAAGGAGGACTCCTATTTCTGAGCTTTCTCTTTTGAGTATTGATGCCTATCAGAATCATTCATCCATTTACAATTCAAATTGGGCCTATCTCTCCAATATCAGAACCATTGATATTCCAATAATTTGTCTGGCATGGGTCTGCTCTATTTTGTTTGTGTAGAAGGGTGTGTGTGTGTGTGTGTGTGTGTGTGTGTGTGTGTGTGTGTGTTGTAGTTCTCACTTTATTAGTATTCAGGGCAGGGACAGAAAAATTCAGTCTTCACAAATCCTTTTTTCAATTATATGTTCAGCCTGGCCCTGTTTTGTCTTTCTGTGTAGTTATTATAGAGTTTTCCATTCGCCTGGATTAAGTTAGGTGATACTGGCCACTCTGTAATGTTCGTCTTCATTTCTTGTGCGTTAAGAGATTTGTTATTTTCGAATTCTGCAATACCTTTCATTGTATTACTTTAGAAAACACTTTGTCAGTTAAAGGTGAATCTGTTACAAAGGCTATAAAAGGAATGTTTTGAATTACTGTAAATACAACTTAACGGAATATTCCGGGTTCAATGCAAGTTAAGCTCAATCAACAGCATTTGTGGCATAATGTTTATTACCACAAAGAAAAAGAAAAAGAAAAAACTAAATTTAATGAAATGGGGCCAAAACAAATGCTTTTCTTTTCTGTGTATTATTTGATAGAATTTCTCTTTTAATTTGTACAGCCAATTTATGGTTATAGGCATTACGCTGGCAACAAAGGGCCAAAATTGGATATAACTTCATTTAGAGAAGTAGGAAGCAATAAAATCAAATTACATCTTGGCTATACTTTTGAAACTGTGAATATGTTAGTGTTTACGGATTGGCCCTATTTACTTCCATTGTAATTGCTTCACGATAACCCAGATTTTTGCTTTTTCAAAGAAAAGAAGGGAACAAATTTTGGTAACGCTTCCTTTTACAGTACGTTAACTTACGTGTACTTACAGTGTACTTACCTAAGAAAGTACTGGGTAATAATGCTTAATTTTACAGTGCGTTAACTTACGTGTACTTACAGTGTACTCGCCTAATAAAGTACTGGGTAATATAAGGTAAGTACATGGGTTAAGGTTAGGTTTAGGGGTAGGTTCAGGGTTAGTACCTAGTTATTACCCAATTATTATAATTACTATAATAATTACATAGTATGTACATAGGGAACAGGACTGTAAAAACCAAATTTTTGTGGTTATCAACATTATACAACAAGTGTTTTCGATTGAGCTTAACTTGTATCAAACTCAGAATATTCCTTTAACATCCCATTCTCAAGGAGAGTGTCAATTGGGCGACGCATTATGCAGGATTAAAAGAAAGATTGAATGTAGAATCAAAAATGTGAAGCTCATGTCAAAGTTTTTTTTCGTTAGAACTTGAATTGAATGCAGCCTAGAATATTAATTTATGTTGTTCTCATATCTCATATTTTCGGGAGTTGATGTAGATACATGTGTATTTTTCTCGATTCAAATGTTTTTCCCTTGACAAGCTCCTCTTACAGATGTTCTAGTGTGTCCTCTTCGCGTCGTTGAGCGGTTTCGGGATCTTCGTCCTGAAGAGGTGGCGGATCTATTCATGACCACACAGAGAGTAGCCGATGGAATCGAGAAACACTTCCAGGCATCCTCCCTAACCATCGCCATGCAGGTATGATGGAATTCAGCTAATGCAAGTCAATTGTGGTACATTTAGCATTTAGGTGATATAGTCTTTCAAAATCTAAATGTATCATTGCATCAGATGCAAAAATATCAAACTAAATGGCACCTGCAAACTACCTTCACTTTTCTGAGACATTAACAAACTATTTTCAATGTGATTGTTAATGTCAGTTCTCCTCAATTTCACACAGGTGTCCTACGAAAGTAACCACAGGTGTAGAGAATCACATTGAACATGTTTCACTAACATTTGAAAACCTAAAAAGTGTCCAAATATTTGTTTCTTAATTTTTAATTTCCTTAAGCCTACAGTATAAGCTCTACTGTATCGTATTTGATATGCACATTTCTAAACCTCTAACATAAACAAAACTTTGCAAAAAAAAAAAAAAAAAAGTCCTACACAATCTACATGCATTATGTAATCTAATAGATATTAAAAGGCCTTTTAGTATGATTCTTAAAAGTCCACCTTCAGGTCATGGCACACATGCTTGCTGTGAAGTCTTAACTGTTTTTTTAAAATTATTATTATTATAAAGTTAACATAATAATAACTTGTATTTTGTTTGTAATATTTCAAGATAAACACTTATTGAACAGAACAAACTTAAATATCCTTACATCATAACTAGAAACTATAAAAATAACTATAAATAATAAATCGGCTCCAAATCGGATTCCACGTTATCAATGGCTTAGAGAGATCTATTTATACACATCGTAAGAGTTCCGGCAGTATGGGCACTCATGCAATGTAAGCAATGACGTACTCCGAGTGAATGAGACGGAGGGAAGATAGCGAGGGAAGGGCATTAAAAATTGGACTTAAACGCAGCCTTGATTTCAACTACTCCTGAAGGACCCGAGTTTGACATGTGGTTTCATCCATAATGCAGACACATTCATACATGTTTAAGTGTTGCCTAAGAATATAGAGAAACTTTTGAGGTCACCTTTTATTATAGCTCTTCAAAAAAAAAAATCTGATATAATCTCCATTGCTTATGAAAAAAAAAAAATGCATTGTATTTCTTAATCACTGTGTGACTTTTTTACAGATAGATTTTGAATGCTAATCCCAAACAGTTTCCTATTACAAACCAATAAAAGAAAAGCATTTCGATTATCAGACAAAAGAGTATAATCAATGTCCTTTGCGGCGGGAAATTATATGATATTAGATTTCCTTGCTTTCATAAAATAGTAAAATGCTGTTCTACAGTTAAATCTCTTTCTACAAAAAGGTGATGCAACTAAGGTGTTTAAAAGGGACAATTTGTAGTTTTTTTTAGGTATTTTATTATCTAAAATCAATATTTTTATTCATAAATATGTCCTCAATGGTGTACAAATACCTCTGCCAATTATCTGATTTATCCTCGTAAACAAAGAATTTATTATCTTTATAGACATGTGACGGGTAGGTCCACGGAGGCTGCCATGTAGTTCCGCCATCTTGAAAAACTATAATAGCAGAGAGGGTCAAAAAGTACTAGGCCAACGCGTTTCCACAATGCGTTTTCGTTCAGAGCCAGCGTGAAATGTGAAAATGAAAAGTGAGAGAACGTCCTGGTTGCGTATGCAACCCACCGTTCCCTGAAGGAGGGAACGGAGGACGTAGTCGACGGTCGACTAAAATGGGATCGCGCTAGAGAGCCTATCATCTTCGATTACTATTGAACGAGCCAATGGAATTTGGCGTGCGTGATTTGCATCACACACTCCGCCCCCGCGGCGCGGGTATAAATACGGAAGTGGATGCACGCACTAGTTGCTTTTCGCTGAGGAGCCGAGAGTAACCCGGGATCAGCGGTGGTCCAGCGGTAGTGGCAAGGGGACTACGTCCTCCGTTCCCTCCTTCAGGGAACGGTGGGTTGCATACGCAACCAGGACGTTCCCTTTCAGTCGATAACGTCAGACGTAGTCGACGGTCGACTGAAATGGGATCACCCTTTGAACACGCCACTAACGCTGCCACCTTCCAGTGCCTAAACCAAAGCCTCCTGATACCCCCGCAAATTTAAGGCGGGTAAGGACAGGGCTTAGGCCAGGGAAGTCACTGCTGTTCCTACAGGACCACTGGGAAAGCGTTCCCCGTACATTGGAAGGAAGGGATGCTGCGGAAGCCACATCCAACCCAGAGGGAGGTAACGTGGAAAATACACATATGAACTGGGCGAAAACCGGGCAGTTTAACATATGGAATGTCACTGGGGTGGCTCCAGCCTAAGACGGGGGAGACACACCGGACAGTGACGGCAGAGAGACTCTGCCGAGGGAAGACACGGGCTCGCCGCAGGGAGCCGTATCGTGGAAGAATACACATATGGGGTCGCCGTAGGGACCGCAACATATGGACCCAGCCTAACACAGGTTCCACACTGCTTACGAGTGGTAGGCCTAACACCAGATGTTCCGCACGTCCGACGTCGGAGGGGTGTGGAGGAACTCAACAGGGTTCAATTTTAAGGTAACTCAACTGGAGTAAAAAGGCGCACGTATCCAGTCCATAGGAGGGGAATGGCGCAGCAAGCCGACACTTGAACCGGGCTCACGGTGAAACTGGCTTCATGAGAAGGGAGCCCACGGGAAGCAGCGGTTCAACTAGGTGTCGTCCAGCCCCCAACTCTAGAATCTGTTTAGCAAAGCATATCGTCAACGCCCAGGCGGAGCACTTTACACTCATCATAGAGGAGCTCAACACCTAAGTGGACATGTTGCATCTCGGATTTTTACCGAAATGAAGGCAAGCACTAAGTGCAACTTTGCAAGGAAACAGCCTTCCCTCTGTGCTGAGTTCCAACAGATATTTGTAGAGCTGCTCTGAGGTCTATGGCTTGCATTCTGTACATGTCCAAGTGAACGGACAGAGAAGCCAGGGCTGGATCTGCCACCTCCAGGGCAGCGCTTGCAGGCTCACCACCTGCTCCTATTATGGGAGAGGTAGGAACCTTGGGCAAAATCCGAGCCGGGGTCTCAGCTTGTAAGAGTTAGCTGGCCCAGACTCCAGGCACAATACGTTGACCGAAAGCGAGCAAGTCCCTACCCTCTAGTAGAGACCATGCGAGCAGGAGAACTGATATAACAGAATTTTTAACTCACTGCCTGCAGTGGCTCAGGGGCGGTCTCTGCAGTGCAGTCGCACCAGGGACAAGGCCCAAGAGGATAAAGAGGGACGCAAGGATTTACAAGACCTTGCTCCTCAGGAACCTGACGATCAGAACGTGCTTCTGCAACACAATGAGCGTCGTTTAAACACCGAGGCAACATCATTCTGAGGGTGAAGGAAAACAGCCTACTCCAACCCATTTTGCAGGAAAGAGAGCACTGAAGTGATCGAAAGCTTTCAGGATCTCCTCTTAGAAGAAGACGCACTCAACAACTAGGTTCCACTTCTAAATGCGTAAGCACGCTACCCCTTTCTAGGGGGTGCTCGCAGAAGTGATGGTAACTATCACATGCCTGTGATAGCCACCTGAACCTCCGCATTCAGATGTAAGACCGCCCGGAATCTCCGGGGGAAGAACGCGGGTGCCATTGTGCCCCGTCCCCGAAAGAGTTTTCAGGGGAAGTCAGGAAGGCTGTCGATGGGAACCAGGTCTAGTTGGGCCAATAAGGGGCAACTATGAAGACCTGTTCCTCCTGACTGGCACGTAGGTGCAAGCGACGGGCGCAAAAAGACAGGAGCATTGCTCAACATAACATGTGAAGATCACTGGCTTCAGGAGCATTTTCTGCTCAGCACTTGAGTGTGATAAGTTCACTGAGCTTCAGGAGCATTCCTGCTCAACACCTGAGTTTGATAAACTCACTGAGCTTCAGGAGCATTTCTGCTCAACACTTGAGTGCGAAGAACTTCACTGAGCACCAGGAGCATTTCTGCTCAGCACTGCGTGTGATGAATTCACTGAGCTACAGGAGCATTTCTGCTCAACACCTGAGTGTGACGAACTCACTGAGCTACAGGAGCATTGCTGCTCAACACCTGAGTGCGATGAACTTCACTGAGTTTCAGGAGCATTTCTGCTCAACATGAAGTGTGATGATTTCACTGACTTGAGCAGGCGCAAGGCGACCATGAGTCGCAGTCGCTTTTAGAAGGCTCACTGGGGTTAAACGCATTTCTGCGGGCCCCTGGGGCAGCTGAGACCCAGTGTTTGTCCAAGGGTAGTCCGCTCGGTTTACACAAACACTGGCGGGAAGACGAAACCGGGGGGGCAACTGAGCGGCCCCAGAATGGTCATGACCCAGCTGGACCCAGGGGATGGAGTCTCCACTTGCCCTGGCTACAACTGTCGTGAGGCTCGACGGCGGCACGATTGAGTAAAGCGGGAAGAGTGGAACAAAGCGTCCTCAGAAGCTTCTGACTTCCAAGGAGGAGGCGACGGGTGAGTTGTGACATGCAAGGGAAGCTTGCGCAACGGTCGCAATGTCTAACAACTCGAGGCACGAATGCCCGTGTAGTCGGGGGTCGCCCAGGCCCCCGTTAAAACACGCCCTTTGTACAAGGCCCCTCTGTTGAAGAGGGTTTGGCAGCAGACCGGGATGAACTATAGTCACACAGGGTGAGCTGCTCTGCCACGGTCACCTCGGGACTCGATCATGAATCTAGCGCTGAAGCGGTCACATATGGAGGAAGCCAAAGGCTGCGACTACCATATACCCCAGGAGCCTCTGAAAGTTCTTTCAGTGGGACCCTTTCTCACTTCAACACCAGCTGAACACATTCTCATTGGAGAGACGTGTTAGACCGAGTCCATCTCCAAAACTGAAAAAGAGATACTCAGCCCGTGGGCGACTCTCTTCCAGTTGACCTGAAGACCCAAGCACTCGAGGGGAAGGACACTGTACTGATACTCCACCCTTACACGCAACACACAGGATGGCCTGCAGTGCGGCAGGTAGAGATCTAAAGCACATGTCTTTCAGTTCGGAGCTGCAGACCAATCTTGGCCAAGATGGTCACGACCCACCACCTAGTAGCACGAAGAACGAGTTTACAACTGGCCTTCGTACCGGCTGGAGGAGCGGCTATATCAAATCCTTCGCCAGCAGGATAAGATAAGCACGCACAAGTCAGGAGCACTGCTCCACACTCGGTGTGATGAATATCACTGAATTTTCAGGAGCACGTCTTCTCAACACCTAATGTGATGATTATCACTGACTTGAGCGGGGTAGCCGAGCCTGAGGTGGGGCGGCAAGTAGAGATAGTGGTGTTAGTGTGCAGTGCAACACTTACCTGTCTCCACTAGCGGCAGGGGGACGTGAGAAGGCGGATGACCGGGTTCTCAAACGCCCCAAGCTGCCTGCGGTGGTCCGGCGGGAGCTGAGGCGGCTGCGGGCAGACGCCCTCGGCGACGAACAGGCAGAGGATCTGACCTCGGCGGGCGGGTGAAGGCATCAGCGTCCCTCCGAGGCAGGATGTGCCGGATGGCCTCCATCTGTTTCTGAGCTGTAGAGAACTGTTGGGCAAAGTTCTCCACAGCGTCGCCGAATAACCCAACCTGGGAAATGGGAGAGTCCAGGAACCGTGCCTTGTCCGCTTCTCTAATATCGGCCAGGTTGAGCCAGAGATGGCGCTCCTGGACCACAAGTGTGGACATCGCCGAACCGACCGCGCGAGCTGCAACCTTCGTCGCCCGGAGGGCGAGGTCAGTTGCAGTGCGGAGCTCACCCATGAGCTCACGGTCCGAACTACCCTCGTGCATGTTCATGAGTGCCTGGGCCTGGTGGACCTGGAGCAACGCCATGGCATGCAGAGAGGAAGCGGCTTGCCCACAAGCTTTGTAAGCCTTGCCCGTAAGAGCGGACGAGAACTTACAGGCTTTAGAGGGGTGAACTTACAGGCTTACAGGCTTCTCCAGGAAGCGCCCGCTGTTGGGCATAACTGCATCGCAACGGCCCGCTCCACCGGAGGGTTAGCCTTGTAACCCTTCACCGCTCCCCCATCAAGGGTAGTGAGGGGGGAGGAGCCACTCAGGCGGTTTCTGGCAGAGAAAGGTGCCATCCATGCCCTTGTAAGCTCCTCATGCACTTCAGGAAAGAAAGGAACCGGGGCGGCGGACTGAGAACCAGTACGGCCTGCCCCGATATACCAATCATCCAACCGAGACGGCTCGGGACACGGTGGAGGGTTCCACACGAGCCCTACCACCTCGGCGGCCTTTTTCAGCATAGCTGATATTTCTGGATCTGGCTCGGGCAACACTGGTCTCCCGGAGGGAGGCAGTGCAGCCGTGTCGTCATCTCCAGAGTTCAGCTCCCCCTCCGATGCTGCAATTGACATAGTATCCCCTGGAGGGGCCCCAAATGACACGGCTGGCCTGTCCATTACAGAGGGACCAGCGGGATCAATGGGGAGCTCCACCGGTTGCGGTGCGAAAGAGGAGTGAGGGACCCCCGGGGCCTGGCCGGGCGGATTACCCCTCACTGTGATCCTCAGATCACCCAGCTTCGACGGCACCCCAGTCTTTCTCTGGGAAGGTAACCCAGAGGAAGAACAAGGGCGGGGCCCAGAGGTGGGGACTGCACCAACGCTTTTGTCGAAGGCGAGTCTAGATCTCAACACCGAGATGGCCATGTTCCCGCAGTGAGAACATGACTCATCCACGAAAGCTGCCTCGGCATGCTGTAAGCCCAAACATGCGACACAACTTTCGTGACCGTCAGAGGGGGATAGCGCCAGACCGAACCTAGAAACGCACGGATGGAATGGCATCTTGAAAAAGACGCACTCACACCCGTGTTGCTCTTTTAGGAAATGGGACTGTCACCATTGCCGGAGCACACAGGGAATGACCCTGGCAAACACTGAATAGTCTTTCAACCAACAGTGAAGCGCTCACTTCTCGCCCTCTAACCAACCGTCAACACACAAACAAACAATAGAAATTTGATGCTCTTAAAACAGCAGTTGAGAGCTGAGAAGCTCGCGATCACCGCTGCACCACGCTGTAGAACACCAACACTGGAGAGGTCTTCCCGCAAGAACACCGACACACTCGCTCGTTGAATACAACAGCACTCTTCAGAGACATCAAAGACGAACGGCTCCGAAGCGAAAGGCAACTAGTGCGTGCATCCACTTCCGTATTTATACCCGCGCCGCGGGGGCGGAGTGTGTGATGCAAATCACGCACGCCAAATTCCATTGGCTCGTTAAATAGTAATCGAAGATGATAGGCTCTCTAGCGCGATCCCATTTCAGTCGACCGTCGTCTACGTCTGACGTTATCGACTGAAAGGGAACACTAAACAAATATATAAACTTTTTACACAAAAAAAGCAATGGGGGATATCACATAATTTGCCATGTAGAAAATGTTTAAAAGGTGAAATTTTCACTTGCATTTCATATAATGCAAAAATGTTTTCCACTATAAATTCTTAATATTCAACAATATTATTGATCTGACTGCATTGACACCATTGTATGAGAACTGAACTGAGCTGGATGATGACATCCATGGTTTCTCCAGAGCGGCTGTATAGATAAATGAACTAAATTATTATTATTTCTTTTACAACAGAAATGAATCAACACTGAACTTACTTAAACTGGACAATGACACTATTTCCTTCTAAATCTGCTGTACATCCGAAAAACAACTTTGTTGCATTATTTTCCTGTTATCACTGACTACGTTTACATGCAGCCAATTTTCGGGTTATGGTCGGGTTAAGGTCACTATTCGGGTTTCTGAATCATGAGGAATAACCCGTTTACATGCGTGAGCAGAGAGAGTTACACCTGTATACATGGAATTGCAATATCCCGATGTAAACGGCGACGCACGGTTAGCGTCTGGACGTACGGACAACCTTAAGACGCAATATGCATCATTTCCGAATTTTTCTTCCTGTATCCAAAGACAACAACAACAGCAGCAGCACGCGGATAATGAATAGTTCGGGGCAGATAGCGATTGCCTTTGTTTGGGCTTTGGTGCTGGTACTGACCTCGCTCCAAATGTATGCTGTGCTGCGTCTCGCCATGTTTACTTCCGGTATACTACACGCAGGTTTTTGTATGCGCAGAGAAGTTCCTCTACTCAAAAGACCAAGACTCCTTGCTAATAGAACATGCGCAGAACACAAATTATTATGGGGATATTCCGATACGCGTTTACATGACCAAAAATTCGGGTTAGAAAAGGGGTACCTCAGGTATCATATCCGGGTTTTTAAAGGGCCTATATGCAACTTTTTCCCCAAAATAAACGAAACAATAGCCTTTTTTGTACCATTTATGACTCAAACATCTCCTGTTGAGCATACTGACACCTTGTCCGCTCACAGTTGGTGCACCTATAAGCCTGTATCCTATTTTTCCTATTTTCTGTCGGGTCGGATTTTTCCCGCGCTGTCTGAGGATGTGACGTCATGCGCGTTCATGTTAAACGTTTCAGATCACTCTGCCACCACCGCTAGTCAGCAAGTAGCCTACACTCGCAAGCAGTGCAATGGATTTTGCGAATACACAGAAGAGACCCAGGACAACTCTGACACCAACAGTAACTCCACAGAAGACTAAAAAAGTTAAACCCCTGACAAGTGGCCGAAAAAGATCGAAGATTGAGAGCGACCGGCACCGAGCAAGAACTAGAGTGAACATCGGCTTCGCATTTGAGCCTTGGAGGGAGCTCAGATCTGTGTTGGGAATACGAAATGACCCAGAAATGGCTTTTTTTCTTCTGAAAAGGTAACACGCAGTGGTTAAATTGGGCCGGGGCTCTCCGGGGCTCAGCCCCGCCACATAAGCCTGCCCGTTTGCAGTCAGTTGAAATTATGTCACATAAAATTTGATGAAAGTGATGCTTTTGAAAACATGTTTCTGACAATAAATGAAAGATTTTTGAAATGGCATGTCTATTTTGTCTTGGCGGAGATGAGAACAATCGGAACACGGCCGTATTCTTGTTCAGCTTCTTAATCTCGTTGTCAGTCGACTATGATTGCGCACCGCTCGCGCACTCGATGTATACATTTTTTGTGTAGTTTGTCAGCTACGTGTTTCCTAGAGAACACAAGAGAACATAAGGGAACACTTATCTCAAACAATATATGTATTTGACTGTTCTTACTTCTGTAAACATAATGTTGACCTCCTTGCAGCAGATGACTTGAGAAGTGTGCACGTACGAGCACGCACGCTGCGAGAGCGAGCAGAAAGGAAGAGCAGTTCTGTTTTTTGGCCACAGGTGTCAGTCGCGAGTTTAAAATTCAGAAAAACGCATATAGCCCCTTTAAAATCCGGGATGTGAGCATATTCGTGTTTTTGCCGGTGTTTACATGGCCGTGCGTGACCGGGTTATTGCTAATATACCGGTTTTGAACGGGTTATTTGCTGCATGTAAACGTAGTCACTGTAAAGCTGCTTTGAAACAATCTGTATTGTAAAAAACGATATAAAAATAAAGGTGACTTGACTTTAATTCTACAGTATACATTTATAATGAAATAATTATTTAATTATTATTTAAACAAAATTATTTAAAACATATTTTAAGTTTCTATTTGCTTTAACAGACCCAAAGGGGTGGAGAAAAAAAAGAAAGAAAAAAAAGAATTAGGCACTTTGACATTCACATGGTCACGTGAAAGTGCAGCGATTCATTTGAAATTAAAATGCTGCTGAATTATTGACAGAGGTATTCCTGAATTCCCAACTAATTATCTTCTTCTGTTCCCAATAGGACGGACCTGAGGCAGGACAGACGGTGAAGGTAGGGTCTTAATAAGCGCTCCCTCTAAATTTATCATGAGGCTTCTGTGACACTTATCTTGTATTAAATAATAATTGTATTTCATTTACAGTCCTAAACCCTTTGAGCATGTCAATTATGCATGTGTCTGGCTTAAAATGCTTTGTCCATATCTTGTGGGCATAGTGACACTGACTTGCTTTGAGACGGCTGACTGCACATTCTGAAAGTTTTTGGTTTCTCTGACTTTGCCCAAAGCTGTGCTAGCGGCCACTGGTGAAGAGAAGGGATTTCATCTGGATTTCCTTGCTCTTTGCTCTTTCTGGCTATTCCTAAGAAATTGCAGCTGATGTGTCTAAATTATTTGCATTTATTGTAACATTTATTTGGGATACAGTTTTATTTTAGTATAATTAATAGGGCTGGTCCGAATACCATTTTTTGAGCTTCGAAGCTTCCGTAGTAATCAACATTGAATGTTTGAAGCTTCGGAGGGAAATAAAAAATAATAATAAACGAGGCTCAAACATCCATTTCGTAACAGACATGCGTGTTTATTTGAGCACTTACGTCAATGAAGCAATACAATAATGCCTGTAAAGCATTGAAATAAATATTAGTAAATAATGGTTACTTAAATAATATTATAAAGTTTTTTTTTTATTTTTTATTCGTTTTATATTTCCACACAAAGACGCATGATATAGCCTAAGCCTACCGCTCTGCGCTTTGAGAGGGATCAGGGATTTGGGACACGAGCAGGAAAGAGACCATCTCTTTTCTAATGTTTTCTATTTGTTGTAAAAGAGTGAATTTTATCTTCCTCAGTGTCAAGACATTTAGGCTATGTTGATGATTTTGCACTGCCAGAGAAATCCAAACTAAAATTACATGTGTGTGTGAAACGGGCTTTACAAATAAATGCGATGTGCCTTTCCAAGTCTAATAACAAGCACAAGCTGTGTTAAAAATAATTTGAAATGCAAGTAAAACGTTAGGCTACCTGTCCTATCGCGTTTTTTTTCTACTTTAGGCTACCACAGTAAAGAATGTGAATATAATAGGCCTAATTAAAAGCAAAACAAAGGAAGAAACATTTATAATCCTCTGCAAAAATGGGTGAGATGTGAGTGAAGATTTGGGAAAAGAAACAAGAGATTCCATGTCCAGGGGAATAACTGATTGAATATTGTTAAATACTGGTAATCGGGAGACCAGATCGCAAACCAGAATACAAAGCCGACAAAGCTTACATTTTTATGGGCACGACGCACAACTTTCTCATTCTTCATGAATCCAAATGTTTCCATGGCTGCGATGTAACATTTAATTGTTAACCTATTGTTTATTTTGTAAACAATGCTTTGTCCTTCACACATGTCATAATATTCATGTAAAACAGTTAAACAGCATTTTTGCGTACCTCCGCCGGTGCTACTCAGCCGCCGCGGTGGTGCGTTGTCAAGTTTACCTGGACAGCCCTAAACATTTTCCACATTCTATTTTCCACAATGTCAAAGCAACGCAGCTTAACCCAAAAACAAGCTGCAGTTGTGCGCTTTAGACCGAGAATACTCCAGGTAGAGGGAACACTTTAGTAGGCTAAGAATAAGCAAATATATTATATAACAAGGTTGGGTTTCTTCAACTGTCCATCCTAATAAAAATGGCTAAGCTAAGATAATTGTAAAAAAGAGTATTGTATTTCAGCAGATTTTATAGTGTAAACATTTTCAAGCGCACATTTCAAGCACAACCGTTTCGAGGGGGATGCCAGGTGTGCGAATAAAAATTAATAATTCCCCCGAATATTCGAATCCAAAAATTGAAAATCGAATACCAACCCACCGAACGAATATTCAAATATTCGGGTCAAGCCCTAATAATTAATATAGTATTAGTTTTTGTTACTATATATATGTATATATAACACTTTTTTTTGCCCCCATTTTTCATGAGCTGAACTCAAAGATCTAAGACTTTTTCTATGTACACAAAAGGCCTATTTCTCTCAAATATTGTTCACAAATCTGTGTAAATTTGTGTTAGTGAGCACTTCTCCTTTCCCGAGATACTCCATCCATGTCACAGTCGTGGCATATCAAGATGCTGATTAGACAGCATGATTATTGCACAGGTGTGCCTTAGGCTGCCCACAATAAAAGGCCACTCTAAAATGTGCAGTTTTACTGTATTGGGGGGTCAGTATCCAGTCAGTATCTGGTTTGACCACCATTTGCCTCGCGCAGTGCAACACATCTCCTTCGCATAGAGTTGATGAGGTTGTTGATTGTGGCCTGTGGAATGTTGGTCCACTCCTCTTCAATGGCTGTGCGAAGTTGCTGGATATTGGCAGGATCTGGAACCTTATACGCCGATCCAGAGCATCCCAAACATGCTCAATGGGTGACATGTCCGGTGAGTATGCTGGCCATGCAAGAACTGGGATGTTTTCAGCTTCCAGGAACTGTGTACAGATCCTTGCAACATGGGGCCGTGCATTATCATGCTGCAACATGAGGTGATGGTCGTGGATGAATGACACTAGAATGGGCCTCAGAATCTTGTCACGGTATCTCTGTGCATTCAAAATGCCATCAATAAAATGCACCTGTGTTCGTTGTCCATAACATACGCCTGCCCATAGCATACGTCTGCCCATACCATAACCCCACCGGCACCATAGGCCACTCGATCCACAATGTTGACATCAGCAAACCGCTTACCCACATGACGCCATACATGCTGTCTGCCATCTGCCCTGTACAGTGAAAACTGGGATTCATCTGTGAAGAGAACACCTCTCCAAAGTGCCAGATGCCATCGAATGTGAGCATTTGCCCACTCAAGTCAGTTACGTTAAGTCAGGTCGAGACCCCTACGTGGACGACGAGCATGCAGATGAGCTTCCCTGAGACAGTTTCTGACAGTTTGTGCAGAAATTCTTTGGTTATGCAAACCGATTATTCCAGCAGCTGTCTGGGTGGCTGGTCTCAGACGATCTTGGAGGTGAAGATGCTGGATGTGGAGGTCCTGGGTTGGTGTGGTTACACGTGGTCTGCGGTTGTGAGGCCTGTTGGATGTACTGCCAAATTCTCTGAAACGCCTTTGGAGACGACTAATGGTAGAGAAATGGACATTCAATTCACGGGCAACAGCTCTGGTGGGAATTCTTGCAGTCAGCATGACAATTTCACACTCCCTCAAAACTTGTGACATCTGTGGCAATGTATTGTGTGCTAAAACTGCACATTTTAGAGTGGTATTTTATTGTGGCAGCCTAAGGCACACCTGTGCAATAATCATGCTGTCTAATCAGCATCTTGATATGCCACACCTGTGAGGTGGATGGATTATCTCGGCAAAGGATAAGTGCTCACTAACGCAGATTTAGGCAGATTTGTAAACAATATTTGAGAGAAATAGGCCTTTTGTGTATATAGAAAAAGTCTTCGATATTTGAGTTCAGCTCATGAAAAATGGGGGCAAAAACAAAAGTGTTGCGTTTATAATTTTGTTCAGTGTATATATTTTAAAAGTTGTAGTATTTTTTTTTTTATTGCAACCAAGGCTCATTGAAAAAAAAAAAAAAGACTATGGCAACATTTTTGGAAAATGATCACGGCATTCTGTAATTGAAATGTCCAGTGAGTGACCCTAAAAGGTTAATGCTCTTGAGTTTGAAAATAGCATACTGCCTACACTAAACCCTTAACATACCAGATAGAGTTAACAAAAGCAAATGTGCTGAAACATCCATACCCTTTTAGCTTTTTCTGCAAGATCTCTTTTATAATGACTCGTGCTTCACGAAACCTGTGCACTCTGCATCACCGGGCAGGTGCTGTACCGGGAGTTATTGAGCACGTTTACTACATCAGAAAATGTGATGCAAACGTAAAAATCTAACAGTTTACAAACGTAATATGGTAATTTACATGTAGTATGGTAAAAGTATTTTGAGGTAGGCTAATCATAATTTTGTCATAAAAGTTGTTGGTGTTTTACTGCCTCTAGTGTTCATTTCAGCTGGAAACTGCAGTGATTTATATGTATTGGCACCTTTTTGGAGTTATGCAAAAATGTTGCCACATGCAGGTTTTTCGAATGAGCAAGTTTCTTTTTCTTTTTAATGTTTGTGTAGTTTTATATTTAGTTTTTAGTTTATTTAGTGAGAAATGTTGCCCTAGCAACTAGCTGAAATATAGTTGATGTTTATTTTTCTTTAAGTGATGATTTTTTTTATTTTTTTTTAGGGGTTTAGTGTTATAACCCCTGTTGTGAACATTTAACAGAATAACACAGAAACAAACTTTAAAGGTTTTTTAGTTCTCAGCTGGTTTTACTCCAGGACACAGATTTGATGTTGGACGTAAACATATTTTCACTTGCCTCACTGTTTTAATTGATCCAGCTATCCAGCCGCTAAACACTTCCACAATATATTCCACGGAGATGCGATTTATGAAGTTTATTCATGAAAAGTGTGAAACTACAAAGAAGAGAAAATACACAAGCATGAATTTCAAAAAATAGATAAATCATCTAAATGAGCACTCTCAAACACACAAGGCAAATAACCAACAACAATACAGTTGTATATCAACAGCATAGATTAATATTTTGTTAACTTAAGTAGAAAAAAGTAACAAACATGCTGAATTAAATGCTACATTACAGTACAGAGCACAGCAATAAAGTACTCATAATGCTCACTAAACAGTCACTTACAGATATTGCATTTCATAGGCAATATGAAGCTGGATGTCTGCAACCACATGGAGCACCTTGCACAACTCAAGCACTAAAGAAATATGGTCTACTTCCTCTTTTAAACAGTAAACCATTGGAAAACTAAGGAAAACTCAAAAATAAGTATCAAAATAAAAGTCCTTGTTTAATGTCCAGCACAATATATATATATATATATATATTTATATATATATATATATATATATATATATATATATATAATGTTATATACTATAATATGATACTAATGCAATTATCTAATCAACCAATCACATGGCAGTTGCGTCAATGCATTTAGGGGTATGGTCCTGGTCAAGACAATCTCCTGAACCCCAAACTGAATGTCAGAATGGGAAAGAATTTAAGCAACTTTGAGCGTGGCATGGTTGTTGGTGCCAGACGGGCCGGTCTGAGTATTTCACAATCTGCTCAGTTACTGGGATTTTCACACACAACCATTTCTAGGGTTTACAAAGAACCTCGTTACAACCGAGGTATGCAGCAAAGCATTTGTGAAGCCACAATACGCACAACCTTGAGGCGGATGGGCTAGAACAGCAGAAGTCCCCACGGGGTACCACACATCTCCACTACAAATAGGAAAAAGAGGGTAAAATTTGCAAGAGCTCACCAAAATTGGACAGTTGAAGACAGGAAAAACGTTGCCTGGTCTGATGAGTCTCGATTTCTGTGGAGACATTCAGATGGTAGAGTCAGAATTTGGCGTAAACAGAATGAGAATATGGATCATTCATTCAATTCCTTGTTACCACTGTGCAGGCTGGTGGTGCTGGTGTAATGGTGTGGGGATGTTTTCTTGGCACACTTTAGGCCACTTAGTGCCAATTGGGCATCGTTTAAATGCCACAGCCTACCTGAGCATTGTTTCTGACCATGTCCATCCCTTTATGGCCACCATGTACCCATCCTCTGAAGCTCAAATCATTTCAAATTGGTTTCTTGAACATGACAATGAGTTCACTGTACTAAAATGGCCCCCACAGTCACCAGATCTCAACCCAATAGAGCATCTTTGGGATGTGGTGGAACGGGAGCTTCGTGCCCTGGATGTGCATCCCACAAATCTCCATCAACTGCAAGATACTATCCTATCAATATGGGCCAACATTTCTAAAGAATGCTTTCAGCACCTTGTTGAATCAATGCCATGTATAATTAAAGCAGTTCTGAAGGCGAAAGGGGTCAAACACAGTATTAGTATGGTGTTCCTAATAGTCCTTTAGGTGAGTGTGTAATATATATATATATATATATATATATATATATATATATATATATTTTTTTTTTATTTTTTTTATTTTTTATTTATATTTATATACTATAATGTGCTTCAAATAAAATAAATATAAACTTCTACTTCCTCAACTTAACCTGTCTCTCTAATTTTTACATTTTATATTACATATATAAATTCCAACATCAAATTGACTTTTACGTTCAATATAAAGTTGCAATAAATCAAGTCAATATGACAAGGCCTTTTCAACTCATATCCTTCCATAATCTGACATTTTTGCAGAGTACAGTATTCAACAATAAAAAATGTAGGAAGGGACTTTTTTTTTTGTTGGGCTGAAAAGGATAGTGATTACACTTTGAGGATCAACGATATTACAAAGACAGCTTTTTTTAATTAATATTACACACTGATGAATCATACACATTTATTAAGAACAAAACAAATGACAACAACCTTTATCTGTGCCCACACAACCCAAGCAGCTCAGTCTGTGATTTTGAGTTATTTTTGTGGCCTTTCCACATTTGCTGTATTACTTTGTGCATATTATCTAATTGAATACATCAGTTAAATTTTTTCATGTCTGAAGTCATATTTAATTGCATGTGGTAAGGCATATTAATTATGCATTTATAGCAGCTTCCATGAGAGCAGCTTGCCTGTGGCCGGAGGTGTGGAGCTGTATTAAATTATTTTTATTTAATTATTAAATTGTTAATTATGTTAATTGTGGTGGGATTGGTCTGAATTCCAATCCCTCCTGACATAATTCCAATGCATATTGTTGGATTCTGAAACATGAGCAACCCGTTCTACTTTGGACAATGGAACATGCTACTTTTAGCAAATAAATTAGCTTAAAAATGACAATCAAAGAAATAAAAATAAAAGTCGCTCCACTGTTATAAACACCTCTTTCAATTTTCTTTTTTTCTTTCTTTTAAAAAAAATGTAGTCACTTTAATCACAACTAAAACTGGCTTTTCATTTGAGTGTTATTATAGAGGTTTGAAGAGGTCTTAAAATAAACAAGTGGCATGTTTTCCTCATTCGCAGCGCCAGCTCTTCAGAAAATTAAAGAGCTGTTAGAATTTCGCCTACTTAACAAGCAGATTTAAGTCAATATCATAGCATTTCCCTGATAGGCATCCATTTAAAAGCGCAGGCTTGTATTTACGCTGATATTCATCAGTATTTGATATGTCTGTGAGCTCAGTGATGGGAGGTCAAGTTTTGTGGAACGAGAATGTGACTGAAGGCTATTATCACAGCCTCTATAATCTGCTTTCATTACAGACTGAAAGTTAAAGCTTTTATTTACATGAGGACAGATATGCAGCTGACCCCCAGAAAAGCCTCTTCAGATGCCTACTGGTGTGGATTTCTTTTGAACTTTGGGAGGGAGGATAACACTGCTTGTGAGTCCTAGCAAATGATTGTAGCCTTAATCGTAGCCTCAAAAAGGTCCATTGTCTGCTGTCAGTAGTGTAGCGATGTATGAAGCACATCTCACAAAAGATGATCTCACAAAACAACTTTCAAATATGTTGTTGATCAACGCGGCGTAATTGCATGACCAACGGAACCTGATGCGAAGACTGTTTTGGAAGTATCTTGCCCTCACATGAAATTCCTGATTGTGTGGATTCCTACTGAAATTACTGTATTTCACTAGCAAACATTTTTTACAATTGTAATTGTAATTTACCTCCAAGTCTTTCAAAAGTTATTTGACTTTCTTTCTTCTATTAAAAATAAAAATATGTATTCAGTGTCTGAACTGACAGTTCTCACACAGTGAAAGTGGCTTAATATGACTCTTGGATAATAGTACCTATTTTTTAAGCAATTTTTTTTTATAAATTTGGTAACGCTTTACAATAATGTTTTGTTAGTTTATTTAAACTTTCATGCATTTAATAAAGCACTTATTATTCTTAGTTAATGTTATTTTCATTTACTGATATACATTATTAACATCAAAAGTTGTGTCTGTTCATGTTATGGACCTGGGCTAAAATGAACTAACAATGAACATTAGCAATGGACATTACCAAAGATGTTTCTTGATGCATTAACTTATGTTAACTATTGTTAACCTCATTGTAAATTGTTACCATACAATCTATTCACTATTGCGTGAAGAAAAATAAACTTTAAAATTGTTACTCAACCGAGTGTATGCATATAGATTCTTTACAATTAATTGTAATTGGATTGTAAGTCATATCTTTTACTTACCCACCTTGAAGGTGTTTTTGGTGTTTCGTGTACAGCCTTAAACTGGTTTAAATCTTATTTTACTGACCATTGCCAGTTCATTTCTGTGGGTGGTCAGAGGTCTGAGATTAGTTTGTACTCACTGGTGTTCCTCAGGGCTGAGTATTAGGCCCTTTTCTCTTTAATATCTTTTTATCACCGCTTGGGCATCTTTTTGATCTCCATTTAGCCTAACCCTGGCTAAGATCGATATGTGACAGATATTTTTCTTCCTGTGTGTAACGAGGTTCGTTGTTATGGGAAGAAGGAAGTGGGAACCGGCGAACAATCAAAGACTTTTAATACTCAAAATAAAAGAAATACAAAAACAAAAGTATCCGCCAGCAGCCCCTCGCGGACGACTGCAGGCTACACAAAAGAGAAACAAAACGCAACATAAAATCAGGCCTGTTCCTCTCTCGCTCTCCCCTGTCGTCGCTCCTCCTTTTATGCTTCCGCTCCACCGTTAAAGATACAAGACTAGTGCGTCGCGCAGGTGTCACTCATCAGTAATCACGCCACCGGCCTCGTCCTGCTCTCTCACGGCCCTCTGCCTCGTCCTGCTCGCCACACTGTGCTCCTATCCTTTGGAATTCCCTTCCTCCTGGACTTAGGGAACCTCAGACTTATGGTATTATGGTATCATATCTCAAATTAAGACACATTATTTTAGATTAGCGTTTGCTTGTTGACTTTTGCTCTTTCATTTTATTGCTTGGGTTTTTATTGCCTTTTTCCATTCATGCATTGTTTATCTTGAATGCAGCACTTTGAGGAGCTGCTTTGTATGTCACTATATAAAATAACGTTTATTGTTATTATCATCTTAATTAGAGTGTCATGTATTAATTGATTTTGCTGTGTATTCTTTAAGAAACTAATTATGAATAAGTTATTTCAGGGGGAATTTTTTTTTACAGGAAAGGGAAACAGCAACAACCTGCTAATTACATGTCCTAGTGTAGGTCTCCTCACTCACCCACATTTATCTGTGGCAAATTGGCATGACTGAAGTCATTATATTGGTTTACTCAAGGTCACATGACTCATCAGGACGGGTTTGTGTAAATAGAATTAGCTACACACTGAGACCCTTGAGACTCAGTAGACATTCCCTCAGAATTAACAGGTTCAACTGAGCATGCAGTTGTCGGTAGTGACTATTAGAGTAAACTATATTGTATTTTATTTTATTGGAAACACTTTACAATAAGGTTCATTAGTTAACATTAGTTAACTACATTAGTTAGCATGAACTAATAATGAACTGCACTTATACAGCATGTATTAATCTTTGTTAATGTTAATTTCAACATTTACTAATACTTTATTAAAATCTTGTTAACATTAGTTGTTGCCCTGTGAACTAACATGAACAAACAATGAACTGCTTTATTTTTATTAACTAACATCAACAAAGATGAACAAATACAGTAACAAATGTATTGCTTATTGTTAGTTCATGTACATGTTCATGTACATTATCTAATGTTAACTAATGAACCTTATTGTGAAACGTTGCCATTTTATTTTATACATTTTAAAATTGATTTTCCATAGGAGAAACAATTTGCAATACAATTCTGAATTCCATTGGCTTGGAAAGGCTGTATAAACCAACAAAAAAAGTGAATAAAAGAGCAAAAACAGAAAAAAAAGATGTTGGGCAGCACCATAAATATTCACTAGTGCTTAATGGATAGGTTTGGAAGCTGTTGGTCGTACTGTCTATTTGTTGGTGTTGTTAATGGTGCTTTTTCCCCTACGTCTCATCTCCCTCATGCTCATTAGCCCCACACAGCACGCTGGGAACATCAATCCTCCCCAGCAGAGAAAAACAGCATCGCTGTCATTCGATTAATGGCAATGCTCGAGTTCCAGCCCGCTGCCAAAGACCCGTTCTAAATCACCACTTCTGCCCACAACGGCATTACAGAATGGAATTCAGGTTCGTCCGTTTGGCCGAGGTTTCCAGAGCTCTTGCTTAGTTAAGATTACCTGTAACAGTTGATATGGGATAAAGGCGGTTAATTCGAAGCAGATAGTCAGGATTTTAATTCAGCACAGAGGCCAGCTGCCATCTTGCCTGACCAGTTTCTAAATCATGTATAAAATAAGCATCATGAATTATTGATTGCCCCAAAGTCTCACAGTCAGGACAGTTTACAGAGGCTGATTTGATATGCTTTAAAAAATGCCCCCAAATAGAGCTTGTGTAAAATGGTGAAAATGATTGCAAGTTGTCCCCGTGGAGACTCTTTTAATCTTTATTTTTATTTGCCAACTTAATAGTTCGAGCTATTTTTCAGCCTGTGTGTGCTCACAAAAAGATGGTGTAGATTGTCAATACAGAAGTGGTAAAAAAAAAAAAAAAAAAAAAAAAAAAAAAAAAATTTGATTTCAGATTTTCCTTTTTTCAGATGGATGTGAAATAATTTGTAATTTGTCTTTATTAATTTAATACATAGCTGCTGAATACAAATCTAATTTATTTATTATTATTATTATTTTAATGTTACTTATCTCAAACATTTGAATAGTAAATCACAGTTTCCAAAATGTTAAAGAGCAAAAACGGTTTTGAATATTGATGATAATAATAAGAAAAATGTTTCATGAGCAGCACATCAGGATATTAGAATGATTTATGAAGGATCATAAGACACTGAAGACTGGAGTAATGATTATGAAAATTCAGTTTTGCATCACAGGAATAAATTCAAATTTAAACATACTAAAATAGAACAAAAGTTATTTTAAATTGTAATAATATTCCACAATATTAAGATTACTGTTAAAAGTGAAAGAGTAGCCTAGTTTCAGTGTAAATAAACACTGCAGGAATAAAGGAAACTGCATACTGTGTCCTATTTTATTTTTTTTTGGATTGGATTATGGGCAATATAGTGTTAAGCGAGTTGTACAACAGTTATTCACTATAAATCATCATGCATTATGGGTATAAAACAGTGAACTAGAGGCTATAGTGAATAAAATTGTTCTTTAAAATTCCGACACCCTATATAACAGACTATATTGGTAGTACTTAGTAATATCGGACACAGCTCAAGTAAGTCCTTATCAAAAGCACAGTGCATATATGCGGTCGCACAAAAGGGACAGAAACCCACAGTATGGCAAAAATGTTTTCAGTGTTCTGAAACCGACTAGTGCACTTTCCATAATTTATAAACTAATTTCAAACATGGAGTTACTCTAAATTAGAACCCTGCCTAGTTCTTTTATGAAAACAGATTATCGCTTGCATATAGCGCATCTGCTATGCTAAAGCATTGGGTCCATTTATCACTCACGTTATTGCAATCAGGTGCTCGGTGCCGGGAGTACAAGGAGGACAAAAAAATGGATCTATGATTGAATAAAGGAGCAGCACTCTATAGAAAAGAATACATTTTACTAACCTCTCTGCCTGGAGCTATATGAAGACAGAAGACAGATCTAAGTATTCATATGCTGAAATTGGGTTTCCGTATACTCTATCTAGCAGAAAACTGGGGAGTGACTTAGGAATTCAGTCATTTGTCTTGCTTTGGATGATTATTTTTTTCGCCTGCACTGCGTTATGGTTCGGAGTTAAAAACTCCTGAGCATATTCATCATTACCAGCATAACTGAGTTGTGTTTGGACTATTCTAAACAACGGCTTGCCATTTGTGATGGATTTAGAACTTGTTCAATCATCATTTGTAAGTGAGGACATCCATGTTCTGAGGATTTCAGGTTTAGAAGCTTTATCAGCTCTTCTCTTAGTATAGGTCCATTATGATGTTCAAGACCAACAGACAGTTCCGAGACTATTTTTGACCAACCGTGCTGGTTATTTGCTGAGAGATGATACAGGTTGTGTTTCTGTTATTATCATTATCTTTTTTTTTTATCCGATCATGAGAAAACATGTCCACAAAATGTATCCCACTGTATGATTGTGGCTCAGTACACTCACCTAACCAGAGGTCTTGTTGTTATTGCATTTACAACGTTCAAATAGCCACTCTCCCACAGCCTTAGCAAATGCAGGCCTTTTAGCAAATGGTTTCTGAGACATACAGTATGCTGGCCAGCATGAAAAAAAAGAGGAAAAAGAAAAAATTAATGTAAGAACAGAATGTTGGCTGCTCTTAGGTTGCTCTTTGCATTCACACTGTCCATGAGTTTAAACTTGGATCAATTAAATATATATATTTATTTGTATGATTATACTGGTCAGATTAACTTTGCAAGCTCATGTTAACTTATTCTACGAACCCTACCACTAGTACTCAACTAATACTCTGAGAGTCAGTTGGCATACAGCTGCAACGTTACTTATAGTAAACAGCATGTCTAAAGTGGACCATTAAAGTATTACCAAACGTTTGCCTCCTAAAACAAATGATTGGAGCCATACTAACTCACTCACTCAGTCACTCACTCTCTCACTCACTCACTCACTCAATCATTCACTCAGTTGGACAGTCAATCACTCACCCACTCAAACAGTCACTCACTCCCTCACTCAGTCATTCACTCAGTCAATTACTCACTCATTCAGTCAGTCAGTCGCACTCAGTCAGTCAGTCAGTCAGTCAGTCAGTCACTCCCTCAGTCACTCACTAAGTTACTCAAACTCACACACACACACACACACACACACACACACACACACACACACACACACACACACACACACACACACACACACACACACACACACACACACACACACACACACACACACACACACACACTCACTCACAAACGTACTCACTCCCTCACTAAGTAAATCACTCACACACAATCACTCACTTAGTTACTCACTCCCTCAGTCAGTCACTCACTCACTCAGTTACTCAATCACTCACTCAATCAATCAATCAATCACTCAGTCACTCACTCACTCAATCGCTCACTCATTCACTCAGTCAGTCACTCAGTCAGTCAGTCACTCAGTCAATAAATCACTGTCACTCACTCAGTCAATCACTTACTCAGTCACGCACTCACTCATTCAATCGGTCAGTCAATCACTCACTCACTCAATCACTCACTCACTCAATCACTCAGTCAATTACTCACTCAATCACTCACTCACTCAAACACTTTTTCACGCACTCTGTCACTTACTTCGTCACTCACTCACTCAGTCACTCACTCCATCACTCACTCAGTCACTCAGTCACTCACTCACTCACTCACTCAGTCACTCACTCAGTCATTTACTCAGTCAATAACTCACTTACTCTTTCAGTCGGTCGGTCAATCACTCACTCAGTCACTCAGTGAGTTAGTCACTTAGTCACTCACTTATTCAGTCACTCAGTCACTCAATCACTCACTCAGTCACTCAGTAAGTCACTCAATCACTCACTCAGTCACTCAATCGCTCACTGGTCACTCAGTCAGTCACTCACTCAGTCAATCAATCACTCAGTCACTCACTTACTTAGTCAATCACTTACTCAGTCACGCAATCACTCATGCACTCACTCACTCAATCACTCACTCATTCAGTCGGTCAGTCAATCACTCACTCAATCACTCACTCACTTACTCAGTCACTCACTCAGTCACTCAATGAGTCACTCAATCACTCACTCATTCAGTCACTCAATCACTCAATCAATCAATCAATCAACCAATCACTTAGTCACTCACTCAATCACTCACTCAGTAAGTCACTCAGTCACTCACTCATTCACTCACTCAGTCACTCAATCGCTCACTGTTCACTCAGTCAGTCACTCACTCACTCAGTCAATCAATCACTCAGTCACTCACTTACTTAGTCAATCACTTACTCATTCACGCAATCACTCATGCACTCACTCACTCACTCACTCATTCAGTCGGTCAGTCAATTACTCACTCACTCAATCACTCACTCACTCAATCACTCACTCAGTTACTCACAAACACACACACACACACACACACACACATAAACACAACTCAAACTTACTCACTCCCTCACTAAGTAAATCGCTCACACGCACACAATCACTCACTCAGTTACTCACTCCCTCATTCAGTCACTCACTCACTCAGTCACTCAATCACTCAATCAATCAATCAATCAACCAATCACTTAGTCACTCACTCAATCACTCACTCAGTAAGTCACTCAGTCACTCACTCATTCACTCACTCACTCAGTCACTCAATCGCTCACTGTTCACTCAGTCAGTCACTCACTCACTCAGTCAATCAATCACTCAGTCACTCACTTACTTAGTCAATCTCTTACTCATTCACGCAATCACTCATGCACTCACTCACTCACTCACTCACTCATTCAGTCGGTCAGTCAATTACTCACTCACTCAATCACTCACTCACTCAATCACTCACTCAGTTACTCACAAACACACACACACACACACATAAACACAACTCAAACTTACTCACTCCCTCACTAAGTAAATCGCTCACATGCACACAATCACTCACTCAGTTACTCACTCCCTCATTCAGTCACTCACTCACTCACTCACTCACTCATTCACTCAATCACTCAATCACTCACTCAATCAAACAATCACTCAGTCACTCACTCACTCAATCAGTCGGTCACTCAGTCACTTACTCACTCATTCACTCACTCAGTCACTCAATCGCTCACTCGTTCACTCACTCAGTCACTCACTCAGTCAATAAATCACTGTCACTCACTTACTCAGGCAATCACTTACTCAGTCACGCACTCACTCATTCACTCATTCAGTCGGTCACTCAATCACTCACTCAATCAAACAATCACTCAGTCACTCACTCACTCAATCAGTCAGTCACTCAGTCACTTACTCACTCATTCACTCACTCAGTCACTCAATCGCTCACTCGTTGACTCAGTCAGTCACTCACTCAGTCAATAAATCACTGTCACTCACTTACTCAGGCAATCACTTACTCAGTCACGCACTCACTCATTCACTCATTCAGTCGGTCAGTCAATCACTCACTCACTCCCTCACTCAATCACTCAGTCAATCACTCACTCAGTCAAACACTTGTTCACACACTCTGTCACTTCGTCACTCACTTACTTAGTCAATCACTTACTCATTCACGCAATCACTCATGCACTCACTCACTCACTAACTCATTCAGTCGGTCAGTCAATTACTCACTCACTCAATCACTCACTCACTTACTCAGTCACTCACTCACTCAGTTACTCACAAACACACACACACACACACACACACACATAAACACAACTCAAACTTACTCACTCCCTCACTAAGTAAATCGCTCACACGCACACAATCACTTACTTAGTCAATCACTTACTCAGTCACGCCCTCACTCATGCACTCACTCACTTATTCAGCCGGTCAGTCAATCACTCACTCACTCACTCACACACACACTCAATCACTCACTCACTCACTCAGTCATTTACTCAGTCACTCACTCAGTTACTCACTGAGTCAATCACTCACTCAATCACTGACTCACTCAGTCAATCATATAGTAAATTCGAAGATATCATCATTTTGAGGTGATATGTGTGTCAAAAGTAAATAATAATACATTATACATTTTGAGCCAATGTAATGCCAGTGGATGACTCAGGGAAAGATGTCTGTTCCTCTAATAGGTAGTTTGGGCTGTGAGCCTCCATTGCTTTTGACCACCTATGTCTTAATTGGAGGCCAGCTGTTGGTGACAAAATGCATTTGTCTACATGTCTGACTGAATTTAACCTAAACAATATAAATAGCAGTGCAGCCATTTTGCACATTTGTTCATCGTCAAAATCTAATTAAAAGACATCTGTATTAATTAGAAGAGCAGGCACTTTACAAACCTTTTACTTCAGTAGAAGTTTGTTGTAGCTTTAGATATTTTTTTTCTCTCATTGTGGAAATCAAGTTTATAAGGTTGGTTGAAATCTAAATTAACAATTGTATAAGTTGTGAGATGATAAACACTTCAGAAACTGATACTACAGTGTGATAAACCTGATGATTAAAAATATATGTTTGAGTTTATTTGCTCAGCTTCCAACCATCATAATACTACTTTTTACCGTGTACTTCTTATGAATAAAGAATGTTTTTATTTCTCAGCCATGCAGAAGCAATACAATTTGAGACTGTGCTATTGTGAACATGAACAGCTAATGTGTGCTGTTAGGCATTTTCACAGTACGCTATATATTGGCATGCAGAATGTGTTCTCTGTGAGTGCTGTGGAGAGATATACACATTAGCTAGAAGTTAGCTGTTACTATATTATGTAGTTTAGCACAGCTGGATTGCTATATACTATACAATTTTATGGAATTTACAGTACTGCAGCATTTAAAGGGGATTTAGTTAACTCAAACACATATCATTCCAAAACCAAGTTTTTTTTATATTGTTTTTATTATTTTTCTTTTTGAATATTTTAAGATTTGTCTGCATTGTTTTATATAGGCTAATGAAAGTGAATGGGAACTGGAGTCTTTATTCAAGTCATACGGTAGCTTTGTGTGTGGAACAGACTGAAACAATGAGTTGATTCAAGAGCTGCAGCAGAAGGGAAGAGTTTCTGTTATATTTATTTCACACATAGCTTTCATATGCTGTATACAAAACAACACATGCATTATAATGATTTTAGTTTTTCCTCATTCACTTTCATTATAGTGGCCTAGGTAGAATCTTAAAAACCAAACTGTTTTGTGATCCACCAAAAAAGTCACATGCATTTTAGAATGACGTGCAAGTAAGTAAATTATGACAGATTTAAAATGTTGTCCTTTAATATGTCTGTTACTTTTATTTGAGTGCTTAAACACTTGATAAAAATAGTCTAATAAAATAATGTTCAGGGTAATCCACATTCTTTATCATGTATTATGAGTAACAATGAACAATGAACAAACACCCGTCCGTATTTCTCTGCACCTTGTCACGTTGCTCTTAAAATCAACCATTTTATCCTTCCAATTTTTCTGCACTATTCAGTTGGCGGCCCTTTGCCACTCGCTCTGGTCTACTGAGCTTTCCTTCTCCATCCTAAGCGGCCCTCTAAAAAGTCCTCTTGATGAAATGGCTTTGTGCGCTGTGTTTCTCCATACTTTCCTCAAGGTAGATGAGTTTAATAATGCAGACATTATGCAAATGCACTCATTAAATAGAAAATGCGTTGCAACAAAGCAGATGCCTCCAAACATGTTATCTTGTTTGTAACATTTATAAATACTTATTCGCCAAGCCTGAGCTGTTTATCACAACAGACTAATGAAAAATGAATTAAAAAGCACTGTAATTAGGTTATTACACCCTGGTAGAGTTCAGCATGGTGTGAAAAGCTCCAAAAAGTTGACGGTTTGGACGGCAGATGATAATATTTCTTGTTTATCTTTGGTTTTTGATTAATGTTGGGCTAAATATAGGTTCTTGCTGATTAGACAAAACAATCAGAATAGGCTTTGTCGTAAAATCATGTTCGTTTAAACTTTACATGCCTTATTTCAAGGAGACACCAATCACATCGGTACCTCATCTACTCTGTACCTGCTCTTTTACTTTTCCAGGTTTTTATGTATGCTGTCCACATTATACTGTCATGTCGCTTGTCTTCATGCAGAAAGCTCTGAGACATTAATAGCGAATGATCACACATTACAAAACTACTGGGGGAGGATCGTGACAGGCCTCCATTTTACTGTCTTGATGTGTGACTGATTTTTTTTAATACATTTAAATATATTTTACAGAGAATTTCAAAGAACAGTGACAGTTTTACATCTCTTTTTGTATCTCTTTTCCCCCCACCTTTTGTTAAGCTTTCAACTAGAAATTCCAAAGAAACTTGAACTGTTCCATTTTTGCTCATCAAATGTAACATTTAAAAACAGGTCAAACATATGGATAATTTATATCCATATTATTCACTAGGGTGAAAGTGAAAGAGATCAGAAATAGTATTTTTTTAGGTTCTTCTAATGGACAAGTGGTTTAACTAAAATAATTGTAAAAAAAATACAAATTCGTACATCTACAATACACGCGAGAATACACATCTTTGTAATATTTTTTTAAATTAATTATAAATGTAAAAACTTCATTAATATCACGTTTTTGGAAAGTTTCACCAAATCCTTAACCAAGCTCATCTGATAATTTAACCCTTTCCAGCCACCACCACTGTTTTTGATCATTTTCACCAAAGTTTCATGGCACCCAGAATATTTTGGTGTATGAATATCTGAACATGCAATAAATCAAAAGAAAGAACCGACCCTCTGCTTTAAAAAAACAAAAAAACAAAAAAACATCCAGGTCAAATTCAGAATGATGATCAAAACACAGATGGGGTAGATCGAGTCCATGAACCCCCCCAAAGCTTCACAGTCCTGTCGCTCATCCTAGGTCGAGGTTTCATTCTGTTACATTAGGCAGAATTCTTTATTTATATAATGTTGATGATCGCATTACTTTACATATGCAAATGCTTACATATGCTATCACCTGTTTCTGCTTCTTCTTCACATTTCTTTTGATCAGGAGACTCAGTACTCTATCAGAAGATGTGTCATAGCGCCCCCTACCATATAACAGTGAAAACACAGGAAGCCAGAAAATTCCGTCAATGGCGGGGAAGCGTTTTCTCACAAATTATGGAATTTTTTTGTCAATGGCAGGGCAAGAGTTAAGAGTTGACCTTGACATAGAATGTCTGCAGGGGTCCTTTCCTTTCTATGATGTAATTTCTTTCTATGATATAATCACTTGACTTTGTTGGTTATACCACATGACTTTGCTAAATAAATAAATGATTTAAAAAAATGTGTTATGTCATTGCTCTAGATAATGCACCTAGCCCTCCAAACCAAAATGATATGAATAATAATGAATAATAATGTGCAAACAAATTGGGGATTGAAAAGACTGCAAATATGTTGGGCTGGCACTGTATACACAATAGCTAATGTTTTGTTCATTAAAACAGAGCATGTTCTACTGGGACTCAAATTACGTTGCTAATGTGCACCCAAGGAAAGCACAATTCTGCAAACTAACTGTGCAGATGGCCCAGTTTGTGACAGCATATTGCAGAATGGAATTCACTGAGGACATCTGACAAAGTCAATTTAAGTTTTAAAATCCTAAACAAAGTAGTCTTGGAGGTTTACGGATGCACGCTTGGTGGAATTTACAGTAACTCTTGCATGATTTAAGAGAAGTTAACAGTGAAAAGCTGCCAGAAGACTGTGTTGTAATGAAGGAAGTGATATGGAGGGTGGTTGAGTGTACCTGTCCTTACTTTCTCTGACAGTGACCTCAGCTTTGCTGAATGAACAAGTTTTTCGATTAACCACCACTTGTTTCGTCTTGTAATCACAGCATGTCCATGTCCACGTGCTTCCGAGAAAGGCAGGAGACTTCGAGAAGAATGACAGCATCTATGATGAGGTGAGGTTTAACTGTCTTACATGTTCCAGTTCATGTATTACATATTGTCACATACATTCTGTCAGTACATGGAACTACGTACTGTCATCATGCAAGTACAATTTACATCTAATTTAGTACTTAAGTTCTTAAAGCGATAGCTCACCACAAAATTAAAATTATGTAATTCCAAACCTGTATGCATTTCTTTCTTTCTTTTAACAAAAAGTAAGTTATTTTGATGAATATTTAAAAATTTTAACAATGAAAGTCAGTAGGTTTCCATCCAAAGTTGTGAATTTGAGTTGGGTGCAAAAGTGGAATATCGCATCCATCCATCCATCCATCCATCCATCCATCCATCCATCCATCCATCCATCCATCCATCCATCCATCCATCCATCCATCCATCCATCCATCCATCCATCCATCCATCCATCCATCCATCCATCCATCCATCCATCCATCCATCCATCCAGATGTGAATAATATGACTTAAATTAGGCTATATAAATATCTATCTGTATTTTTAAAAGTATATTAGAGTCATATTAATATAATGCAATCAATTTTAATCTTTCCGAGTGTTTTATTTCTTGTATATTTTATATTGAAGTATGTTCTTTCTAATGCTAGCCTGAATATCAGCAGGTTCATATGAATATTCCATTCAACCCATTTATGAGCCTTGTTTTTTTTTTTATTCCCAAAAGCACTTGGAGAGAAATGAAGGGCTTCATCAACAGTGGTTGACCAGTGCATGATAAATTAGCTTGTTTTTAATTTGCATGTGGTCATGAGGGTTATTGTTGAGTTTTGCTGTTTATATTTTCGGTGTCCTGCACGGCAAATGAGAGAGCTGTTTTTGCCTTTCTATAAATAATGACCGAGGGCTGCCCCCCCTTACCTTATACTGTTAAATGTTTTATAAGTTAAACTAGGCGCATTTACTCTCTCATAAAACCAATTTAAGAGGCGACAGGGCTTTAGCGTCCCACTGCGACTGAAGATTACTGAAGAAATGTTTTTCAAGCAGATACTTGCTATATGCTTTATGCTGTAGTATTGTAACTGGCAGGAGAGTGGGAGTGTCACATATCAAGCCAAACGTTTTTTGTGGAAATTTCATTTTGCACTGGTGTGTGATAAAAGTAAATACTGTACATGAGCTAATCATCTAGTGCAGGACAGTTTCTCTGGCTATTTATGGAGGAAACCAGTCAAGAACATGTCCGGCTCATATCTCATGACAAAATCAAAGGAATGAACACATTATTTTTTGCTCCAAGAATTTTTTAATTATTATTATTATTTTTATTTTTTTTGTATTGTGACATTGTTTTCATCACACATTTGGGGCACGTTTCCCTCCAAATTTGCATTATTGAAAAATATCACGTTGTCATAAACATAATTTAAAAAACAACAACAACAACGATATGTATTAATTGTAAAGTAATTGTGATATCATGATAGTAATGATTTAGATGCACAGCTTTTATGTCCTTCTGATTTAAATTCACACACACACACACACACACACACACACACACACACACACACACACACACACACACACACACACACACACACACACACACACACACACACACACACACACACACACACACACACACACACACAGATATTTTTTTACTGAAATAGAGAAAATTGCTAATTAGAGCATTGAAAATAATAGGAATTACAAGGAAGAAAATGAACGTAAAGCATCTGGACATTTCATGTAAATTTAAGAGGGATTTTTTGCAGGTGTCATTATTTTTATGAAATGGCTTTGTGTGTCATTCAATCGTTGGTTGGTTGGTTGGTTGGTTGGTTGGTTGGTTCATTCATGCTTTGCTTTGCTCAGTGTATTTTTGAGATAAAGTCGGCAAGAAATGGAAGTAGTGATAGTCTTGCACTATTAGGTCATATATCAGAGTGAAACAGCTTCTCAAACAAGAACAAATATAGGCCAGGACTTGATTTTGTCCATTGGGAATTGATTGGATAGTTGGATGGTTGTGGTTTGCTATTGGTCGATCTCATTTGAGTGACAGGTTGTCCCGCCCTCACGCCAGTAAGCACGTCAATTAGAGAAGAGAAGAGATGTCGTTGCAAGAGATGAGGGGAAGTTATTTTCACTAAAGATTATGAGGGCATGATTTTTTTTTTATAAGGATGTGCATTGATAAAGAGTAAATATGGACTAAATGGAACATATATTAAAAAAGTGAAGAAGAAAAAAGATGTGATGTAGATGTAATGCTGTCTTCATGCTATATTCAACCAATATGCTGAAAAAAGTAGTCAATTAAGTTAACATGACTGATTAATCCTAGGGAAAAAAGTTTTTCTGCTAAACTGCTTTTAGATTCCTTTTATTACCATGTGCAATATAAGTCATACATTACCCTGCATACAAAAACAAAATGGAGGTTTATAGTAATGTTTTAACAAAATATTGCAGCTGTAGTATAGAAAAGATTTTAATACATTTATAGACAACCTCATACAGAATTTGTGAGAGTACATTTTTTAAAGACACTACAGCCTTCAGCGTAACAGAAATGTTGTGAAAGTGAATACATAAAAAAAAGTCATAATATGTATTGAGAAAACAATAGGAAAAAAAAAATTGAAATAGTACAAATTAAATGAAACAAACTGAACAGAAAAACACTAAACCCTGATATCCGCACATGGGATTGACCCCAATTGAACATTTGTTTATTTAGGGCATCAGTTTTCCTTCACTGAGTTTACTGTACTATACATATTAATCATACAGTAGACAACACAGTAGGACCAACATGACAAAATCTTGTCCACAAATGGCAACAGCTTCTGCATAAATATAAAGAGCATTAATCCTCGTAATGGCTCATACTGCTGTATGCAATGATCTCTTAAAAATGAATTGCTTGTCTTGCAGCATTCCTCATTTTTATAAGTTGCTTTAGGTTAACGTGTCTGCATAAGAAATCAGGGGTTCGCTTTATTTTATGGTCCCTTAACACATTCTGTTGACTATAAGCAATGTTGCACCTACATGTCTACTAACTCTCATTAGATTATTAGTAGAGTATAGACTCGTTGGGTAAGGGTTAGAATAAGTTGACATGTAGTTGCAAAGTAACTTATAGGTGGAACATCACAATAAAGTGTTAGCAGATATTAAGCAGACAGTCTATTATTACTCTGATGAGAGCTAGTTGACATGTAGCGAAGTTACTTATAGTCAACAGAATGTTACCAAAATCAAACTAAAAATGCAACTAACCATATTGGCATCACATGCTCATTGGAAAAACATACCTGTGGCAACATTTTTGCAGAAACTTGAAGAAACCTTTCTGCAAAGCTACCCTGAAAAATATGTGCAAGTGTACCTGGACAAAAGCCGTTCTAAACGCAAAGGGTGGTCACATCAAATATTGATTTGACTTAGTTAATAGAAGTTAATTGACAATTGAACTCTATTTACGACATACTTTTTAAAAGCATTCTCTCTTTACAGCATTTTAACACAAGTGCCTTAAACTTTACATAGTACTGTAGCTTTGGAGGTAGGTGTGTGCATAATTATTAAGCAAGTCGATTCTCTGATCATATTTCTTTTTCAAGCAATTTTACCAATTCCAAACCATGAGTCTTCATTACTACTATTTTTTTGTTTGTTTTGTATGTAATCATTTAATCAATTGATATATAATTGTAAACAAGGGCTGAAAGTGAATAATGCCTCATATTCCGATGTGCATAATTATGAAGGAATTTTCTTACAGGTAAAAAGGGCCAAGAAAGAGATTTAACTCACACTGAAAGTCAAAAAATGTTAAATGCCCTTGAGAAAGATGCAATTCTAATACTATAAAAGAAATGAAAAAAAGAACAGGTTGTAAAGAAAAGACACATGTTAACTGCAAAAGAAGGTGTGAAACCAACAGGAACCATTTAGTCTCCAGTGCCACCATTTTCCAGAACTGCAACTCACTTTGAATCTCCAGAAGTACTAGTTGTCAGGAGACTTTTCTAAGGTAAAGAATCCTGAAACATGACCCCCACTTAATAAGAATCATAAGCTAAAGTGTTGTTAAATAGAAGATTTGTTTAAAGGCTTTATAGGCCGATAGTTTGAGTGACTCTTGAGGCACCAGCCCCGCTTCCTCTTGTACCACTGTTTGAAAAATGTATTTAAGAGGACCTGACAGTGAGTTTTGCGATTTAATTTCAAGTCCATCTGCTACCCTGTCTGCCTTGCTCATTGTTAGTAGCTGCTCACACCATGACTCCCAGTCTGACTTGAACTGGTGCTGGTATGTGGACAGAGCAATAAACTGCAATGTCCATAATGTAAGGCGCCAAAGACAGTGCTACAGGGAGACAAAAGGACAGCTGATCCATGTGTGTAACCATGTATACACCCAGATACCCCCAAATACAGTTTGTTTGAGAGCTTGCAAGTGCCTTGGTGGAAAAGTGGAGTAACATCGTTTTATTCACTAATAAGAAATTACTTGGAATCATTCATTTATGAATCAGACTAAAGTTGTTTAGGCTGCAGACTACAAGAAAAACTCAATAGAAATACATTTCTCGCTAATATTCTGTGGAACAAATCCAATCCAGACTGCACAGAACTATCTGTTAATCCAACCAATGGAAGACATGGAGATATTCACGAAAAGAGCAATTATTTTTGCAATTCAGTAGAAATTGCACACTTCAGCTTTAACATCCATACTTTGAAGAAACTATTCATGTGCCAGTTGTATCTTTGAAGTCCTTTTATCTTCCCTCTCCTTCAATTCTGAACAGGCCTCATCCCAAGCACAGGGCCCAGAACTTCAGGCATCACAGTTAGGGTGTTTATCCAGCACGGTTAACAATGAGACTCAAGCGTGGGCTTTTATTTGTCACTTTATTGAGACAATGTGACATGCTACAGTAGACTCCCGCAGCGTGGTCATAAAGAGCCTGACAGCTCCTGTGTGAAAGATTCAGTCTTCAGCACAGCTTTTGTGCTCCTGCTCTGTCTGATGTACCTGATGGCATTTCCACTTCCCTTTGCAGTGTCACCTTGCCAAAGAAAAGACTATCGCTGCTTATCATGCTTGTGTTGTGGTGATTTTTCTTCCCTTCTATTCTTCCCTTTTTCTCTTTATTTCTTTATCGTCCCCTTTATATTTTTCTTTTTTAATTTTCTCTTCAGTCAATCGAATGGTGGTAGAAGGAAATTTATTCTCCTTTATTTAACCCAAACTAAAAGTTCTCTTAATATTTGCTCTCATTCAAATTGTTCCAAAACGGCTTTCTTTCTTTGAAATTGTGAAGAGTTGCGCTGATCGCTCTTTTTCATGCAGTTACATTGAAGGAGGACTGAAGCTTTCAAGTTTCCAAAAAGACACAAAACGCCATTAAACTTTCATAAAATTAAGTATGACTCATACTCTATATTCAAAGTCTTCTGAAGTCATCAACTATCTCTGCATGTGTGAGAAACAATTTAGGGCCATATTTACTAAACAGGGCATTTTAGCACGAGAGCGCAATTCCAAAATGGTGCAGATGGGAATGGAAAGTTCTGCACTTGATCTATTGACAACGTGCAAATTAAAGAACACAGACGCAGTCGGATCATTTATATACAGGTCCTTCTCAAAAAATTAGCATGTTGTGATAAAGTTCATTACTTTCCATAATTTAATGATAAAAATTAAACTTTCATATATTTTAGATTCATTGCACACCAACTGAAATATTTCAGCTCTTTTATTGTTTTAATACTGATGATTTTGGCATACAGCTCATGAAAACCCAAAATTCCTATCTCAAAAAATTTGCATATTTTATCCGACCAATAAAAGAAGTGTTTTTAATACAAAAAAAGTCAACCTTCAAATAATTATGTTCAGTTATGCACTCAATACTTGGTCGGGAATCCTTTTATGACTGCTTCAATGCGTCGTGGCATGGAAGTAATCAGCCTGTGGCACTGCTGAGGTGTTGGAGGCCCAGGATGCTTCGATAGCGGCCTTAAGATCATCCAGAGTGTTGGGTCTTGCGTCTCTCAACTTTCTCTTCACAATATCCCACAGATTCTCTATGGGGTTCAGGTCAAGAGAGTTGGCAGGCCAATTGAGCACAGTAATACCATGGTCAGTAAACCATTTACCAGTGGTTTTGGCACTGTGAGCAGGTGCCAGGTCGTGCTGCAAAATGAAATCTTCATCTCCATAAAGCTTTTCAGCAGATGGAAGCATGAAGTGCTCCAAAATCTCCTGATAGCTAGCTGCATTGACCCTGCCCTTGATAAAACACAGTGGACCAACACCAGCAGCTGACATGGCACCCCAGACCATCACTGACTGTGGGTACTTGACACTGGACTTCAGGCATTTTGGCATTTCCTTCTCCCCAGTCTTCCTCCAGACTCTGGCACCTTGATTTCCGAATGACATGCAAAATTTGCTTGCATCCGAAAAAAGTACTTTGGACAACTGAGCAACAGTCCAGTGCTGCTTCTCTGTAGCCCAGGCCAGGCTCTTCTGCCGCTGTTTCTGGTTCAAAAGTGGCTTGACCTGGGGAATACGGCACCTGTAGCCCATTTCCTGCACACGCCTGTGCACGGTGGCTCTGGATGTTTCTACTCCAGACTCAGTCCACTGCTTCCGCAGGTCCCCCAAGGTCTGGAATCGGTCCTTCTCCACAATCTTCCTCAGGGTCCGGTCACCTCTTCTCGTTGTGCAGCGTTTTTTGCCACACTTTTTCCTTCCCACAGACTTCCCACTGAGGTGCCTTGATACAGCACTCTGGGAACAGCCTATTTGTTCAGAAATTTCTTTCTGTGTCTTACCCTCTTGCTTGAGGGTGTCAATGATGGCCTTCTGGTCAGCAGTCTTACCCATGATTGCGGTTTTGAGTAATGAAACAGGCTGGGAGTTTTTAAAAGCCTCAGGAATCTTTTGCAGGTCATTAGAGTTAATTAGTTGATTCAGATGATTAGGTTAATAGCTCGTTTAGAGACCCTTTTCATGATATGCTAATTTTTTGAGATAGGAATTTTGGGTTTTCATGCGCTGTATGCCAAAATCATCAGTATTAAAACAATAAAAGACCTGAAATATTTCAGTTGGTGTGCAATGAATCTAAAATATATGAAAGTTTAATTTTTTATCATTACATTATGGAAAATAATGAACTTTATCACAATATGCTAATTTTTTGAGAAGGACCTGTAATGACCAACCATGAGCAGTGAAAATGAGCATCTGGTTTGAGATATGGGCCTTAAATCATGGCGCAAATATTGAAATAGTCTCCTCCCATAAATTTTGCGTCTGAAAGGGAAAAAACTACAAATGCATTTGCAATAAGGTCAGCCGCAAAAATGAAAAGAGGGTTTGGGCTGGTACAAGCTGTTAGTCAATCTAGCCCTTAATATCTAAATTGGTATTCTCTAATAATCTTCCTTTCAATTGAGCTGTTAACTGCTCCAACCAGAGTATTAGTAGACTGTCTGCTTAATATCTGCTAACACTTTATTTTGTTGGTACCCACATAGACATTCTACTGACTATAAGTAACTTGGCAACTACAAGTCAACTTGTTCTCCTAACCCTAACCCTAACACTTAACCATAACCCAACAGTCTACTGACAGTCTATTACAGTCTACTAATACTCTATTGACAGTTAGTTGACATGTAGCTGCAAAGTTACTTATAGTTAGTAGAATGTCTAAAGTGACTATCGAAATAAAGTGTAACCGAATAATTTGTTCAGACCAGTTTTGTGAACTGAATTTGACTTCTTGAAGGCATCACTTCTTGAGGCATCACTGTGTGTCTGTGGATAACGACTCAAATTTGAGTAATATGGGTTAAGAATATGATACAAGGTCTGGAGTCATACAAGTCCTCTTTAAAACTTAAAAGCAGTTGCATGTAAAAGAGCGAGCAATGCAGTTCTTCTTTCTGCTGTGTTCCACGGTGTAAATAATGACAGAATTTTCATTTTTGGGTAAACAAATCCTTTAATAATTCAAGATTCGAGTTTGACCAAAACCTGTCATCGCAGCAGAAGCTTTAAATGGGATGTTTTCTTTGGCGCTGGATGGATTCCAAGAACCAGGACTTTATTTGTTTGCTGCCTCTCATTTCTCATCCCTAATGTATTAAATGGCCATTTGCTAAATGGTGTGTTGAAATATGCCACCATGCTCGTGGAGAAAGAAAAAAAAAAAACAGAAACACAACTATAGCGGTTCTTGGTTTCATGAAGTGCTTTCTAATCTCACCAACTCCATCCTCTCCGTAAAGGTCAGTGATTTTCAGAAATAAGTGTTGTGACCTTTTTTTAATCATGAGAAGGAAAGCAAAAGCATTGCACTTTAACAGTTGTAAATTTGAAACAGGACTCTGAGAGTTTAGCCCTAAAATCATAACTTTCAGTTGTTTTTACAGTCCCTAAAGGGTTATAAAACATTAAAGGCTTTATGGAATACAATGTTAGAAATCATTATTTAGAAATAAGAGGTCATTTAGGGATTTTTTTTATAAATTGTTTTTCAACATCAAGTCAATGTCACTCTATGCAACAGATGACAAAATGTTCATTTTTGACCTAACTATTCCTTTAAAAAAGATGTTCATTTCACAGTGTGCTTTGTGATACTGTTCCTTGTAATATTAAAATTGTGATCCAGTTTTGGATCTAAGATCTAATCTGATCATTCATTAATTTTTCAAATTCATTACATAATATCCTGTTTGCACTGCAATGCCTCTGAAAAGAAAGCTGTTATAAATCCATACAATAAAAAAACAGCCTTCTGCATCTACAGTTTTATTATTATTATAAAGTCCTGATCCACATGTACATACATTGTACTTATTATAGCAATTACAATAAATAGGTTATAACTAGGTAGTAACCCTGAACCTACCCCTAAACCCAGGGCCTAAAACTAACTTTTTGCCACATCTGCCAATGGCCAGTAACTTCAGAAAATGTATCTGCCATAAATATTTTTTACTGGCCAAGAATAACAGCAATAACACCAAAATTTAAAAAGATATGAATTTAAAACATTTAAAACATGAACCAAAATGTATACATTTAAACATTTTAGACAAGTAAACAGTCAAAATTCAAATTACAAGAAAAATCACAAATAAATGCAATATAACAAAGATAATAATGAGATGAAGGTTTAAAAAAACGAAATAGGTTTCAGGTTTTTCAGGTAGGTCTGAGTAGTTTTCAGGTATAGACATTTAATAAAGTAAGCACATGTATAATAACACTTTATAGTCTTCACTGTGTATATTAAACATCCTTATTAATTAATCAATCCATATTAAATTTAAAAAAGTTATCAGTCAAGAGCGGTGAATTATTTTTATTATTTGTTTTTTGATTAACGTTAAAAACAGTTTAACACTTTAAGAGCAATTGCACATATCTAATATACTGATACTTATACACGTGTGTACATTCTCAACTATTTAAGTTCATTTAAGACATAATTAACTATGTTTACTAGGATTCTTGCTATTTTTGTACATAATTTTGTGTGGATTTCCGGCTGCGTGCTTCAATTGTTTCGATTCTTTTTGAACATTGCCAAGATTTAAACATTTGTGACGATGCAGCGCTGGTCAACTGTCCCGAGCGGAGTTTATGTTTGTTCATGTTCATGCATTGTTTGAATTCATAAAAATTTTACCAGCCAACTGAAGAGTTTTATATACATATACTCGCCAACGCTGATTTTTACTCTCATTTGGCTTTTGGTTGGTGTTTATTTTAGGCCCTGCCTAAACCTAACCTTAACCCATGTGGTTACATTATATTACCGGTACTTTCTTAGGTAAATACATTGTAAGTACATGAAATGTAAAATAAAGTGCAACTTTATTTTTTGGCTCGGGAACAAGGGATATTTAAAGGGATAGTTTACCCAAAAAAGAAAATTCTGTCATAATTTACTCACCATCATGTCGTTCCAAACCCTAACTTTTTTTCATCTTTGGAACACAAATATTTTATATGAAACCTGAGAAATTTCTGTCCCTACCACTTTGTTGCTTCACAAAGTTCTTAAAGAGATTGTGAAACTAATCCATATGAATTAAGCGCTTTAGTCCAAATATTCTGAAGAGACTCAATCACTTTATATGTTGAACAGATTGAATTTAGGGTTTTATTCACATATAAACATTCATCAACACACACATCAGTTATGGCTCAAGCATGTTCGCTTGACATGCAAGAAACAATGAGGTTCATTCTCGTGTTATGCAGCACGTTTGAGCTTCCACAAGAACCAATGAGTTTTTTTCAACAAGTACGGTTGAATTTCTGTTAATGTTCACTGATTAATGTTTATACTTAAATAAAAGACTAAATTCAATCTGTTCATCATATCAAGTGTCTCTTCAGAAAATTTGGACTAAATCACTCGATTCATATGGATTAGTTTTAGAATCTCTTTATGAACTTTTTTAAGCGTCAAAGTGGTAGTTGAGTAGCTGTCTATGGAGGAACAGAAATCTCTCAGATTTCATTAAAAATATCTCAATTTGTGTTTTGAAGATGAACGAAAGTCTTGCGGATTTGGAAAGACATGAGGGTGAGTAAATGATGACTGAATTTTCATTTTTGGCTGTTCTAACCCTTTGATGAGGAATCATTATCACCACACTCCTGCCAACATATCGGCAGGGAAACGTTAAAAATGGTTCTAGGTTGAGAGGACAGTCAGATTCTGCCCAGGGATCTTACTTTAGAAATGAACATTGAATTTTCATATTATTATTATTTTTTTTTAACTCTAGAAGGGGAAAAAGGAATCTAATTATGAAAGCAAGATGAACCAAGGCCTGCAACATATGCAAAAATCTGAAATATGCCCAATAACAACAAACAAAATTGCAAAAACCAAGTTTCCAAAAAGGTTTCCCAAAGATTTATATGGCAAACAGCCACGTCTCTACACCAAAGGAAAGTAAATACGGTTCATATTGATATCAATATGAAGACTTCACCTTTAAAAAATCCCTTGATGTTTATCAAAACTAAGAGAAAATGCCACTGATCTGATGTTTGAATAAAATGCAGTAATAAATGTTGGGGAAGCTTTGAAACTGAGTGACAAACATGACCAACAGCAACATATTGTAACTATTCATGATATTGATTTGTAAAATCATTGTAATATATGTTATAATATATATATATATATATATATATATATATATATATATATATATATATATTATAATAAATGGCTGTTTAACAGTTTGTGATGTTTGATCTTCTTGTCAGTGCTTTAAAAAACAATGTTGAGGGTGGTGTGTTTTAGGTTCTAGAGAGCATTTGATTGGACAGAAAATCTGTTGAAAAGCAGAATGGTGTCATACAAATTATTTTTGTATTTTTATTAGTGGTTTGTATATTTTGAATGCAAATAGGATAAATATGATTTTGTTTTGTTGCTAATAAAAATTCAACTTTAATTTCATGAGTACTAACATTTACTGAATTTTTCATTACTTACGATCTTGTCGAAAATTATGAGATTATTTTTCTTGTATTGATATCATTGATTTTTACACTAAGAAATAAACTAATTTGCATATAGCTTTGTTAAAATGCTAGAATTGTTTTTATATATATTTTTTTAATACATTGAAAATGCAAAAGTCAGTTATTTTGCAAACCACGTCATTTTTATATCTCACTCCCTTTTTCCCATTTAGAATGAATAGGTATTTTTACATGACATCATATAGCTGTCTTTATAGTTTAAAAAGAGGGTCCCATGTCAGGGTGTCATCTTATTTGGGACTCCTTAGCATAAAAAAATGTGAAATGTCTAGTCAAAAGTGTTCATTTAGAGATAATATCATTCCTTTATCCAGTCTAAAACGCTCCTCCTCAAAATACTCCATTGTATAAGTCTCACTTATTTATAGCTCCGATTGTCTTTTATCTCACTGATTTTACCCTTCGGTTCATTATCTGAGCAATCAATACATCGTCCCCAGACTTCTCTCAATTTCAGAGAAATACACTGAGCCGCTTAGAGGCTTTGAAATCAAGTATCTCATACTTTCTTTCTCTTGTACCCTCTTCTTTTTTCTGCCCTGATGTCGTTTGATAGCTTTGTTCATTAGATCATTATCGATGGCTCCTTCTCACAAGCTATGGCGGAACAGTGAGCGAGCGATCATATTTGGCGTAGCGGTTGGGGGCGGTAGCGTCTCGGCTGTTATTTGGGGCGTGATTTATCGTCGGGCCCTCCTTCCTCCGCGCCAGAGTTTCGGCAGAAAAACAAAGACGGGGGAGAGGGCAACGTAATGAGAAATATCAATGTATTCTCATGTTCCTGCTCTCCCTGACAGCACACAATCCATCTCTCTGACACTCACCTAGTTAACATTTTTATCAGAGGGCCAGGACTCATCATTTTTTACCCCCTTCCTCTAGACGAGAGTATAAGTCTCCACTAATAGTTTAGATAAAGATGAAGAATCAGAAACATAGCTGCACTGCTCCTCGTGAGAATGATAAACAGTGGAGCCAGCAGTTGGTTCCTTATTTTTACCCCCTCATAGCTCTTTTTACAGCAATCGCTGTACCAACCTTAAGGTTTGTATTACCAGCAGTACCTGCGGTTGTGAGCCGTAGCACTCAGTGGGTGCGCCTATCTCAGGGAAATGGAAGGAAATGGCAAAATTATTTGCAGGCTTTTCTGATGACCGGTTGTACATGTTGAATATGGTAAATGTGACCCTTCTATAATTGACTGTGCATGATGGCAACCACTGTGCAGTGAAGTACATATCTTTATCTGGATCTGTTGCAATGGTGAAATTATTTGTATCCATATATGTGTTCAACCCGAGTGGCAACCTTCCGGTCTCTCTCTTGAAGTCAACACAGAAGTGACTTAAACTGTAATTCATTGACTGGCCGCTAGAAACAGGCTCCAAAAGGGAGTCAATTCCAAACAGTATATCCCCCCCATCTTAAAGGGGTGGTTTACTGCTTTTTTTCTTTGCATGATTGTGTTTATGGGGTGCAATATAACATGTCCACGTGTGTGTGTTTTTTTTTAAAAAGCCTTATTTTTCATAAATTTCACCTTTATTGTAAGCCGCTTTCTCATCTGTCATTTGAACGACCGGTTGACTTCCTGATTCTATGAAACCACTCCCTCAGAAACAGGCAATGGGCTCAGATTGGTTAGTTGGGCCGGTGTGTTGTAATTGGCTAAACTGAGTGGAAACTTCACGCCCATTTCCTTTACAGGCGAAAGCTGGATGTGCTCCGGTCAAATGTAAATAGTGTCAATAGCCTACTGCCGTATCAGTTTGAGCCAGAATCAGACCCAGAAAGAGGCAATGAAGAGAGTCAAGCAGAACCTCCCCATGGCTCTTACAAAACATTTCTGAATGATACATTTTATTATTATTATTATTATTATTATTATTATTATTCTATTCTTTTCTATTCCACTATTATTATATAAGAATTTCGATACGCTTGTAGCAATGTTCAGGGAAGAAGGAGGCGGGAACCGGCGAACAATCAATACATACTTTATTTAAAATAAAATAAACAAACTAAAATACCGCCAGCAGCCCCTCGCGGACGACTGCTGGCTTACCAAAAATAAACATAACGGCCAGCAGCCCCTCGCGGACGACTGCTGGCTAAAATAAAACTAAAACACAGGCCTGTTCCTCTCTCGATCATCAACGTCGTCGCTCCTCCTTTATGCTTCCGCTCCTCCGTGAGAGATGCGAGACCGGTGTGCTCACAGGTGTTGCTCATTATCAATCGCACCACCGGCCTCGCGCCGTTCTCTCACGTCCCTCGGCCGTCCTGTTCGCCACATACCCCCATCGCCCCTCACAGGCCGGGGGGTACCCACGAGCCTGTGCCTACTCCCCCCCCCGGCGGCGGCGATCCCTGGGGGGTATGGACCGACAAGCCGAGGGAAATGGAGACGGAAGCATGAGGAGCGACAGATCGAGAGAGGGGAGAGAGGAAAAAAAAAAATGGTCCGGTTCCCACAACGCGCTGCCATCTGGTCCCCCACCAGCTGGGCGATCTCCTCCGCGGTGCCTGGCGGTGACGCTGGATGGCCCTCGGTGGACGGTTCGACGCTCCTCCGCCGCCCGGTGGACGGCGACGGCTCCTCGGGTGCCTTGGGCAGACGGTAGGAGTCCCCCGCTCCCTGCACCTCCCCTTCTCTGGTGGACGGCAGCAGGCTCCGGCCCACGGCGAGCGGCGGCGACTCCTCCTCTCCCTCCCGGATGGCAGCCGCCCCTCCAATACACAGGCGGCCGGCAGCGAGCTCGACCGTCCAACCGGCAACTCTCTCCAGCGCACCGCCTCGAGCGTCCATGGCCGCGAGTCCCCCGCTCCCTGCTCCTCCCCTTCTGGCGGATGGCAGCAGGCTCCGGCCCACGGCGAGCGGCGGCGACTCGCGCACCATGCTCGATGACACCGCGGATTCCCCACAGCGGCGAGGACTCTCTGACAGCGCGTTCCTCCCTCTTCCCGGGTTTCGGCACCAGTGTAGCAATGTTCAGGGAAGAAGGAGGCGGGAACCGGCGAACAATCAATACATACTTTATTTAAAATAAAATAAACAAACTAAAATACCGCCAGCAGCCCCTCGCGGACGACTGCTGGCTTACCAAAAATAAACATAACGGCCAGCAGCCCCTCGCGGACGACTGCTGGCTAAAATAAAACTAAAACACAGGCCTGTTCCTCTCTCGATCATCAACGTCGTCGCTCCTCCTTTATGCTTCCGCTCCTCCGTGAGAGATGCGAGACCGGTGTGCTCACAGGTGTTGCTCATTATCAATCGCACCACCGGCCTCGCGCCGTTCTCTCACGTCCCTCGGCCGTCCTGTTCGCCACAACGCTGTTACTTGAAAATGCTCCTGCTGCTTATAGCTTTTGAGATACGGTTTTGTCCTGATTAAACATTTAATAACTGAATAAATGACAGAGTAATACCGTTTTTTAAAGTTATTATTTTATCGATATAATGAACAACCGTTTATCTATTCACAAAACTTAGTTTACTCAGTGTATCGTTTTCTTTAGGTACAAGTTTGTCTTACACACACAAAATAGCATCGAACTAACTGGCTAATATAAACAAACAGCGTTGGCATTGGTTTACGTTCTTGATCAAATCGAAAAATTACGTCATAAAGTATACATGGAAAATACATTTACAAAATTAGTACATAATTACAAATTCAGGTCCAAAATGTTTGTACGCTTTTGTCATAGACACTCGAAATAGCATGACTAAGTGGCTACTAAAGCCAGCGTAGGCATTTGTTTACGTCCTTGATAAAAACTAAAGCATTACGTCTAAAATTATACATGCAAATACATTTTAAATTATTAAGTCTTACTTACAGGTTGTGGCCCAACAACTGCTGCCTCTGGTTTTAAAGTTGGAACTGCTTCATGCTTTAGTAACAGTTTGTTGTTGAATCTGGCATTGAATTCGTGGATATTCTGGAAGCTGTCTCCCGTAAAATGCGCAGCACAGCGAGCTAAATTATGATTGTAATTTTCAGGAACATAATCAAACATAAATTGTAGCCATTGTTGACGAACTACAGCTTCCGTAGGAAGCCCGAACACAGAAGACCTGACAGCTGGGTGAAAATAACACACTTTCGACGGCATGGCTACTGCTGTCCAATATAACTCTTCCTCTTTGACAAAGCCGCAGAAATATGGCCATGCCCCCTTTTTTGCATATTCCGGAGGGAGGGTTGGTTATTGGTTAGTTACGTATAAAACCCGGGAGTATCTCGTTGTAGTCCCATTCGAGTCGTTTTTGTAGGCATTAAACTTCCAGATTTTTAAAAGACGATATCTCTGCTTACGTTGAACTTTCAGTGCAGTAACTTTGCAGATACTGTTCATGCACCAACAGCAACATTACACACTATTTAAAATGAAAAAAGTGAAATCGCAATCAACCACCCCTTTAAAATGTCCAACTTTACAGCAGAAAAACATGTTTACAGCCTGGTACAAAAATTGGTTTTGGTCTATATAGCTAATATATATATATATATATAGCTCATCCGTTTAAATTATACTAAACTTTCAAGTTTAATTTTAAAATTACGGCCGTGGCCACTTGAGTGACAGGTGGATTGCCGCTGCTTTCACTTCTAGCGGTTTGTCTGCTGGCAACCAGGCACCTCAGCTCCACCCACGTCCCGCCTCTTTGCACATTTTCTGCTATCCAGGAGTGGCACGCGTTGACGCCCTGCCAAAATGATGACAGCCGACTGCGCCCACTTTTAGGGTTCAAAAATGCTATTCAGAAACCTACAGGTGACGTCAGAGACATTACGGCCATTTTCTTTCTTTTTTTTACAGTGTGTTAATTAACCAAACTCGAATGTGGGAGGGGCTTAAACTGTACATTTGAAGAAAAGACCATTTTAAATGTACTAGCATTTTATTCCCTTCATAATTCATATATAGCAAAAATGCATTGTATAATTTTTGTATACAATTATTTTTTTCTTATTACAATTTTAAAATAGCCCCACATCATCACATACCCTTCACCATACCTAGAGATTGGCATGGGGTACTTTCCATAAGATTACATGTATCTCTCAATGGAAATCAAACCAGCTATTAGCCTAACTGAAATAAAACCATGCCAATCTCTAGGTATGGTGAAGGGTGTGTGATGATGTGGGGATATTTTAATTCCAAAAGTCAAGTCATCCATGAAATAACTGGCATTTAAAAATAAAAATCTATGAGCATTGTCCTGACTTGTGCACCCAGTATTTTAAGGAAGAACATTTATTTATTTACGATACATTATTAATTCACAAAGAAAATTGGTGTCCTTAAAGGTTGAATTCTTTCATTTATTTTTTTAATCAAGGCATTAAGATCAATTTCCAAAAGGTAATTTTGTATTCCTCTTTTTAGTCAACTTAAGCATGGGTGTGTTCACTTATGCTTAGCACTGTACATAATAATCAGCCAAAACGTATGTGCAGGTCACATGTTGCTTTCACATTCACGCGAACCACATTTACTGTCCTTCCTGTAATATCCTTGTAAACATAAAAAAGGAGAATGGCTTTATTTTTAAAACATACAAATTGCTGGTAGCTACTTGCTCTTGTAATTGGTACTATACTAAATATTTTTACTTTCTTCTAAGTTGTATTTATAAGAGTCAGTCAAGGATGCTAAAATTATTTTAGAAAAATGTAATAATCCCTTAAATATAAGTAAAGGAAACGGGCGTGAAAAAAACAGAGGAATATCCAGAGGAGGCAATTCAGAGACAATTCTTTTGAGCAGCAAACAGACATTTATAATGCAGGATGAGTTTTATTCATAAGTAATCACACAGATGGCGGCAGCCTTGTTTCCTTAGCGCTGTCTGTTCCAATGCTAGGTGTTGATCTAAGAGAATAAAGAGCTGTGTCTGGCAGAACAGAGGATATTAGTAACAAATATCTGTCTGTCAAATCTGACTTTCCTCTTGGTCGCTACACCGCAAACTTTTACTTTTACAACCTCCCACCTTGGAAAATGACCTCTTTGGTATTTGCCCTGTCCTGGCCAGATAAATGAAACAAAGATACTGTCAATATCCATAATGGGTTACCTGCTGTAACATTTGACCTTTCATGTTTTTTACACCCTTTCCTACAAAAGGAAGAAACAAACAAAAACAAACCATTTTCTAAAATGCTTCTGACCGAGTATCTATCATTTTGAGCTGTCTAGCTTAAGAGCCAAGTCCTATATATTGATTTTAGCATTTACGTTTTTGCTTTACCGCTCTCTGCCCTTTGTCCCAGGTACTTTCCTCTTACTGTCTTTCTTCTTTGAGTCTTCCATCTATCTCAGTCTGCAGAGGACACAGAGACATTTTGTCTTTTACACAGTGTCTTTTATAAGGGTTTGAGCATGGTTTTGATGATGCAGTTAATTGTGCTGGAAACGGCAAAATAGATACAGCTACTGTAAAAGAGTACATGAAAAAGGCCTTAAAGTTTCCTTTTTTTTTTTTCATATGTTTCACATTGTAAATCAGGACGCAGTGTGGAAAACTAGTTAATTGGCCAGTTAGAGGTTTTGCATATGCATATTTATGCATGACTACACGTGTTCGCATTTTTGCAAGTTAAGTGTGTGTGCATTAGCATGTGTTCATCATGTGACCCATGCACTCGCCAGTAGCATGTAACCTACATAATTAGCTAAACACTGTTAATTTCAGCTAATTTGCATATGATTTTAATTCTGAATTTGCAGTGCTCACAAAGAAACCAACTAAGCATATTTTCATATGGAAATACCCAGCTGAAAATAAAAAGCTTACACCAGTATGGATTTAAAATCAGTAAATCAGTGTTAGTCTTAGCCTCAGACATCACACCTATGGCTGAACGTCTAATGCATAAGGCTGTGTGTCCACCAAAGCGTTTTTTCACGCAGCTGGCATATATTTCCAACTGTTTTCAATGGGAGCGCCGCGTTTTTTAAACGCCATGAGCGTAACGAGGCGCTGAGCGTTTTTTTTCACGCTGAAGTGCTGAACGCCCGGCGTTTTTTATTGGTCGCCGAGAGTTGAAGAATGTTCAACTTTGGGGTAAAATGCAGCGCTCATCACTGACACTTTTTACCCAACCGTCCAATCACAGTGGAGGAGGGGTGGGACAAATATCACACCGAACAACCGCCACATTCTGCTTGTTAAACGTCAACCGAAGACAACAACAGGCATAATAACGGAACAAAATAATTTAAAACAAGAACCAGAGAAAATACGTTACATTGTAATGACATTTTAATGTAAAATGTGTGAAATGAGATACTAGTAACACTTTCGCAGATATTCCGTATCATAACAAGCAAAGAGTCTCAACTGAAAAAAAAATAAAAATGCTGCGCTGCCAAAACGCCCTCAAGTGCCCACAGCTAGGTATTTCCAGCAGAGCGCCTAGCGTTTTCAGCTGGCTAAAAACGCTTTGGTGGACACACGGTCTAAGGCACACAAAATGGGAAACACTTCGGAAGTTTCGAAGCCGTCATCTGATTGGTTGATTTCTACAGGATGTGTAAAGGTGTAAACGATTATCTGTTATCTCTGCGCAAACCCTCAAAAATGCTAATCCACAAAATTGCAGACGGCGCGCACATGCGCATAACATGTTCAGTCAATAGGTATGCGTGTTTGAATATATATGTGTGCAGGCGTGTAGTCCTTCACAAATCAACCCTCAACAAACTACTTGTCTGACTTAAAAAATTATAATACAGAATTTTTTGTTAATAACCGGATAACCAGAATTATCCCGACAAAGTTTTATCTGTACAGAGGTAAAAGGAAGGAGACCTTCACAGGGGTGAGACTAGTTGACACTTCAGGACTGCGTTGTCGTCGTGTCCAGGCGCTGGTCCTTCATCAGAACTGGATACGCCTGGATCCGGTGGACTGTGGTAAACCTCGGGATAAACAGAGAGACTAATATTAGCATAGACGCCATCCTTCTTATGGTGTACCAAGTATATCAGGATGGTATGGGAAGTGTTCCTGGTTCCAGCTGATATAAACAATGCAGCCGAACATATAGAAGTCTATAATGTGTTATGTGTATGCTAGGCCAAAGAGATGTGTTTTTAGTCTAGATTTGAACTGACAGACAGTGAAGGACTATAATGCGTTAAGAGCTCGCTCAAGTACTGGGGAGCTAAACCATTTAGTGCTTTGTAAGTAATCAGCAATATTAAAAAAATGTATACGATGTTTAAAAGAGATCCAATGCAGTGTTTACAGAACCAGCTAATATGGTCATACTTCCTGGTTCTGGTAAGAGCTCTAGCTGCTGCATTTTGGACCAGCTGTAGTTTGTTTATCAAGTGAGTGAAGAGCAAACAGCATTTATTCGATGCAAGCTGGTCTGTTGTCGTAGGGACATCGACAGAAAGAATTGGTTGATTGCTTGTCTTGGCCAATGAAACCTGGAGTCCAAACCTTCTGCTGTCAGTCTGAAAGTCTGGCTACTTTAGATTAAATCGGTATTGACGTGAATTTAATAAGGCATTTATGATAAACATTGTGTAAGCTTTATATTCTAATTGCTGAACACATCAGACACACTTTTGGCAGAATTCTAATGTCCTTGCGTTGTTCTGCCTGAGGGTGGCGCTCGACAGACTTTAGTATCCATGACAAACGCATCGAATGCCATCTTAAAAATGTCTTAATTGTTGCCTCTGCATGTTGTTTTAGAATATTACAAGTTGTGGAGGAATTCCAGTGAGGAAAACAGTATATCTATTCTTAGAACAAACATAAAACAAACACAACAGAACTACTGTATATAAAGTCTATTATGAGCACGTTTAAACTAAAGGATTTATACTTTCATTAATTTGATACGCTGCTCCACATAGGAAGAACAGACATGCCAGTTACTGACCTGATACAGACTAATACACATAGCTGAAGCAGACTGATATCGTCTTGGTCTGGAGCGAGGTTTGCGTAACGTGAAAATAAGCGGGGCAGCCAGAAATCTGCCCAATGGCTCTCAATTAGAGTGAGCTGCAGTTCCATTTTTCACCACAGATTTACATTGGAAATTTGTGGGGCGCTGTAGAGCTGGTGAGGGCTTAGTTTCATGGTACATGCCTGCTAAAAACATGCGCTAAATTTGAATATGCCTTGCTCACTTTACGACTTAAAATATTCCAGAAAAATTGAGTTTGAAAGTATTAAAGTAGGGATGCACCGATACCACTTTTTTCAAGAACGAGTACAATACCGACTTTCATTTTTTGTACTTGCCGATACCGATACCTGTATTTTCACTGTATTTGTAACTGTTTAATAAATTGGGTAAAGAAATCAAAATAATTTGAATCATATTTGGCTTAATTTGTTTAGTAAATATATACTTCCTTCAGTTATTTTCATGCTTAAAGGTGCCTTGTGTAATATCCGCAAAAAAAAAAAAAAATCAATTCATACTCCACATTCCATACCAGATGGGGGCAGTCTACCTCCAGAAAGTGAATTGATCTACTCTAGAGTAACAAACGAGAAACGGCATAGTCTCTATGCTCCGCCCCTACCTTCACAACGACCCTAGAGCCATAGCCGAAGCCGAGGCAACTCCTAATAGAGGACGTTTTGAGTCCAGAGGATCGTTGGTTGATGTCAAGTGATTTTTAAATGACATCTTCAAGCTACTCCCCTTCACCAGTGAATATTCATATTTGTTTTGTTCATATTACATTTGTATTGTTAGTTTGAATTACATTAAGTTGACAGACAGCATTCGCTGCTGTTGACCAAGCTAGCGCCATTCAGAGCTGCCAACTCTCACGAATTCACCGTCACCGATTCTGTCAATGTTATTACGCAATTCAAACAAAAAATACCGTTTTGGTGCTTGTAAATGTTAACGTTACACGACAGATCCCTAGCGCACGTGAGCCGATCATCTCTAACGTTACTAGCTAATAGTAAAAACACACGAACACTGTTGAAAGATACAGTATGCTAAAACTTACCAAAATGTATTCTTCATACATAATACCGACCAATCATTTTTTTAATCAGCGTGCAGAGGTCAATAACATAGCTGGAGAACAAATATGTCAGATTTACCTCAGGAAAGCAATTTAGTAAACATAATACAGCTCACGTAGTTCTCATTACACCTTTAAATGTAGCCATCGCTAACTTTAGAACTTATATCGAACAGCCTTCGATACATTTCTATGTTATAACTTCCCGAAAAAACGAAACAAACATACAAAACAAACTTCTAGCGAAATACTAACAGCATCTTACTTACCAATCCAAAAGAAATGTTGCAAGTTCGCAGTCAAACCTCATTTCTTTCATTTCCAGCAGGAAAGCAGTGCCAATGTTAACTCTGGTTCTGCTCCTTTTTTTATCCGATATTATTTGTGATTCCGAGCACGTTTTTTTTCCCCTGCAGCGGTTGGGTGTTGCCAAGGGCTTCAGCCATTCTTCCGCTCTCTTCCCTGAACTGAACTGTAGTAGTGGGGTGTACTTTCCACACGATTGACATCAGGTTCAAATACGCCCACAAGCCGTGCGACTTATTCGTGTATTGCAGTTTGGCTGGTGTTGCCCGCATACCGCCTCCCATGGCCGAAACTGGTATTATGACATCTGTCGGACCGGGGCTAGTAATTTAGCATGCTAATTCAGGTTGATATCTCTGTTACACTATAACTTTTTTCATTTTTCTTATGAAATCATCGCCCTTATTTCTTCTCATTCTTTTGATCCGTGTAACTCATTTTTTGTATATTTTTAACTCAATTCTGACACATGGCACCTTTAAACATGTTAAAATGTATTGTATGAGCTTTGGTTTCTTTGACTGTTTATTCTATTGCTATATCATATTTAATCTATCATTTAATTGTACAGCTGATATTAAAGGACAAGTTCAGTATTTTACACTTAAAGTGCCCTGTTTTAAGATCGTTTCGGATGAAATAGAACGGTTAAGATTGAAATTTGGACACATGCTGCTGGCTCGAAAATTTTCGGTTTCTGTGGTAGCACAAATAAATACAATAGAACAAAGAAATGGCTAAATGAAATAAACAGCTGTGCTGAGTTTTTCAGGTAGATCTTACAGTAGTTTTCAGGTACATCATTTGAATAAAGTGATCAAATGTGAAATACTGCATATTCATCACTGTATACATTAAATATATATATGTATATTTGTAAATTTACAAAAGTAATTCAGTCAATAGCAGTGAGTAATTACTTTGTCTTTAATAGTTTGATTAACAGTAAAAAACACAGTGGCAGGTGTATTACGCTGCTGTCCTTTTTTCATTTTTTTATTATTATTATTTTTTTTATTTTTTTTTTGCTTCTAGCACATTCTCTATAAAGCAGACAGAATATGTTCTATCTTTATTTGCTGTGAATCAGGTTAGCTGTTGTATGGAGAGTGACAGGCGCCAGCAGAGACAGGCCGAGAGGATGATGGCAGCTAACCTTTAACAGAAATCATTTTTCATTTTGCTCAGCTGTGTCCACTGCCCGCAGATCTGCCTGGAGAGAGGTGTGTGACGCATCCAGCAGCGGCTGTTCCCTGCGGGCCCGGCCAAGGAACTGTAATTTGATTCCAGAAAACTCTACGGTCCTGTGACACAAAGTCGCCTGGCTGTTTCTCTTCAAAATCTTTAGTGGTTTTTTTTCTCCTTCTGATATGAGATGCTGTGACTTTTTGCATGAATGTATAATGAACTAGGCAGGTGGAGTCCGGTGGGAACTTCCATGGTCACATACAGTATGAGCACATCCACCTCTTAATTTCTACTGGGAATGGCTGAAGTAAAAAAAAGAAAAGAAAAAAAAATATATAATATTATATATATATATATATATATATATATATATATATATATATATATATATATATGTATATATGTATGTATATGTATATATATATATATATATATATATATATATATATATATATATATATATATATGTATGTATGTATATGTATATATATATATGTATATATGTATATATATATATATATATATATATATATATATATGTATATGTATATATATATATATATATATATATATATATATATATATGTATATATAAAGTGATACAAAGTGATACGATAAAGTGATACTATGTGATACAAAGATATGTATAGCATTGGAAAATGCAATAGTGTGTCCCTACTGGCATGGAAAATAGTTTTGGGAATAGAAATCACAGAACATGTTAGAATGTATACATGTGAAAAAATTTTATGTAGCATTTACATAGATCTGTAACTCAACACTGCTCTAGAAATCTATACTCATGTGGCTCAATTATACAGAGAGCATGCAAATGAAGCCTAGTGCCCCTCTTGAAATCAAATAACTCAAGTATGGGTAGGAGGGACTGGCTATATTTAAGCAAAAAGCTGATTTAAGAGCCTCTTGCGATATATTTTCTGGGTCTATAGAGCATTTAGTTCCTGTCCTCAAATCTGATTGGTCACACAACTTTCCAAGAGAGCTCATGTGATAGTACAACAACACTTAGACTTTTCACTTTTTGTATCACTCAGCTTGTTTATATTACTGTGTTCCAGACAGACGGTCGGTCTGTGAATTAGTGGTGAGCCTTTTCTGTAAGTTTCATGGTTACACCAGTAGGTGGCAATAAGTTTTTCTTTTATGAGTGAGACACTCAATCATTCTTTCAAACAGTTGATTTAAAGAAGCCGAGTCATTCAAGAACTTATCAAGTGACTGGCTGCATCTGAATATGCCTACTTTCCTATAGTAAATGAAAAACAGTATGTCAAATTCAGCAGTATGTCCGAATTTGTTGTATTCATAAAGTAGCCGGCGAAAACGATACTCGGTTACTAACGTAACCTCGGTTCTCTCTAGAGAGGGAACGAGTATTGCGTAAGTTTAGCTTACGCTACGGGAAAGATTCATCTTCTCGAGATACTGAAGCCAAAAATTATCCTTAATTTTGTATAACTTGTCAACGCAGTGCAGCAGCTAGCAGACCTAGAGCAGGCCATCTCGCGTGCTCATTGGCTGCCCTGCGGGCAACTGCTGCAGCCTACCAGTGCGCCCGGCGTGACGTCACGCCCAATGAGGGGCGCCCGCGCCTTTATAGCGTCACAGCCCGCCAGATAGGCGTGGCTTAGCATATAAAATAGGGGCTGTAGGCTGAATTCTCTGGTTTTTCGACGACTGAAGCGAAGTCGCTCGTGGCTCGAGCACGGCCGATTACGCAATACTCGTTCCCTCTCTAGAGAGAACCGAGGTTACGTTAGTAACCGAGTATCGTTCTCTTACGAGAGGTTCTCTCGTATTGCGTAAGTTTAGCTTACGCTACGGGAACACTTTGTCAACGCCATGCGCGCAAAGCATCCACATGAGAACCCCGAGCTTGAGGGGAACCCCATAAGTGGAAAAAATAAGGTGGCCAGCCACGCGGGCCATCACTTGTACATAAGCACACATAGGGAATACAGAGCAGCGCGCCGGTCTGTATAGTCATATGGCACATACCCTACTAGTGCAGCTCAACCAGGAGAGCTGAGTCATGAACGTGATCTGAGCAGGAGATTTGGGCAGAATACACCTCTTTTTCAAACTGACAATAGTTTAGCCTGCAAGGCAGGAACTTCTAGGTTATAAAACCTGACAAAGGTAGACGGGGAGCCCCAGCCCGCCGCTACACATATGTCATGGATAGAAATTCCACTGGACCATGCCCACGACGAGGCCACGTCTCTCATGGAATGAGCCCTGATGCCCAGAGGCCATTGCAGACCTTTTGACGCGTAAGCTGCCGCTATAGCGTCCACTATCCATCTGGACAGGCTCTGTTTCGAGGAGGCAAGCCCCTTGGCGCGCCCACCAAACGAAACGAAAAGCTGTTCCGAACGCCTGAAGGAGGCGGAGCGCGTAATGTAAAACCTCAGCGCTCTGACAGGGCAGAGGAGATTCACATCACTTTCGCTGTCAGATGCTGGGAGAGCTGACAGCGAAATAACTTGCGCTCTGAATGGAGTGCCCATCACTTTAGGGACATAACCATGTCTAGGTCTGAGGATGACTTTAGAGTCATTTGGTCCGAACTCAAGACACGACGCGCTGACAGACAGCGCGTACAGATCCCCTACACGTTTTACTGACGACAGTGCAGTCAGAAAAACGGTTTTTAGTGATAGATATTTCAACTCCACGGAGTCTAGTGGTTCAAATGGAAAAGCTTTCAGGGCCTCGAGGACCAGTGAAAGATCCCAAATGGGAACCGACGGGGGGCGCGGCGGATTCATCCTTCTAGCTCCTCTAAGGAAGCGGATGACCAACTCATGTCTTCCCAGTGACTGGCTGTGCGTCGATTCCGCGAATGCTGCTACGGCCGCCACGTATACTTTGAGCGTGGATGGGGATCTTCCCTTATCCAACAGCTCTTGTAGGAAGGTGAGCAGATGCGCCACCCCGCATGTCCGCGGGTCCAGACCTCTGTCGGTGCACCATCCAGAGAACACCGACCATTTAGACGCGTAGAGCCTTCTTGTGGAAGGGGCTCTAGACTGCGTGATCGTGTTCATCACTCCTTCTGGCAGGGCAACGAGTACCCGTTGATCAACCATGCATGCAGAGACCAGCGCTCTGGATGGGGATGCCAGATCGTGCCGCGAGCTTGAGAGAGGAGATCTGCCCTCACCGGAATCGGCCACGGAGCTGTATGTGACAGCCGTGCCAGTTCCGGGAACCAAGTCTGATTCTCCCAACGCGGGGCTATGAGGAGCATCGAGTGGCGCGTTTCCCTGATCCTCTTGATCACCTGTGGCAACAGAGAGACCGGAGGGAAAGCATATAGCGGGAGGCTGGGCCAAACCTGGGCCAGCGCGTCCTCGTCCTTCGAGAAGTACGTCGGGCACTCAGCGTTGTCTTTTGACGCAAACAGGTCGACTTCCGCTCTGCCGAATAGGCGCCACAGTTTCTGGACCGTTTGGGGGTGCAGGGACCATTCCCCTGGGGGAACATTGTCCCTGGACAGTCTGTCTGGGCCGTCGTTCAAATGGCCAGGCACATGCGCCGCCCTCAGCGAGCGCAGGTTCATCTGTGACCAAATAAGGAGGCGTTCCGCCAGATTGCAGAGATTTCTGGATCTGACACCGCCCTGACGGTTTACATAGGATACCACAGATGTGTTGTCCGAGCGGACAAGAACATGCTGGCCCTGTATGAACGGGAGGAAGCACTTCAGCGCGTTCTCGACCGCTATCATTTCCAGACAGTTTATGTGAAAACCCTTCTCCTGGTCTGACCACTGGCCAAAGGCCGATCTGCCCCAAAACAGCGCGCCCCAACCCGAGTTGGACGCGTCTGTCGAGATGACCTTCCGATAAGAGATGGTTCCCATCATTACTCCCTGCTGGTACCAGTCGGCCACTAACCAGGGCTGCAGAGCTGTTACGCAGGTCTGAGTCACTCTGATTTTCTGGCGGCCAGACACCCAGGCTCGGCGAGGCGCGCGAGCGTTCAACCAGCGTTGGAGCGGGCGCATGCGCAGTAGGCCCAGCTGGAGCACCACTGCAGCTGATGCCATACAGCCCAACATCCTTTGAAATGTTTTTAAAGGGAGAAAGCTGCCCTTCTGGAAAGATGCGGTTATGTGGCGAACACGGCGCGCGCGCTGTGTCGATAAACGAGCCGTCATGGTCACCGAGTCCAGTTCTATTCCTAAAAAGGAAATTGACTGGCTGGGCAGTAATGAGCTCTTGGTCCAGTTGACCGTGAGACCCAAGCTTTCCAGAAGACTGAGAAGCACTGTTCTGTGAGATGCTAGTTCTGTCTCTGACTGTGCCAATATCAGCCAATCGTCCAGATAGTTCATTATGCGCAGCCCCTGACTTCTCAGGGGGGCGAGCGCCGCGTCCATGCACTTTGTAAATGTACGGGGTGCCAGGGACAGGCCGAACGGCAGGACGGTGTATTGATATGCCTGACCGTCGAAGGCGAATCTCAAAAATTGCCTGTGACGGGGTACTATCTGAATCTGAAAATAGGCATCCTTCAGATCTAGAGAGATAAACCAGTCCCTCGGGCGAACGTGCGCGAGGATTTTCCTGGTCGTAAGCATTTTGAACGGTCTTTTTGCAAGCACTTTGTTCAAATATCTCAGATCTAGGATAGGTCTGAAGGCTCTGTCCTTCTTGGGTACGAGAAAATATCGGCTGTAAAAGCCTGACTCGCTCAGAGAAGGCGGCACCTTTTCTATAGCCCCTTTGCACAGCAGCTTTGCTATTTCTGCGTGAAGTAGGTGTGCTACTTCCGCATTCACTGTCGTCGTGGTCCGAGCTTGAAAACGCGGGGGACGGCGAATGAATTGAAGTGCATAGCCCTGCTTTATTGTGCTCAACACCCATTCTGAAATCCCTGGGATAGTTTCCCACGCAGCTATGTGAGCCGCCAGGGGGCGAATGGCCTCCGGGTTCAGACCGCCGCCATTTGCGGGCTTGTGAAACTGAACCGCTTCTGGGCAATGGCCGCTCGCTGACCGCCGAGACCGGCTGACTTATGTGAGATGTCCCGATCATAAGGGATGGGGAACATACTTTTACCACACTTTGACGCGCGAGCAGCGCTCTGGGCGGGAGAGCTCTCTGTAAGCGTGAGCACGCGCACGCGGGCACGAGACTTACAACTGTATCTGACGCCCCGATCATAGTAGATGGGGAGCGCTTTATTAACGCCCTGTGTTTTGTGATAACACTTAAACGCACAGGCGGGGCCCGGGGGGAGGTTTGTGTTAGCAAGCGTGAGCGCTCTCTGGCGGGCACGAGACTTACGTTCATAACCTGCTTCTTTGATCGTGTAACAGAGCGGGCAGATAGTGGGCACAGACCTGTGGACACATTTCTTACATTCAACACTCGAGCGGCTTTTCTGCGCTTTATGAGAGTGTGCTCTGTGAGTGACACGGGGTTTGGAGTGCTTATGTGTAGGGGTGAACACTGGGGCGTGGGCACATTCACTACACTTAAAACACTGACGGCGTGAGCCGGACCAGACATTATACTCTTTTTGAGAATTCTCTGGGTCGCCGTGAAAACGGCGTTTGTGTGCAGGCGAGAGGGTGAATAAACCGGCTCGGTGGCTGCTAGTTGAACCACTGCAGTAGCCTGTTCGAAGGGGACTGACAGGGAAATGAAGACGCGCGTCTTTTCTCTCTCGCTGTTAGGAGGGCTTCACGTGCTCAGACTTCAGCGTGAGTCTCTGCCGAGGCCCTCTGGGGGGCGGCGGTCTGCGACGGCTGTCTGAGCGCGATCTAGGGCGGCCGCCCTGACGTCGCTGCGAAGGCTGATGCTGAGGCTGTGCTGGACGCTGGGTGCTGGTTCGCACAGGAGGCTGGCTTTGTCTCTCGCGAGAGCGGCCTGCGGCGGAACTCGAGCGTCGCGGGAGGAAGAGGTTCATGGCCTGCGTGGTCTTTTGCACCATAGAGAATCGGTCTACGATCCCGTTCACCGCTGGGCCGAAGAGACCAGTGGGGGAAAGCGGCGCGTTTAGAAAGGTGGCTCGCTCAGTTTCCCTCATATCCGCGAGCGTTAACCAGAGGTGCCTCTCCGTCACGGTTAACGCGGCCATGGCTCGTCCGATGGCTTGGGCTGCGGCTTTGGTGGCGCGGAGAGAGAGATCCGTAGTGCTTCTCAAATCCGTAACCGCAGCTGGGTCCCAGCCCTTCTCATCCCATTCACGGAGGAGGTCGGCTTGCAGGATCTGAAGCACAGCCATCGAGTGTAGAGCAGACGCGGCCTGGCCGGAGGCGGCATAACCGCGGCCGACCAAGGCGGAAGTGGCTCTGCAGGCTTTAGACGGGAGGGCTGACCGTGACCGCCATCTCGCGGAGGGCGGGCAAAGGTGCGCTGCGACCGCCTCTTCCACAGGGGGAATCGCTGTGTACCCTTTCTCGGCGGCGCCGTCCACTCGGGAGAGCGACGCGGAGGCCTGTGACTGAAGTCTAGCAGAAAACGGTGAATTCCACTACTTCGTCAGCTCCGCATGAAGTTCCGGCAGGAATGGAGCGGGCCTGGTTTCTGAAACTGCGCGGCGGCGACTTTGAAGGAAGCAGCCGTCGAGCCTGTTCGGCGCGGGTTCCTTCGGCAGCGACCACTTGAGCCCGAGACGGTCAACCGCTTGCGTCAGCAGGCGCATAAGTTCTGCGTAAGCTCCAGCGCGGGTACGGGCGGATTCCTGGATTGATGAGGAGGCGGAGTGAAGCAACCATTCCTCGCTGTCTGATGCCAGGATAGAGCAGCAGTCTTTTGTGACATGTCCCACAGACTCATCCTCCGAAGTGACGGCAGTGAGGCTCGTAAGCGGCAGCTGCGCGTCGGTGAGGAGAGGTGGGGAAGGCGAGAGCGAGGCTCGAGGGAGGTTCTCCGGCGAGCGCGTCGCTGTGGCCACAGGTTCCGGCTGTCTCAGGGAACGGCGCTTCTTTCTACGCGGTCCCACAGGAGGCGGAGTGACTGCTGTGGTGTTGAATGCTTCGAGTCGAGCCCGCAGGGTCGACAGCGGAAGCTCCTCACAGAGCTCGCAGCCCCCGGACGGGAGGGCGAGCTCTGCGTGTTCCAGGCCCAGGCAGAGAGCGCAGATCAGGTGGCGGTCTCCGGCGCTGAGCGGGGCTTTACCCGAGCCGCAGGAAGTGCGAGGCATCTTTAAAAAGACGCTCGCTGCTCTTTTAGAATAATAGCAAAAAAGGATACGTCGCCGGATAGCGTAGCTCGCACGGATGGCTGAAGGTGGCGAAGACGGCCGGCTTCCTCAGCGCTGTCCTAGGCTGGCTGTTCGCTGTTCGACGGCGGCGGTGGCTTCTCTCAAATCCAGCGATGCGAAGAGCTCGCTGAAGAGTCGAAAAATCAGAGAATTCAGCCTACAGCCCCTATTTTATATGCTAAGCCACGCCTATCTGGCGGGCTGTGACGCTATAAAGGCGCGGGCGCCCCTCATTGGGCGTGACGTCACGCCGGGCGCACTGGTAGGCTGCAGCAGTTGCCCGCAGGGCAGCCAATGAGCACACGAGATGGCCTGCTCTAGGTCTGCTAGCTGCTGCACTGCGTTGACAAGTTATACAAAATTAAGGATAATTTTTGGCTTCAGTATCTCGAGAAGATGAATCTTTCCCGTAGCGTAAGCTAAACTTACGCAATACGAGAGAACCTCTCGTAAGAGAACTAGCCTTATGACATATTACTTCCACCAAGTGTGCATCCACTTTACCGTCTTATGAGGGTAATTGTGAATGGCAGTGAAGCAACGAAACTAAAGGAATAGGTCACATGACAAAACCAACGTGTTGGATGTAGTATGTCCAGATTTCATTAATACTACACACATTTATAAAAAATAGAACATACTGATTTAACGGTCACAAAGTTACTTGTTCAAGTCAAATGTAGTACCTACTTAGTATTTGATTTTTGACGCACAATCTGTCAATGGGTGAGTCATTGAATTATTCACTCAACCAATTAATTAAAACATGCTAATTTTTTCAGGAATTAAACTTTATGAGTGAGTAAGGGAACCATTTATGAGTGAGAATCATTCTCTCAAATGAGTAATTAAAAAACACAGATATCTTTAGCAACACAACTTAGTTGTTATCTTTTTTTTAACTGTTTTCATTGGTGGAGACCGAACAGACAATGCAACTAGCAGTTAATAACACAATAGTAACTTTTGTAACATGTAATTTTGTATAAAAGCAATCATGCAAGTTCAAGAAGACTGTGCTGAATGAAGTGGATCTTTACCTACAAACAATTGAAACAAACAGATACTTTTTTGAGAAGTAATTTTAAGAAACTTCAGCTTGTGTCGTGTTAATAAAGAGCAACCTTGTCTCACAATGATTTCGAAGGCAATGATTTCGGACGAATTTGTATGATGTTAATCATACAAAAACGTATGATTATTAGAAAAAAGTAAGCATGAAGGTCTACCACTAAATATATAAAAACACATGAATGAGACCGTATGCATTAGCCACCAATTTGTCAAAACATAAACTAGTTACGAATTGCCATGATTTGTGATGAATGTTGTCCTGGGCGAATATGCAGTACAGTTTTCTTGGTCAGACAGTTTTTTGTATATGAAATCCTGTTAGCACCCATGCTTGTGTTATATTGTTTAAATAACTTGATTCCATATTGTTTGGCTTTAATGAAGAGATTCATATATGATTTTTTCTCCCTCCTATTTTACTCCACCACCATTTAATCCCAATAGATAATACTTAAGATTAATTGCACTATAAGGACCTTACCCACAACATAATTGCCTGTTAAATTCATGAATATGTTAATGTGTAAATTCTGAATATGATAAAGGAGAGAAATCGTATGGGTCCACTTTTAAACAGTCTCGGAGCTGATTTCGATTTATTTAAATGAGGCGGAGAATGCTTACAAAAACGAGCAGCATTATCCTCCCCCACAAAAGCACCTGCGGTGGGCAGGAGGAAGTATTCTAATCACCTGACTTTTGACATCCCTTCTGCCAAGCGCAGCACTTCTCCGGCTTGGCTTTGTTCTGGGATGATGGCTCCGGCTCAGAGGCATTTATAAACCTCTGGGTCACTTGTGTAAGCGCACAGTAATAGCTTTGAAGATGTGAGACGGAATCCAGAGGAAAACACTTGCCAAGCATTATTATCAATGAGCAAAAAATACACTTTTTTTCCTCTTTATATGTTTTTTTTTTTTTTTTTACAAATAAGGAAAATAACGAATCTCCTAGCTTGGACTGTTAGATGTATTACTCCCATAGTAATTTTCCCCCTGAAATGGTGTAATTAAAGACTATTCAGTGTTTAAACCTGCGTGGCAGGAGAGCCGAAGGTCTGGCCTCTTAAGGAGAGTTTTAAGTGCTATGCGCAGAGAGGCATGAAGGTGCTGGAGCTGTTATCAGATCGGCTGCCTAATCGCACCGCTCATATGTAGCCAACCTGCAATTAGAGCTTCATAATGGAGAAGGTGTTATCTCTGCCAAAAGTGCTTCATTTAAGGGCACATTTAGATAAAAGTTTTACAAAGAATGGAGGAGATTTTCGTCAAATCATTCTAGCAGCCCGCCTATTGTGCAGCTAAAGTATTGTGGTGGTACCATGGTACATTGGTGCTATCAGATGGTAATGCCATGGTACTTTGACGTCGGTAACTGTCAGGATACTACTACTTTTCTGATATGTGTATCTTAGTACTATGAAAATAATTGATCGGATACTAAATATAGTTAACAGGCAGTGCAAATGAGCTTATTATTATTGTTTTATTTTTTATTTATCAGAATATAAGGCAATTTGCTTGTCCCCATTTATCAACATCAAATATTTTAATTGGTCACATTTAGAAACAACAAAATTCATTTCTGCCTAAATGTTGTTTGAAATTAAAATATGCTTTAACTACACAAAGTATGTAGTAGATATTTCATGATGGGTATTTTTTATGTTTATATTAGCTGTCAAGCTCAATGAAACTTAAATATGAACACAATCAAACATTTTTGCAAAAACATTTTTTTTAGCTGTTGTTTGCCTTTTTTGCCAAATAAATTTGTTAGATAAAAACCTTAACCAGGTTTAGTGTTATGTTCTTCACTCATATTTAAAATATATATATATATATATATATATATATATATATATATATATATATATATATACAGGTCCTTCTCAAAAAATTAGCATATTGTGATAAAGTTAATTATTTTCCATAATTTAATGATAAAAATTAAACTTTCATATATTTTAGATTCATTGCACACCAACTGAAATATTTCAGGTCTTTTATTGTTTTGATACTGATGATTTTGGCATACAGCTCATGAAAACCTAAAATTCCTGTCTCAAAAAATTAGCATATCATGAAAAGGGTCTCTAAACAAGCTATTAACCTAATCATCTGAATCAACTAATTAATTATAAACACCTGCAAAAGATTCCTGAGGCTTTTAAAAACTCCCAGCCTGTTTCATTACTCAAAACCGCAATCGTGGGTAAGACTGCCGACCTGACTGCTGTCCAGAAGGCCTTCATTGACACCCTCAAGCAAGAGGGTAAGACAGAAAGAAATTTCTGAACAAATAGGCTGTTCCCAGAGTGCTGTATCAAGGCACCTCACTGGGAAGTCTGTGGGAAGGAAAAAGTGTGGCAAAAAACGCTGCACAACGAGAAGAGGTGACCGGACCCTGAGGAAGATTGTGGAGAAGGACCGATTCCAGACCTTGGGGACCTGCAGAAGCAGTGGACTGAGTCTGGAGTAGAAACATCCAGAGCCACCGTGCACAGGCGTGTGCAGGAAATGGGCTACAGGTGCCGCATTCCCCAGGTCAAGCCACTTTTGAACCAGAAACAGCGGCAGAAGCGCCTGACCTGGGCTACAGAGAAGCAGCACTGGACTGTTGCTCAGTTTTGCATGTCATTCGGAAATCAAGGTGCCAGAGTCTGGAGGAAGACTGGGGAGAAGGAAATGCCAAAATGCCTGAAGTCCAGTGTCAAGTACCCACAGTCAGTGATGGTCTGGGGTGCCATGTCAGCTGCTGGTGTTGGTCCACTGTGTTTTATCAAGGGCAGGGTCAATGCAGCTAGCTATCAGGAGATTTTGGAGCACTTCATGCTTCCATCTGCTGAAAAGCTTTATGGAGATGAAGATTTCATTTTTCAGCACGACCTGGCACCTGCTCACAGTGCCAAAACCACTGGTAAATGGTTTACTGACCATGGGATTACTGTGCTCAATTGGCCTGCCAACTCTCCTGACCTGAACCCCATAGAGAATCTGTGGGATATTGTGAAGAGAAAGTTGAGAGACGCAAGACCCAACACTCTGGATGAGCTTAAGGCCGCTATCGAAGCATCCTGGGCCTCCATAACACCTCAGCAGTGCCACAGGCTGATTGCCTCCATGCCACGCCGCATTGAAGCAGTCATTTCTGCAAAAGGATTCCCGACCAAGTATTGACTATTGTGTGCATAACTGAACATAATTATTTGAAGGTTGACTCTTTTTTTTTTGTATTAAAAACACTTCTTTTATTGGTCGGATGAAATATGCTAATTTTTTGAGACAGGAATTTTGGGTTTTCATGAGCTGTATGCCAAAATCATCAGTATTAAAACAATAAAACACCTGAAATATTTCAGTTGGTGTGCAATGAATCTAAAATATATGAAAGTTTAATTTTTATCATTAAATTATGGAAAATAATGAACTTTATCACAATATGCTAATTTTTTTAGAAGGACCTGTATATATATATAAAAAAATACATATTTTCCTCATATTTTGATGGTTTAATTGAACTTGTAGGGTCCTACAATCACTTATTTATTGAATGTTCATTAATACAGTACAACAGTTGGGTTCCGGTAGTAAAATCACATTAAGTTTCTCCGTAGGGCAATTGATTTTTACTGATTGATTTTAAAGAAGACAGACCTACCGTGAGCTGCAATGTTGTTAATCAATGATATATTTTTGTTGGAGACATCAACCTGTATTATTTCAACAATTTTTTTTTAATGATCCCGTTTAACAGCGGAATTCCTAGTGAAAAACTACTTTACCCATGATTGTGTATATAATCAAAACAGCAAATTGCGCCAAAAGAATGGTTGTACATTCATATACTGTACAATTTACATGAAAGTTCAGTGGTATTACAATAGTATGTGTCCAGACTGACCCATAAAACAATTTCTGATTCCATGACACTTTTTGGAACAACTTCATTTTAGATGTACTTGCATATTCAGTTTGATGTCAAGTTGGGCAGTCATGCATTGAGACAAATGACATAACATTAAATGTTACATTTTGACGGGAGCACAGAGAACTTGTAATGGGTGCCGGCCACCGTGCCATTCCCCTCCGCCCCCCTTATAGTGTCCGCAACAAAGCTTGATCCCTGCTGAGTGATATCTCTTCCCAGCCCTAACTGTTTCCGACACCTGCCCTGACATGCCTTTAGTGCCAGCGTGGTGCCTGTCAGCATCATCCTGCCCACCCTGGCTGCCACCCCAGAGCCAGGCATGTTAATCTGGGCATTGGCTGATGCCAATTAACTCCCCTACCGCCCCCTCTGGTTCTTCTTTAGCAGAAATAGCAGCATCTCTTCCTGCCCAAGGCCAGTCCGACACAACCCTGGCTGATGATTTCGCAGTGGGGATGCGGTGCAAAGCCTGCCCTCGCCAAAGGCACTGCTGGCCTTTTATTTTGTTCATTCCCTGACTAAAGAGTTCTGCTTTGTTCTGGGCATTCATCCCATGTGTGTATTTCAACCCGATTCTGTTTTGATTAATTTTCAACACCTGACTTTTTTCATTTGTTTTTTACGTTGCCCTTTTCAGAGGATCAAAGATTAGCATCATCATTCAATTCACTCCCCAAGCTTTGCTATATGAATAAAAAAGGATTGTTGTTTTGAGGTGTACACTAAAATACGATTCCAAGGGCTCACATTAACTACATTGTTTAACATGAACTAACAATTAATTTCAACATTTACAAATAAATAATTTAAAAAAAAAGTTGTTTCTGTGAATATTATTTCATGGACGAGCTAAAAGGAATTAACAATGAACAAAGGTTAACAAAGATACATAAATATTTTAACAGATGCATTGCTTGTTGTAAGTTAAAGGTGCAGTAAGTGATTTGGTAGACGGATGGATGGATGGATGCCGGGGCGTCGCTAGGCCTTTTTTGGGGGGCTTCAGCCCCCCTAAACTTCTGCTTAGCCCCCCTAAAAATGTTTGATTAATGTAGGCTACACAAATTCGTGTTCGCTTCAGTCTTGTTATAATCAGATTCAGCGCCTTCTTCATCTTCAATCCGCAGCGGCGCCGTGTGTGTGTGTGTGTGTGTGTGTGTGTGTGTGTGTGTGTGTGTGTGTGTGTGTGTGGTTGTGTGTGTGTGTGTGTGTGTGTTCATCTGAGCCTCATTGGTCTGTCACTGCTCGTCAATGTCAGAATATTTGAGATGACCAATCAAATCAAAGTAGGCGGGGTTTGTTCACAGACGCTGCTGAGCGCGAATTTTAACGGTGTGTGACTCGACGGTCAAGTACGGTCAAGTGCGAGATAAGATGTAAGTAGCTAAACTTAACATTTCATATTTGACATTTTTTAGGCCATAAATGTTAAATGAATGACAAAAAATAATCAGGCAAACTAATATAGTTTTGTCTAATTTCGCCATTTTGAACTGAAAATAGGCCTATGTAACATGCTTATGTAATGTAATAATTAGGTTACTGTCATTGTGTGAGGGGACAAGAAACATTAACAAAGCCGTTTTCATCATGTTAGGCACAAGATTAATAATGAATGTGTACATATTGAGAATATAATACAAATTGTAGCCTTTAGTAAATTAAAAAAGCTCAGCAGGTATTGACAAATAATCTACTGCCCACTGACATGGTTTTAAATCTATGTATTATCCTTTTTCTTTTTGGTCTTAAAAACGTCTTGAAATGCACATATCAGAGAAATAAAAAAATTGAACCCCCTACCAACCTCAAATTTAGGACCTCTTTGATTATAAAGCCCTGTCTACGGCCCTGTATTAGGCATAAGATCAATAATGAATGTGTAGCCTACATATTATGAATGCATTTAGTAAACTTAATTACCTAGCTTTAGTAGCTTTCAGTAAATAAACGCGTCTGAGAAAATGATTCATAGGCAGAATCAACCTATCAGTTGACCCTATCTTCACTGACAGACAAAAATGAAAAGCCTATATCAGTCAAAGCTCAGCTTTAGCAGGGGAAGAGACAGGGCAAGATAAAAACAAGAGAAAAAGAGTGTGATGCTGATGAGGAGAGAAAAATAATCAGCTGCCCACTGACATAGTTTTAAAGCTGTTATCCAATTTTTTTGGCCTTCAAAACATCTTAAAATATGTAGATCAGAGAAATAAAAATTTTCTTGGGGAAACCCAGAACCCCCTGCCTGCCCTACCTCACATTTGGGACCACAGTGATTATAAAACCCTGCCTTTGCATGGTAATGAAACTGGTTAATAGTGAGCATTAGATCCTAAACTAAAGTGTTACCTTTTCTTATAATTAAAAAAAATATATATATACTCTCATTGGGGGCTTAGCCCCCCTAAAATGAAAATCCTAGTGATGGATGGATGGATGGATGGATGGATGGATGGATGGATGGATGGGTGGGTGGGTGGGTGGATGGATGGATGGATGGATGGATGGATGGATGGATGGATGGATGGATGGATGGATGGATGGATGGATGGATGGATAGATGGATAGATAGATAGATAGATAGATAGATAGATAGATAGATAGATAGATAGATAGATAGATAGATAGATAGATAGATAGATAGATGCTACCATTTTCATTTTTTTTACTGTCCAGCGACTATTTGGAAAGTAAATGCGATGGAAGCCTATTGTAGTGATGCATGCCAATTTAATTATGCAGAAGGGGCCGTTCACACAGTGCACATTTTTCCATTGCATAACGCTACTTTTCCATTGTTCTTCAACGACCATTACGCTTGAGTCTTGCATCCATAGTTTTGCAGCGTCACGTGCATGACGTGGCATTCTAACACCACAGCGCTCAAGTTAAAATGTTTTTTAAGCAGACAGTTTGCCTTGTACATTTAGTTTAACAGCAATGACAGCAAGACAAAGAGGACAAGGTTTCAACTGAACTATGCATATGCATTTTATACTCTTACTCTGTTCTTGCTCTGTCCATGCAATAAATGCACGTTCTTAAATGAGCTAGGTTTTCTAGCAAATTATTTGGTAAACTACTTATGGTATGATCCACTTTGGTGGCGGCCAAATAACACTTGAAAATCAATCAGAGAAATGTATTTTAATATTTACAAGTAATTTACAACTCCCCGTAATTCGCACCTTAAGCAAAGAAATATTTCTGCCCGTTTTGGCATAAGTGATTGTCAGCCTCTGCTTTTCTGCTACACACTGAAGCGTGTGATTCTATAACTTTGTTTCACCGTTACGTTCGAAAAAGAAAAATAAGCCTACTGCAATTATCTGGAGTTATTTTTTTTATTGGTTGGGTATTCTACAGCCCTTCATCAAACTTCTCAACACACAGCCCACCTTAGATTGTTTTTAATCAATGAATAAATAACAAAAGAAAAACAGATTAACATTTTATTTGGCTAAATTCTGATTGGGTGGGGAAGACAGACATTTGGGTGGGCTCAGCCCATGCCTAAATCCTGCCCTGTGGCTGAGAGATATTACAAAAGAGAAAAGGTCAGAGGAATATCACTGGGGAAAGAAGGGTTATGATCAGGAAGAGCTTTAGGAACAGCTTTCATATTAGAAATACTTTCCAGCACCGGAGAGACCTACGCGGGAAGGCCTGAAAACAGACATTGTTGCATTGGTTGCATTGTTTCTACTCCATACGCAAGTAAAATTGGATTTGAGTGTGTAAGCTGCTGGTGACTAAAAATTATTACTTGCTTGTATATACTTGTGTACTGTATGCTCATTTTGTTTGTTCATCATCTTCACTTTATTTTTCACAAAGCTTTAACTTGCTTCGCTTCTGCAAAGACATCCACTCTTGCACTGCGTGTTTGTGCATTTGGGGGCCGGAGCAATGAAGGGAAGGGTGTGTTTGTTTGGGTTGATTTCAAATATCAACTGTGTTTAACAATGATTCTCAGAAATCGCTTACTGCTACTTTAATAAAACAAACAAAAACAAAACAAGTACTCTAATAAAACCATATTGTAAAGTGTTACCTTTATTTCTTCAAGAGTGTGACCGTACTATGCAATAATCAGCTACGACAGAGGTCGAACTGATTCAGCTGAGAGTGTGTCATTTAGATGCCATGTATGAATGAAAATGAAGCTTAAAATATACTATTCAGTTGCTAAAAAACCCAAACAACAAAATGAAATGACTCTGTGCTGTGACAGACACATTGAATTGATTGGTGTGAAAACTGGCTGACAATGTGAGGAGAGGTGAGGATGCTGAACTCTTGGCTAGTGTGTCTCTCTGGCAGGTGTATTGAACAGGTGATAGCACCACAAACCAACTCAATCCCTTAGTCAATACAGTCCCATGAATTAGCATGCTAATTAGCTGCTATCAGATTGCATGTCGCTATCACAAACTGACAGAATAAATCAGCTAATACAAATTTAATCTAAGGGTGGAGGCAGGGCGTAGTTTCGGTTTGAACAAGGGGTGAAATGTGAACCATTTAGTCAGGTTTTTCTGTTAAATGTCATCATAAGAAGTAGAACAGAACACATTTTAGCCATGGGAAGCTCGATTGTTTGGTCAATATTACAAGGAGGTCCAGACTTTAAAGCTCTTGATTCTATGTTATATTTGCCCTTATGAAAAAGTACCATAGTTGTCACAATAAGGCTATAATTACACATAAGACCAGTGATGGCTCCTCATTACCATGCTTATGAATATTTTGACTTTTTTTCCTTCCTTTTTTTTCTTTTTTTTTTAATCTATAGTATTTGTTATGGAAAATAGTAACCTACACATTTATAAAAAATAGCTACAATTTGCCACAGTTGTTATATAAATCTATAGTGAAAAACCTGTTCCCTTTCATTTCAACTTTACGTTAGAATGACTGAAGAATTGGGATATCACCTTTGAGTGTAAACTAAACGAGCCATTAGCGTGCGAGATTTGCATTGTGCACAAGGAAGAGCACATGCACATTCAAGCGTTTGCTTCGGAGACGATTGGTTTTTGCACACTCTTTTCTGCAGTCAGTGAATGGGACGAGAAAGGCCCGGATCCAGCTGCCGTAACGGACCTGAGAAGCACAACGGATCTTTCCCTTCGTGCTACCAAGGCTGCAGCTCAAGCCCTAGGACGATGGATGGCCTCGATGACTGTCACAGAAAGACACTTATGGTTAACGCTGGCTGACATGAGAGGGTCTGAGCGGTCTGCCTTCTTCGACGCTCCTCTCTCCCACTCTGGTCTCTTTGGCCCTGCAGTGAACGGAATCGTCAACCGTTTTTCTGAAGTTCAGAAAACCTCTCAGGCTATGAATCTGTTCCTGCCTCGTCGCCCTAGCTCCGCTGCTGGTCGCCCACATGACCGGCCGCCGGCACAAGCCACTACACAGCGCCCAGTTCAGCCGAGACAGTCCAGCAAATCTTCGCAGCGACAGGGCGGCCGCCCCAGATCGCGCACAGCTACCCGCCACGGCCAAAGATCACGCTGAAACCTGAGAAAGCGAAGTCCTCCTAGCAACAGTGAGAGAGAAAAGACGGTTGGGTTTCGCCGCGGCCGGACCACCGTCAAAGCTTTTCGCCCTGTCAGTTCCCTTAACACAGGCTACTGCAGTGAGTTACTTAGCAGCCAACGAGTCGGTAACACAACCCGCTCGCCTGCACACAACCGCCGTTTTTACGGCGAACCAGAGAAATCTCAGAAAGAGCATAATGTCTGGTTGTCCGGCTCACGCCGACGGTGTTTTAAGTCAAGTCAAATCAAGTCAACCTCATTTATATAGCGCTTTTAACAATGTAGATTGTTTCAAAGCAGCTTTACAGAGATAAAGATATAATTTAAGGTAACAGAGATTGGTTTGGTTTTATAGTGGCTCTTGAAAAATGTTTTTTCCAGCTAAAGTTAGTTTTGATTGATTCACTTCCGTCTAAATGATCATTTGTTATTAAATTAGGGGCCGCTAAGACGACACCGTTCTCTCTAAACAGACTTTAAACGTGAACCTGTGATAGACGCTGATGGCGTTCACATGCGCATTAAGAATTGATTCTATAGTTATGTGCGTTTGAATATATGTGCGCAGGTTTGTAATTCCTTACAAACCATGCCTAAACAAACTACTTGTCTATAAATTTTGATGCAGAATTTTTATTTTATATTTTCACTTTGGGTAGGTATGCGAACCGAAAAATTCCACAACGCTTTATCTGTAGAGTGGTATAGGGATCCTCCATAGGGAGAGGCTAGTTGGCACTTCAGCACTGCATTGTCATCGGGTCCAGGCGAAAGTCTTTCGTCAGATCTGGAAACGGCCTGGATCCAGCAGGCTGCGGGAAAACCTCGGGATAAACAAAGACAATAAAATTAGCGTAGATGCCATTCTTCTTATGATGTAACGAGTACATCAGGATATGAGGGAAGTGTTCCCAGTTCCGGCTGACCTAATCTAAGCAGCCTAATATTGAATTATAGAAGGCTATAGAAAAAGTGTAGAAAAAGTGCCCACACCACAGTGCTCACCCCTACACACAAACACAGCACTCCCCGTGTCACCCGCAGAGCCCACTCTCATAAAGCGGGCAAATGCCGCTCGAGTGTTAACTGCAGGAGATGTGCCCATGTGTCCGTGCCCACATCTACTATCTGCCCGCTCTATTACACGGCCAAGTCACGCGCTTCACAAAGTCCAGACTCATATCAATCAGGTTGTGGATGTAAGTCTCGTGCCCGCTCGCAAGCGCTCACGCTTACTAACAAGCACTTCGCACACAGCGCCACGTGCGCACCAGGAAGTGCAGTCTTACATGAGTCAGAATTTGAACGTAAGTCTCGTGCTTACAAGCACTCATGCTTACTAACATGCACTTCACCCACGGCGTTAGACGCGTGTCACAAAGTGCAGCCTCATACCGGTCAAGCTATGAATGTAAGTCCCGTGCCCGCTCACGAGCGCCCACGTTTACTAACATACACTTACAATGTGATTGTAAAGCGCTCCCCATTCACAGCTATCGGGACGCTATACTTGAAACAGCCTGCGGTTGCTGTCAGCGAGCCACGCTCATTCCTCCGGTCCAGTTTCTTGAGCCCGCACAGCGCGGCGATCAGAACCCGGAGGTCATTCTGCCCCTAGCTGCACATATAAAAGCATGGGAAGCGATTCCAGGGGTATCAGAATGGGTGCTAAGCACAATAAAGCAGGGCTATGCGTTACAGTTCGCTCGCTGTGCCCCACGCTTTCGAGCACGGACCGCGACGACAGTGAATGCGGAAGTAGCACATCTACTTCGCTCAGAAATAGCAAAACTGCTGTGCAAAAGGCCCATAGAACCGGTGCCGCCTTCTCTGAGCGAGTCAGGCTTTTACAGCCATTTTTTTCTCGTGACCAAGAAGGACGGGGGTCTCGGACCCATACTAGATCTGAGACATTTGAACAAAGCTCTTATGATAAGACCGTTCAAAATGATTACAACCAGACAACTCCTCACGCACATTCCCCCGAGAGACTGGTTTATATCTCTCGATCTGAAAGATGGCTATTTTCAGATTCAGATAATACCCCGTCTGTTATGAACTGCTCAGAGACAAGAAGTTTGAGGATCCAAATGCAGTTTATCAAAGTTAATCCAAATTGTAATCAGAATCCAGGCAAAGGTCATACACAGGCAGGCAATCCAAACAAACAGACAAATCCAGAGGGTGAGGCAGGAATGGGAAAACCAGGACACGGGCAGAGATCAAAAACCAGGAACAAAGAAAACAAATGAAATGCTCAGCAATGCAGTGGAATAACGTACAAGACTTCGCAGGGAATGATGAGGTGAACCAGGCTTATATGGGGTGAACTAAACAATATAATGAGACACAGGTGATTGTGATAATCAGAGATGAGTCCAGGCAGTGAATTATGGGAAATGTAGTTGTGAGTGAACAATGATAGTCTGATGTGGAGTGCCCTCAGCTGGCTCTCAAGGGCACTCCAGCTGATCACCGTTACACCGTCACAGGCAATTCTTGAGATTCGCCTTCGACGATCAAGGCAAGGCAAGGCAAGTTTATTTATATAGCACATTTCATACACAATGGTAATTCAAAGTGCTTTACATAGAAGAAATTAAAATAATCAAAAGAAATCAGAATAATTAAAACAGTTTAGAATAAAAGATAAAATACAGAAATAATCAAATGAAATCAGAGTAATTAAAACACAAAATAAAATACAGTGCAAACAGTCGGACGAACAGTGGCACAGTGCTCATTCAGTAAATGCACAGCTAAACAGATGTGTTTTGAGTCTGGATTTGAATGTGACTACTGTAGGAGCACAACTGATCTCTTCTGGAAGCTGGTTCCAGCTGCGGCTGGCATAGTAGCTAAAAGCAGACTCGCCATGCTTAGAGTGAACCCTTGGTATTTCTAGCCGATGTGATCCTAATGATCTGAGTGATCTGTTGGGTTTATATTCAGTGAGCATATCTGCAATGTATTGAGGTCCTAGGCCATTGAATGATTTATATACCAGTAATAATACTTTAAAATCAATCCTAAATGTAACTGGCAGCCAGTGTAAAGACCTGAGGACTGGTGTGATGTGTTCATATTTTCTGGTTCTGCTCAGAATCCTAGCAGCAGCGTTCTGTATGAGCTGCAACTGTCTTATGGTCTTTTTGGGAAGGCCAGTGAGAAGTCCATTACAATAATCCACCCTACTGGTGATGAAAGCATGCACAAGTTTTTCTAAGTTTTGACTGGAAACAAAGCATCTAATTCTTGCAATATTTTTCAGGTGATAGTATGCTGATTTAGTTATTGCTTTGACATGACTACTGAAACTAAGGTCTGACTCTAGAGACACACCCAGATTCCTGACTTGATTTTTAGTTGTTTGACCCCTAGACTGAAGATATGCGTTCACCTTGAGAACTTCATCTTTGTTTCCAAACGCAATGACTTCAGTTTTGTCTTTGTTTAACTGAAGAAAGTTTTGGCACATCCAATTGTTTACTTCATCAATGCATTGGCAAAGGGAGTCAATGGGGCTGTAATCGTTAGGCGATAGGGATAAGTAGAGCTGTGTATCGTCTGCATAGCTATGGTAAGCGATTTGGTTCTTTCTCATTATTTGGCTCATTGGGAGCATGTACAGGTTGAATAGGAGTGGCACAAGAATTGAGCCTTGAGGGACTCCGCATGTCATGGATGTCCACTCAGACTTATGGTCTCCTATACTCAGATAATAACCTATGCCTCCTAAGTATGACCTGAACCATTTTAGGACTATCCCAGAAAGCCCGACCCAGTTTTCCAGCCTGTCAAGAAGTATGTTGTGATCGACAGTGTCAAATGCAGCACTGAGGTCGAGTAGTACCAGCACTGATAATTTGCCTGTATCAGTATTTAAGCGAATATCATTTATTATCTTTATGAGCGCGGCCTCTGTACTGTGGTGCGGTCGGAAACCAGATTGAAAATTGTCAAAGTATCCATTCGAGCTTAAGAATTTGTTCAGCTGATTGAAGACAACTTTTTCAACGATCTTGCCTATGAAAGGAAGATTTGAGATCGGTCTATAGTTGTTTAATATGGTCTTATCCAGATTGTTCTTTTTCAGGAGGGGCTTGACAACTGCAGTTTTCAGGGAGGTCGGAAAACTCCCAGAGAGAAGGATGAGCTGATCACCTTTCTGATATTATTGATTTTCTCACAGAAGAAAGAAGCAAACTCACTGCACTTTCTCACTGAGAGCATTTCACTGGGAATCTGGCTTGGGGGGTTTGTCAGTCTCTCTACAGTAGCAAAAAGAGTGCGCGTGTTGTTTATATTGCTGTTTATAATATTCGAGAAGAAAGTCTGTCTAGCTTTGCCTAGTTCCTTATTGAAAGCATGGATGCTGTCTTTGTAGATGTTATAATGGACTACAAGTTTTGTCTTCCGCCACATGCGCTCTGCTTTTCTGCATTGTCTTTTCATATTTTGCACTGTTGTTGAGTTTCTCCAAGGTGCTTTTTGTCTGCCACTCTTCTTCCTGACTTTCACAGGAGCAATATCATCAATTACACTCTTAACTTTTGAGTTAAAAGAATCAAGGAGAAAATCAACAGAGTCAGCAGATATGCTTGGTGTTAAAGATATAGCCTTCATAAATAGTACACTAGTGTTCTCATTTAAGCATCTCTTCTTGACAGACACAGATCTAGCTTCAATGGCAGGAGAGATCAATATATCAAAGAAAATACAAAAATGATCAGACAGTGCTTTATCCTTAATAACAATTGATGAAATGTTTAGACCCTTACTGATAAGTAAATCTAGAGTGTGTCCACGATTATGTGTGGGTCCATGTACATGCTGAGTCAGATCAAAAGTTTTTAAAACAGTTTTGATTTCATTTGCCATATTGGTTTCTGCATTATCTATGTGTATGTTAAAATCTCCAGCAATGGCAAAGCAGTCAAACTCTGAGGAAATTGTTGATAACAGTTCTGTTAAGTTCTCAGCAAAAGCTGGAGAGTATTTTGGAGGCCTGTAAACAATGATAAGTAAAATACGTGGTGCATATTTTAACACAATACCCAGATATTCTGTTTTCAGGGGCTGTTTCATTGAGGACTGTTGCACTGCAGCTGTCTTCTAGCCAAGTTTCATTTAGCAACATAAAATCCAGGTTGTATGTGGTTAAGTCGTTGTATAAAAGTGATTTATTTTTAAGTGAGCGGATGTTTAAAAGTGCTAACTTAACAGTCTTAGTTTTTGTCCCCACAGCAATCTTAGTATGTCGTGTAATAGGCACCAGATTAGATGGGTTTGCTGTACGGCTTTTGAAGGCCCTAGACGTTCTATCATGTAATCGAACAGCAATAGAAAAGGATACAGGCACACTGGGTTCCCGCTTGTTCTGTAAACATTTGAGAAAGTTATTGTTATCATAGCTGGGACCCGACACATATCACTGAGAGCTGGTATCAGTTGTTTTTGGTTCACCTCGAGCCGCTGAAGGAGGGTGTGGGCCCTGGCGCTGTGGCAGAGGCCGAAGAGCTCTCACAGGGGGAGGGAGAGGGCGAGCTGGGCCCGCAGGCTTTGGTGGTTGTGGGGCCTGGCGTTTTTTGGTTGGTATCTGGGGGCTCGCAGCAAAAGAGTGGGATAGTCTAGTTCCAGCATGCACCAGTTGTTCCATTTTCTCTGAGAAGCACAGAAGTGGAGATGCTGGAGAGAGGGATAACGTTTCCGGTGAGAGGGGTTTTTGCTCTGGTGTTATTGGAGGCTGTATTATGGTCCTGGTCCTGGTTTCCCTGGCTGTTTTCCAGAAAGGCGTCCTTGGGTGCTGAATCTTGGAGCAGTGCTAGTATGTCACAGTCTGTCTGTGATGAGCTCTGGGGGCAGGGCTCAGCTGAGATTGTGTCCGTGAGCAGAGGTTGTTGTGGCTGAGTGGTGTTATCACTGTCCTTGTGTGATGTGTCAACCGCATGTCCATTCAGGTGCTGAAGTGAAATCCTGTGGTCATTCATACTGTATCCAGGTGTGTGTGTGCCATTCAGGTTGAGTGGATTGGCACACATTGCAGAAGGATGACGGAGGGAGAAGTAGATATTGTCCTTTAGCACTCTTGAACCAAGTTTGTTTGGGTGGTGGCCATCCTGTTGAAACAGTTGCCTCTGACTCCAGAAAAGATTGAAGTTGTCAATAAAGTTCACTCCTTTTATATTGCAGGTTTTTTGCAGCCATGTATTAAGCCCAAGCAACCGTGAAAACCTTTTTGTTCCTCTTGCTGGGAGTGGTCCACTGATGAATGTCTGCACTTTTAGTCTTTTAAGTGTTTCAAAAAGTTCATTGAAATCCTTTTTAAGAAGTCCGACTGCTCTTTATGAATATCATTCTTCCCCACATGAATGATGAGTCGATTTGCAGTCTTATGTTTCATCAGAATGTTCTGAAGTTCCCTGTTTACATCAGATGTTGTTGCTTGTGGAAGGCAGCACGTTGTTGTATCCCTGCTATTAATGTTTCTGATTACGTAGTCGCCCACTATCAGAGTCCTGGGCCCGGCTGCGCTCTGAGCTGAGTGCCGCTGTCTGCTCGACCTTGAGCCCCAGTTAGCATCAGTGTTAGCTACTGGCTGATTCAGTCTGTGTTCGATCACATTCATCAAATTTGGGGATTCCTTATTCATTAATACTTCAAATCTGTTCTCAAGATGTATAGGCGGTGGTAGGAGACCAGTGTTTGCAGTACTTGTCAGAGCCGTATCTGGGGTAGAGGATGCTACTGCAGTAATATGTGAATATGTGAAAGCGCGGAGCAGTAAGCGAGAGCGTCCGAACAGTAGCTGAGCAGGAAGTCAGGTTTATCAGTACACCGTCCTGCCGTTCGGTCTGTCCTTAGCACCCTGCACATTCACGAATTGCATGGACGCGGCACTCGCCCCCTTGAGAAATCAGGGCATGCGAATTCTGAACTATCTGGACGGTTGGCTGGTTCTAGCACAATCAGAGTCAGAAATACTGTCTCACAGAACTGTGCTCCTCAGTCACCTGGAAATCCTGGGTCTCACGGTCAACTAGACCAAGAGCTCATTAATGCCCAGGCAGTCAATTTCCTTTTTAGGAATAGAACTGGACTCTGTGGCTATGACGGCCCGCTTGTCAACTCAGCGCGCGCTGTGTTCAGCAACTGGCAGCGTCTTTCCAGAAGGACAACACCGCCCCTCTGAAAACCTTCCAGAAGATGCTGGGTTACATGGCTTCAGCCGCTGCGGTACTTCAGCTGGGTTTGCTACGTATGCGCCCGCTACAACGCTGGCTGGCCGCTCGTGTGCCGGATCAGAGTGACTCAGACCTGTATCACAGCTCTGCAGCCATGGTTAGTGGCCGACTGGTACCAGCGGCGAGTGGTTATGGGGACGGTCTCATACCGGAAGGTCATCTCGACAGACGCGTCCAATACGGGTTGGGGCGCGCTCTTCGAGGGCAGACCAGTCTTTGGCCTGTGGTCAGACCGGGAAAAACTCCTCCATATAAACTGTCTGGAAATGATAGCGGTCGAGAATGCGCTGGAGCGTTTCCTCCCGTTTATACAGGACCACCATGTTCTAGTCCGCTTGGACAACATGTCTCTAGTGTGCTACGTGATCCAGAAATCTCTGCAATCTGGCAGAACGCCTCCTCGTTTGGTCTCAGCACCACCTGCGCTCGCTGAGAGCGGCGCATGTGCCAGGCCATCTAAACGACGGCCCAGACAGACTGTCCAGGAACAATGTTCCCCCGGGGGAATGGTCCTTGCACCCTCAAACAGTCCAGTTGCTATGGCGCCTTTTTGGCAAAGCGGAAGTCGACCTATTTGCGTCACAGGACAACGCTCCTGGCCCAGATGCCCACTATATGCTTTCCCCCCAGTATCTCTGTTACCACAGGTGATCAAGAGAATCAGGGAAACGCGCCAATCAGTGCTCCTCATAGCACCGCGCTGGGAGAACCAGACTTGATTCCCGGAGCTGACGCGGCTGTTAAAGACAGCCCCGTGGCCAATTACGGTGAGAGCAGATCTCCTCTCTAAAGCTTGCGGTTCGATCTGGCATCCCCATCCAGAGCGCTTGTCTCTGCACGTATGGTTGACCAACGCTTACCCGTTGCCCTGCCAGACGCAGTAATGAACACTATCACGCAGTCTAGAGCTCCTTCTACCAGAAGGCTCTACGCGTCTAAATGGTCTGTGTTTTCTAAATGGAGCGCTGACAAAAATCTGGACCCACGGATATGTGGGTTCCGCGGTTGCTTAGTCTCCTTCAAGAGCTATTGGAAAAGGGAAGGTCCCCCTCCACGCTCAAACTCTATGTGGCAGCCGTCGCAGAGTTCTCAGAATCGACGCGCGGCCAGTCGATAGGCAGGAACAAGCTCATCATCCGCTTCCTCAGAGGACCCAGGAGGATGAATCAGTTCCTATGTGGGATCTTTCTTTGGTCCTCGAGGCCCTGAAAGCATACCCCTTTGAACCTTTAGACACTGCGGATCTAAAATACTTATCACTTAAAACCATTTTTCTGATCGCTCTGTCGTCAGTCAAACGTGTGGGGGACTTACACGCGCTGTCTGTTAGTGCCGTGTGTCTCGAGTTTGGCCCGAATGACTCAAAAGTCATCCTCAAACCTAGACATGGCTATGTTCCTAAACTGATTGGCACACCGTTCAGAGCACAGGTCATTTGGCTATCGGCTCTGCCAGCATCCGATAGCGAGAGTGATGTTAATCTCCTCTGCCCAGTCAGGGCGCTGAGAGTTTACATTACGTACTCCGCCTCATTCAGGCGCGCCGAGCAGCTTTTCGTTTCGTTTGGTGGGCGCACCAAAGGTATCGCCGCCTCGAAACACAGTCTATCCAGATGGATAATAGATGCGATTTCAGCTGCTTATACAGCAAAAGGTCTGCAATGCCCCTTGGGCGTCAGGGCTCATTCCACCAGAGGCGTAGTCACTTCGTGGGCATGGTCCAGTGGAATTTCTATCCATGACATATGTGTGGCGGCGGGCTGGGCCTCCCCGTCCACCTTTGTCAGATTCTACAATCTGGAAGTTCCCGCCCTGCAGGTGAAACTACTATCAGTCTAAGTGAGAGGTCAGTTAAGCCCAGGTACTATCGTGCGCAAACTACTCTCATGTGACTAGCTCTTCTGGTTGAGATGCACTGTATCAGGTTATGTGCTATATGCTTATACATTGACCGGCATCGCCGCTCTGTATTCCCTGTGAGTGTTTTTACTGCGCTTATAATACATGCGCTTATTCCGCTGATCTGGGTTCCCCATATCTTTCTGGGACTCATAAGTGGATGCTGGCGCGCACGGCGTTGACAAGGGGTTCCCGTAGCGTAAGCTATACTTACGCAATACGAGAGAACCTCTAGTAAGAGAACGTACTCGGTTACCTAACGTAACCTCTTTTCTCTCTAGAAGAGGGAACGAGAATTGTGTAACCTGCTGTGCTTGCGCCACGTGCGTTTTTCGCTTCAGTCGATGAAAACCAGAGAATTCAGCCTACGAGCCTGCTTATATATGCTAAGCCACGCCCATTCTGGTGGGCTTCGACGCTGTGAAGGCGTGAGCGCCCTTCATTGGACGTGAATTCACGTCGGGCTCAGTGGTAGGCTGCAGCAGTTCCCGCAGGGCAGCCTATGAGCACGCTAGACAGCCTGCGCAAGGTCTGCTAGCTGCTGCACTGCGTTGACAATGGATACAAAAATTAAGGATCATTTTTTGGCTTCAATATCTCGAAAAGATGAATCTTTCCCGTAGCGTAAGCTGTAGTAACGCAATACGAGAGAACCTCTCGTAAGAGAACTGTTCATTCAGTGTTGGTGTGATGGCGGTGCAGCGGTTGTTGTGATCTAAAAGTGCATTTCCTGCTGTAAAAGAGCCCTTTTGCACACTGCAGGCTGTTATAGTTCCTGATGCACAAACTGCACATGATGACTGACCACGAACAAGTCATAGTACAGCCCCTCGGCCGGACGATGTCCAACTCGGTGGTCCAGAACTGCCATTTCTGGCTAAACCTTGCAGAGGTGCAATCCCGACGAGTGCGCCTTCCTCTATGCTCTCATCTCATAGGAAGGCTTCTTCGGCTACACTGTCTAGCGCTGTACCCAGCAGTTCTCGGCAGTCCTGGAGCAGGCCGAGGCAGTTAAGAGACTGCCCTGACACCACCAGTCTGTTCGGTGCGGCCTCTCTGTCTGCTCGGCACCAAGGGCGTCTGTTCCCCCAGGCAAAAAAAAAAGTGCTTTAGCTTGGTAAGCTCAGCCACGATATCGACCGAGAGCGCCACCTATATATATATATATATATATATATATATATATATATATATATATATATATATATATATATATATATATATATATTAAGTCAACTTGAGGCTCCCTTTGGAAGTTTTCTTGGCCCTGAGGATAATATTCACTGCTAACGAGTACAGTTTTTTATTTGAATCTGTAATTTTGTTTTATAGACAAACAAACAAACGAACATACATACATGCATAAATGCATACTGTCGCTGCCCGATGAAACTCACGTATGTCCAAAACGGTTACTTTGGCTACATGGCCATGGTTACATGGCAAATCTGGACTGATACTTTGTTTGCACACTCCTACCGTAATTTTGTGAATATATAATAAACTTGTGAATAGTTGTCAAAAACAAATGTTTGCTGATAATTTACCTCACAGTATTATTCGGCTATCCAATGCTGAGCTTCCAGAGACGCTTAAGATTAAACTTTACGAGACCGGCGAGATGCTGCACAGGGTGGGAGATACGCGGCGTGATTGACAGCTTTGACACCAAATGGATATACGTGAAAATCAGATGACATGATTTCACAACTTTTCATTGGTCATTTAGATAATGTGAAGCACACTGTATACGGAAATGAACCTGGACATTATATCCGTCGAAAAATCTCAAAGTCGGCAAAATGGACATACCTGGTTTTCATCGGACAGCGACGATACATACATGCATACATACATACAAATATACTTTCTCGATGTTCAAGATGGCGCCGAATATGGCTGCTGAGTTGCAAGCTCAGTCACAACATTGTAGTATTTTGATTGTTCTGTTTACAGTTCTTATGTTTTTTTGTCTTGGATGTTGTCTGCCTTATTGTGTATGACAGACAAACACTTTTGAACATTGGTTAAGCAATCGCACACCGGAAACCGGACTTTCAATTCTTCAAAGATTAACCGCTTTTTCCAAACGGCAATGGAGCCCTTTGTCTGGGCAGGTCGGCTGCGGAAACGCAGCCGGAGAAGGCGAAGAATAGCCGGCGTTCTCATTAGACTAAGATGGCGCGCAAATCAACCCCCGCTTCCCAGTATTCTACTGGCAAATATTCAGTTTCTAGGTAACAAGCTCTGCGATCTGAGAGTGCAGATCTCTTTCCAACGAGAGACGAGGGACTGCTGCATTATCTGCCTCACAGAAACTGTGATGTCTGCTGAGATTCCAGATTCGGCCATCGAAACTGCGGGGTTCTCCGTTTATCGAGCGGACAGCGCAAAAGACCTCTCAGGTAAAAGCAGAGGTGGTGGTGTATGTTTTATGATCAACAAATCCTGGTGTGATCAGAGGAACGTACATTCTTTCAGCTCTCCTGATCTGGAATTTCTCGTGCTTCTGTGTCGACCATTTTGGCTACCGAGGGAATTCACAGCGGTCATTATCACAGCTGTGTACATTCCCCCACAAGCCGACACAGAATGGGCACTAAAGGAACTGTATGGGGAAATAAGCGAGCAGGAAACCGGTCACCCTGAGGCTGCTTTCATTGTGTCTGGGGACTTTAAAAAAGCCAACTTCAAGAAAATAGAACCAAAGTACCACCAACACGTAAACTTCAACACACGAGGGAAATCTCTCCCCTGCCCACCAATTGGCAAATCGGACCACTCTTCCGTTCTTCTTCTGCCCACTTACAGGCGGAAACTGAAACAGGAAACACACGCCCTCAGAACGATCCAGTCCTGTCGGCCCAATCAGACTCTATGCTACAAGACTGTTTTGATCACGCACACTGGGAGATGATCAAAACTTAACCTAACCAGAAACCATGGATTAAAAGCGATGTTCATGCGGCACTCAATGCGTGGACCTTCACTTTTAATTCCAGAATTCTGGAGGAGCATAAACAAGCATGTTATGCCCTCCGAAAAATTATCAGAGCAGCAAAACGCCAATACAGGCACAAGATTGAAGGACAGTTCAATACCACCAACTCTAGAAGCATGTGGCAGGGAATTAATATCATCACAGACTACAAAGGGAATACAAACTCCACAGTGAACACCGCTGCCTGTCTCCCGGATGAGCTAAACACTTTTTATGCTCGTTTTGAGGGAACTAACACCCCCCTCGCGGAGAGAGTTCTGGCGGCTGAAGCTACAGAGGTTAGTCTCTGTAACGGATGTAACCCGATCTTTCCGACGGGTGAATTCGTGGGTCCAGACGGCATTCCGGGCAGCGTCATCAGCGAGTGTGCGAACAACTGGCTGGTGTTTTTACGGACATTTTCAATCTGACCCTCTCCTTGTCTGTAGTCCCCACATGCTTCAAAACGTCCACCATTGTACCTGTACTGAAGCAATCCAATATCACTTGCTTAAATGACTGGTGTCCTGTTGCTCTCCCCATCATCAACAAATGCTTTGAGAGACTAGACAGAGATTACATCTGCTCTGTTCTACCTCCCTAACTGGACCCATTGCAGTTTGCATACCGCAATAACCGCTCCACTGATGATGCTATTGCATCTACAATACACACTGCTTTCTCCCACCTGGAAAAAAGGAGCTCATACAGTATGTGAGAATGATGTTTGTAGACTACAGCACAGCATTCAACACCATAGTGCCCTCCATTGCTTGATGTGAAACTTCGGGCTCTGGGCTTAAACAGCTTGATGTGCAGCTGGATCCTGGACGACCTGTCAAACAGACATCAGGTGGTTAGAATGGGCAGCAACATCTCCTCATCACTGACCCTCAACACTGGAGCCCCACAGGGCTGTGTTCTTAGCCCACTCTTGTACTCCTTGTACAAAATTAACTATGTGGCAACTCGCAGCTCCTATACCATCATCAAGTTTGCTGATGATACGACGGTGGTAGGTCTGATCACCGACAACGATGAAACGGTCTACAGAGAAGAGGTGCACACTCTGATACAATGGTGTCAGGAGCACAACCTCTCCCTCAACATCAGCAAAACCAAAGAGCTTGTGGTCGACTTCAGGAGGAATGACAGAGATCACAGCCCCATCACCATCAATGGAGCACCGGTGGAGAGAGCCAGCAGCTTCAAGTTCCTTGGTGTCCACATCACAGAGGAACTCACATGGTCCGTCCACATTGGGGCCATTGTGAAGGCGGCTCATCTGTGCCTTCTCTTCCTGAGATGGCTGAGGAAGTTTGGAATGAACCGCCACATCCTCACAAGGTTCTACACCAGCACTGTGGAGAGCATCCTGACTGGCTGCATCACTGCCTGGAATGGGAATACTACCGCCCTTAACCGCAAAGCCCTACAAAGGGTGCTGCGCACTGCCAGTCGTATCATCGAAGGTGAGCTTCCCTCCCTCCAGGAAATATATGCCAGGCGGTGTGTGAAGAAAGCTCAGAGGATCATCAAAGACTCTAGCCACCCGAGCCATGGCTGCTCTCACGGCTACCATCAGGCACGCAGTACCGCAGCATCAGGACACACACCAGCCGACTCCATGACAGCTTCTTCCCCCAAGCAATTAGATTTTCTTAACTCTTGATCCCTCATGATCAATAACCATAAACAGTCTAATTTTCAACACAGTACAACATAACCTACAGTATATTTACATACATATATTTTTATCGTATGTGTATCTATTGTATGTATAGATGTGTATATTGTATATTGTACATTGTATATTATTTATTGTATTGTTAGTGTACATGGTGCTGTGAGTAATTGTGCGCACAGTAGATGTGTAAATATGTGTAAATTGTGTAAATCTGATGTTTGCTATAAATTGTTATATGTCCCATCGTGTCATGACTGCTATGTTGCTCAGAACAGCACCTAAGAATTTCTCCCACTGTTGCACTTGTGTATATGGTTGTGTGACAATAAAGTGATTTTGATTTTTGATATACGTACATACATACATACATAAATAACGTTCTTTGTGGGGGTTATTAGAAACACTAAGAAATGTTTAAACTTTATTTTATTTGTATACAGAGTTCAAAAGGTTCTGCAAAACAGGAGTGACCTGTGTACTGTGTAGAATATTCTTAAGGTTAAGCTTTAAATGCTCATTACTGCAGGTTAACTAACTTCTGTATTTGAATGACAATTCTGTTTGTGCGGACGATGTTCTGCACAGACCCGTCGCCAGACCTCAGTCTTAAGGGGGGCATATGAAATGTATGGGGGGGCACAATTATTATTAGCCTACAGTATGTATATTTATAATAATCAACTCTATTCGCGCAGCACGTAATCATCACGTTAAACATATAACCAACAGCAATATGACCAGGTAGCCTATAGCCTACACCACATTACACACAATGTTATGACTATCCATAAAACACTTGACTATACAACATATTAGATGTAACACCAGAAACATCTCTCAAACATTGCATTTTAAAGCAGTCAACAGAGGGATATGCATTGCCATGACACACACACGCACATACATACACACGCACGCAGTCCTCTCTCCAGTCCCAGTACAGTGGGAGGAAGCGTTTCTCCGAGCAGAACGTCCTCATCAAAGTATCATTCCACTCGGAAGGAACTGAAGCGAGTAGGCCGGCGAAAACTCGTTTTGAAACAGCTTTCAAAAATGCGCGGTAACTGAGCGGCTTAGTTGTACGTCACGTACGTAGCCTAACGTTCTTTCGTAAGGCCGTGATAGCCTGTTGCAGTGTAGATTCCCATCAATCAAACTAAATCACACCATTGTTTCTTTATATTTTTAATATTTTAATGATAAAGAATGCAACATTAATGCAACACAAAATTAGCAGCTATGATAATATTAAAATTAAATAAAAATTAAATTATCTGTGCCTCAAGTGGGGGGGCACAAGCATTTTTTGGGGTGGGCCCGGCCCCCTATGGCCCGCCCATAGCGACTGGTTTGGTTCTGCAGATTCGTTCTGAAAAGTGACATGCATACAGAGAGCAAGGTCACAACAAATCCTTGAATGGAGATGGAGAGAGACAGAATAAATGAAGTGAATGTAATCCAAATAGCCTGCAGTATGTGATTGTGACTAGAAAATCAATGACACTTAATAAGTAAACAACATCCCTTAAATGTAGTCATTGACATTCTGACAGCTCAAATTTGAGGCAAGGCCCTCTCTCACACCATCACAGACGCTGGATTTGATTGTATGCTGAAAACAGTTTTGCATTTGTGCCCGAACCTTGCTGCCCTGTCGGTCAAGGACTTAATGAGCAGCTTATGAAGGTACCCGCTTCAAACAGTTACTAATATATATATATATATATATATATATGATTATGCTAATAATATATATACTTATACACTATCTGCTTGTTATTTATTTATTCATTTATTTGGGGTGTCTGTTATTTACATGATATGCTTGCATCAGGAGGCATTTTAAAATGCATTTTTTTTTTTTTTTTTACTTTTTATTAACTGTTAGAATAGCAATGTTGTAGCTGTTTGTGATCTCTGGACACTGAGACACTGTCATATGTTTCGTCATGTCTTAGCGAACAAACATTTCCCTACTTTGTTCCCCACTATGAGTCAAAAAGTATGAAAACAGACCTTTATTTTTATGCCTCTCTGAACTTAAACAACAGAATAAGTGTGCATTATTCATGTTCTGTTCAGCATAGACAGCTAAGATTGAATGAGGAATATTAAAACCACCCCCAGAGAGAAATCAGCTTTGAGAACGTAAGTGGCTTATTGAGACTGACACCAACCAACCACCCACATGAGCAGAGAGATGTCGCCACACACACACACGCACACACATTTGAGAAGCCTGCTGGGACAATTATTCACAATTAACAGTCACGGTAGTGCCCAGAGAGATTGGTCTTTGATTTTTACTGTCTTTTTAGGCTGTTTCAAGTCCGAGCGGATGATCTACAGCTCTCCAGACCTTCATTAATCAAATATTGATTAATTAATTCTGCCTATTAACTGAAAGTCTTCAGAATTGCTAGAAGCATATCAGCTTTGAGGGTGTGTTCTGAAAGCAGCAGCTATTGCGCATGATAAAATATGTTTGGTGAGAGTGTCCTCTGTTGTTTTGAAGATATTATGTGTGAAAAGAATGAATCAATCTTGCCCATGTATGAGTTTTGCTTATAACTAATTTAAGACTAAATCATCCCTCAATCCATTTGTACATAAATTGTGCCATTAAAGTGCATGTGACGATTACAAGAATACCTTCATGTACAATTTACTCAGAAAATGTGTTCTGTTCCCATTTCCTGAATAAGGCCCGATGGGTTTAAATGATTGCTACATACATTTTATATGTTCAAATATGGTGATTAAGTTAGTAATAATAATAATAATAATAATAATAATAGCAGCAGTAATAGTAGCAGTAGTAATTTAATATTGTTACATTTTATTTTATATTATGTTCATACTTCATGAATGAGGCCCAGTGTGTTTAAATGTCTGTTAGATAAATAGGCCTATAATATATATATGTTCAAAGATGATACTTAAATTATTATTATTATTATTGCATTTTATTTTTATATTACTACTAGTAGTAATTTCAATAACACATTCTATAACACATTAGTTAAAATTAGTTAATGTATTAACTAACATGAACTAAAATTGAGCAATAACATAAATAACATTTGTTACTGTATTTATTAATCTTTGTTAATGTTAGTTAATAAAAATACAGCTGTTCATTGTTTGTTCGTGTTATTCGCAGTGCATTAACTAATGTTAACAAATTCAACCTTTGATTATAATAATGTAATAGTAAATGTTGAAATGAACTAAGATTAATAAATGCGGTAAAAGTATTGTTTATCCTTAGTTCATGTTAACTAAAGTAGTTCACTAATGTTAACTAAAGAAACCTTATTGTTATCAATATTTCTAACAATAACATTTTTTTTTTCACAAATACATTTCTCTCTTTGTTTATTTGATCATTGTTTTGGTAGTTTATTATGATTTGATGATCATAATCATGGAATTATTTATCTTATTATTTAGAGTGAATTATTATTTTCTTTGAAGTATGTAAAATCAGAGTTCATTGGATCCATAAGTCAATGTCTGTATCGTTTTATCTTCTCATTTCTTTTGTAGTGTGTCATTAATTACTCGATTGGATTCATCTTTCTCTTTGTATTTTGATGAATATTTTGCCCAGGATGAAAGCTTTATTTAGTTTTAATCTTTTTTTTTCTTTTTCTTTTTCTTGATATTAATCAAAGTCAAAAAGTAAATTGTTCTTTTGTTTTTCCTGAAACTAGTGATCTCAACAGTCACTCGCATTTGAAAGATCAAAACAGAATAACTTCAAAAGTGAGAGAACGCTACCAAAATCCTTGCAGCCCCACCTGCAATTTTTTAAAGGAACAATTTCAGGTATCACTTTTGATAGTCCGACATTCTACCAACTATAAGTACATTTTCAACTACATTTTAATTAGCAGTCATTAGAGTATTACTGACTGCTTAATATTTACTAACACTTTATAGACATTCTACTGACTATAAGTAACATTGCAAGTACTACTAACCGTAACTCTAACCTAGCAGTCTACTAATACTCTAATGAGAGTTAGTTGACATGTAGTTGCAAAGTTACTTATAGTTAGTAGAATGTTTAAAGTAGACTAACTGAAATTTGGTTCACACTCTGTTCTAATCTTGCACACTTTTTAGTGCACTAAATTGTAGCATGAAATCCAAGTCAAGTAGTGAAGTTTTTTATAACAACTAAATTACTCAGGCAGCAGTGTTCAGACAGTCCCCAATAGCGTGTGATTGCACTGTTGACAGATTTCCTCATGATGTTTAATTTAGAAATGTCAGTCTCCTTCATATTTATGAGGTGTAGCCAGTGAGAGCTGTGCAGGTACCGGCTGGTTTATTGCGAGCGCTGCCACATGACCTTTCTGACTCCATCACTCGACACAGCTTTACATGTTTACTGCTGCAAGGCATGATGGGAATTCTGAGTGAGCATTGCAAGCTTAGGGGGTAAGAGTTGCACGTGCATTGTGCACACATAATTTTAACTCTAAGGTTTCCTGTTAGCGGCAGAATTTTTAATAATTTCTACAAAACTTTTAACGTGATGATACACAGGGCAACTTTTTGAGCAATGTTGCTGGGCAATGTTGTAGGCCCTATGTCTAATCTGGTTGATGGGCAACCAGATGAGACATTGGTCGTGGGCCCTATCTAAATTATCCAGATAGAAATGTATTGCCCATTTTCAATGGAAAAGTGGCCAAGCAACAATCGCTCGGACAAGAATGCCCAGCAACATTTTGAACAAAAAGCTGAGGAAATTGTGTATTTGTCAAATACTACGTCCAGATTGAGAATGATGATGATCAAAACATAGATGGAGTAGATCGAGTTTATCAACACCCCCGAAGCTTCACAGTCCTATAGCTCGTCATTGGTTCTGCATTTCATTCAGTAAAATTAGGCAGTTTTGATTTATATGCTGTTTCATTTTTGATGATCGCATTAGTTAACATGTGCGTAAGCAAAGCTTCTATTGCTTGTCTCAGCTTCTTCTTCACATGTTTTGATTTGGAGTTTCTGTACTATTTGAGAAGATGCGTAATAGCTCCGTTCCGTCAATGGCGGGGAAAGAGTTAACTTTATTACCACATGGAAGATCTTTAGGCAGCTTTTTTTTTATTTGTTGCTCCATATTCTTCTCCTTGTAAATATCAGCTCTTGCCAAACGACATCCGTGGTCTGTAATAATCTATAATACTGCTCTTTTGCACTTCCCTTGCGTTCCGATACACGTCATGGGAGTCCGACATAATTTGATTTCTCACATGAGTGAGTGCTGAGGGTTTGTTTTCCATGATTTTCTCTCTTATCGACAGCTTTTGAGGCTCTTGAGTCTCTATTCCAGCACTGTGATTAAAGGCCTTCTGTTGCTACTCAAACCCCCCTTAAAGATCTGCTCTCCTCTCCTGTAGCATCAATTAAATCCAAAGTGTTTCTCTCTCTCTCTCTCTCTCTCTCTCTCTCTCTCTCTCTCTCTCTCTCTCTCTCTCTCTCTCTCTCTCTCTCTCTCTCTCTCTCTCTCTCTTTCTCTCTGTGTGTGTGTGTGTGTGTGTGTGTGTGGTAGAGCACTTCAATCCATGGATATTCTGTGATCTCTTCCCAAGGTTTCTCATCTGTCCGGACATCTGGTGTTTATCCTGAGGCGTCTATCATAACGGCTATTCAGGCATGTTATTAGAAAATTAACGCCCAACTCAAATGTCACTCCTAATAGTGCTGCTTAGTTTTCCTCATAATCATCGTAATTCGTGCCGAACTTGGGATTTCGCTCGATTAGAAACAAATTCTCTGTAATTCAAGTGTAGCTGGCAAGGGCACGACTGTTTGGATTAGCCCTCAAGAACGATGCATCTGCCAATGGCGGGACTCGTATATGGTCTGTCATTGACAATACTGTGTCGTCCGATGTCCTTTCATGGCTTTTAAATGCCGCTGAAAAGGTTAATGGAAGCAGTTTGCTCCCTGACGACACTCCAGTGATGATGGCATAAGAGACCTTCATCAACACTGCATTCATTTCATGTTGAAGATGTTGAGTGGAGAGCTTGTTCATTTGCTAAATGATGCTCAGTACCTAACTAATAATACTGTTTGCAATTCAAATAGGCTATATATTTATACATATATGTGTAGGGGCCTACTAAATATGGTTAAATGAAAAGACAATTTCTTGGCTTGAGGTATCTTAATGGGAAAAACTACACCTTCCATGATGCTTTGCACTTTGTGAATTCCAGTGTTATGATAACTTGGCCAATGTGATTTTAGTTTGTTTTGATTGATGTAAACTGAGCCAATTAGAGATCACTTGAAGGGGCGGGAGAAAAAGAGTGAGTCGGAAGAGAAGCACGGGAAAAAAAAACGCACGTGCGAGGGAGAAGCGGCTGTGTATCGATGGGTGGTAAAACTTTCAGTTGAATTCGGAGAGAATTAAAATTTGTAGACTTAAGTACACACTATAGGCACAAATATTATCTTGCAGTTAATGTGTATAGTAGCAGGCCCAGTCGTTTGTTGTTTTCCAGTGAAAGTGATAAGTGTAACGTCAGCTCGGTCGGTCCCTACTGTTTGCAATAACAGAGAAAAGTACATTGTCGGACTTTTTAAACTAGAGGGACATTGGCTTGGACTGTTATGAGTGACAACCAGCTCAGACAGCGAGCGCCGTTTTATCGGAGAACCAGAGTTAAAGTAACAAGTGGGAACTAGCCTGCTAAGTAGCACTGCTTTGAGGAGGGACCCCGCCCACGTGAGTTACATCGACGCACCGACATCTACCAACTGCACCTCGCCATTCTGCTGCATCGTCTACCAGCCTGTGGATTCTTTGAACTGTCGGACTGACGGAGTCGCGTGAGTAGCCGGAGACTTTTCTGAACGTTGAACTGTACTACCAGGGAGTTAAAGGATTTTTTTTCCTATGTGCACCACCGTATGGGCCCCAACGTTTACAAATCCAAGCGCTTGGTAACAATTTGAACATTTTAAAGCCGAACTGTGATGGTACAGATGTGTGTATTTTGGACTGTTTTGTACTGTAGTGATATTTTTGGTACTGATACCTGTAAGGGTTACATTTATATTAATTTAGTTTACACACACACGGTTTAACATTTTTTTTTATCCTTCGAGAAACAAAACAGGGGAGTGTTATTTTAAAGAGTACCAGAGTGGTTTGATAAAACATGTTTGGCTATTTGGCAGTTTATTAAGGGATCATTGTAAGGTTTACACTTTAAACTTAATTTTGTTGATTTGGGTTGATACAAAATAATAATAAATTTGAAGGAAACCGTTGGTTTTCAGAATATAAGGAATGTAGAAATAAATGTTTTTTTCCTTTTTCATACTAAATATATTGTTGTTCATATTTGACTGATTCATAGATATTTACCATTAGTCTGGGGAACTTAAGTACAGCTCTTTAGGTGAGCTTAGTAGTTCCACAGTGGAGGCACCGCGCTATTAATATTCTTTCACACATTGTTTATCTGTTATCTATGCCTACTTGGCCTGTCTGAAGTCGCAGTGGCTCATATTAGTAAATAGGGAATATTAAGCCAGCTCACCATCAACAGCTAAGAACCCAGGATCCTGTTTAACACACTTTTAATATAGTAGCCCGGTGTGATAGTAGGGTACACCTTAGGTCTTGTCTGATCAGCTCTACTGGTATCAACAAGGGGTTACATATATATACTGTATGTATGCATGTATGTACGTATGTATACATGTGTGTGTATACTATGTATATACTGTATGAAAATAGCTATTTAAGTTTGAAGGGCCTCATTTGCGAAACGTGCATCACAAAAGTGAATTAGCAAATAAATAAGCATTGATAATGAACTTTCAATTTATGTTTTGTTGAAAAATTGTGTTGGACTAGGAAAATGAAATTCCTCTGTTGTGTACAAGAAAGTCATGACTTTATTTTATTCCAATTGCAAAATAATTCACACTCCGGAATTTATAACTATTTATAAGTCGATTTATAGTCGATTTATATAACTATTTATAGTCGATTTATAACTACTAAATATTTCCCAGTCGTGTCATGCGGGCAAAAGAAATCGGCAGTGTTGAATTGACAGTAGAATTGAAGAGAAGAGACAAATGAAACATGCTGTCATTAAACACTTTTTCTCTCCTTCTGTGAGTATTTGTCCAGTGGAGGTGTTTGGTGCATTCTGGGAGAAAGGGAAGATGAGAGAAAGGCAGGAGACATGTTGTCATGCTGAGTAATTAGTCTCCGTTGGGCAAGAAAGCGTCTGGATGTTGTGACACACACCAGATTGTCCTCTAGTCCTTTGAGATACCCTGTCATCAGCCTGTGGGCCTGTCCAGGGATGATACACACACACACACACATCGTTTTCTTTAAACCTTAGAAGGCTTGGCTGCCATCCAGCGCACAGCAAACACCAAGGTGAAAATCCCTGATTTAAAAGTACAGTACACTTCACCCAGAAATGTAAAATTTGTTATCATTCAATCATTCCCCTCTCATTATAAACCAGTTTTTTTTTTTTTTTGCTTTTGTATTGGACAAAAGGAGAAGTTCGTAACACTTTATTTTGATGGTCACTTTTGACTATAAGTAACTTTGCAACTACATGTCAACTTACTCTCATTAGAGTATTAGTAGATCGTCTGCTTAATATCTGCTAACACTTTATTTTGATGCTTCTCCAACAGACATTCTACTGACTATAAGTAACTTTGCAACTACATGTCAACTTATTCTAACCCTAACCCTACCAGTCCACTAATACTCTACTAACATGAGAGTTAGTAGAGATGTAGGTGCAACATTACTTATAGTCAACAGAGCGTGTTAAAGGGATCATCAAAATAAAGTGAAACCAAGAATTGTACTTAATAATATGTTCCATGGGGACTGTGGCTTTCAAGCTTCAAAATGCACCCTAAAAGTACCAGACAAGTAGTCTATATGACTTATGCATGTCACAATTTTTCTTAATAACTTAAAGGAATAGCTCACCCAAAAATGAAAAATTCCTGATATTTACTTGTATACAACTTACCTGTACATGACTTTCTTTCCCCAGTGAAGAGAAATTAAGGTTTTGGACTTTTCTCAATCAAAAAAAAGGTGAATGGTGCCCAACGTAGACCATTTTTGATGGTCCAAAGTCCATATTTAGGTTTTAACTTCAAAGAGCTCCACATGACCACAGCGACAAAGAAGGGTCTTCTCTAGTGAAACGATCAGTCATTTTCAGAAAAATAAAATATACTTTTGAACTAAAAATGCTTGCCTTGGTCCAGCTCTGTGAAGCACATTGGCTATCGATGATTTTGGGAAACACAGCCCTGAATTAACTCATAAGTTGTGAATGAGTCATTCAAAGTTTTGTGAATTGGATCAACCCATTCATAAAAAGTTTGGAATGAACATCAGTATGACAACATTATTTTTTTTTAGTAAATCGTTCAGTAATCATTAAAATATGCAGTCTGAGAAATGGCTACATTTCTTTTGCTGTCCATCAGCAGTTGTCAATAAACACATTTTTAAAAGCTTTTGACTGTTTTGACAAGGAGGATTTCAACCCTTTAATTACAAATATTATTTTAATTACCTGCTATCAGCAAACAACCAGTAATGCCGATAATGGAGATGAGACGTGTTAAGTCTGAAAACCAACACTCATGGTGAGAAGCAGCCCTGAGGGGCCAAATGAGGTACACTGTCTGTCAGTATAATCCAGTCCCTCTGATAGGTGGCTTTACTGTGAAGGGAAATAGCACTTTGTGACAATGTTGTGAGAAGGAAATCGTTACTGTTACACAAGAAAAGAAGAGAAAGAAAATGAGGGCAAGAGAGAGAGAGAGCTTCTGAAGGCTAAAGGTTACTCAAGAGAGGAAGAAAGCTAATAAGAAATGAGAAATGGGACGGATGAAAAGGAAGGTCAGTTTTCCGATAAAGGTTCAGCTTCGTCACTTTGTCAGCGCCAAGCCTGTGGATTTCTAATCCAGAAGCTACCTTAATCCGAAACCTTGGCCGCACATGTCAAAGTCATCTTCGCGCACTAAAACACCCTTGTTATTTCACGTTAACAGAACAGTTTTATTCTGACATTTGTATGGGGAAGAAAATCATCAAATTTTCCCTCATATTTGCTAATTCTCTAATGTGTTCAGAGTGGTTTCTTGGGTGTTACTAGGTGATTGCTAAATTGTTTTGAGTGAACATCTTTCCCAGTATTTGTCAATCTGTTGCTAAGGTGTACTGAGAATTTACTTTGGCATTGCTAGGGTATCCTGTATGTTTGCTAGGGTACTGCTAAGCATTTGTCAAGGTGTTCTGAGGGGTTGCCAGGGTGTTACTAAGTGATATTCTTTGAAAACATATTTTCCCAGTATTTGCTAATATATTGCTAAGATGTGCCAAGTGGTTTCTTCGGCATTGCTGCAGTATTCTGGTTGGCAGCTATGATGTTGCTAAGCAGTTGCTGATGTGCTAGGGTGGTTGCTAGGGTGTTACTGGGTGATTGCTGAATGAATAATTTTCCCAAGATTTCGTCGCTGCCTGATGAAACTCACGTATGACCAAAACGGTTACTTTTCAGGAAGTGAAAAAAACACCGTAATTTCAAAAGCAGTTGAACGTAACGTTGCATACTTGGTACGGCATCTTTAAATGTAACCATATTCTTGCCAGTGTAATGATAATCCACATTTGACCAAAATCGAGTTTAAAAGGACATACGTGCATATTTTACAGTAACGGTGGTCGATACGTTTTCTTCCGATCATTAATTAGAATGACCAAGTCGCGTTCAATATTGACAGATGAATAGGCTACGCTCAGTTTATTAAATAGCCTATGTCTCAGTTTATTAAATAGGCTCAGTTTAGTAAATAGCCTACGTCTCAGTTTATTAAATACGCTCAGTTTATTAAATGTAGCTTGCAAACTATGAAGGGACAATGAATCAATACACTGACATGGCAATGCTAGACTGATACTTTGTTTGCACAGTCCAATAATTTTGTACCGCAATTTTGTGAATATATAATAAACTTGTGAACAGTTGTCAAAAACCAACGTTTGCTGATACTTTACCTCACAGTGTTATTCGTCTATCCAATGCTGAGCTTCCAGAGACGCTTAAGAAGAAACTTCGCGAGACCGGCGAGATGCCTCCACAGGGTGGGAGATACGCAGCGTGATTGACAGCTTTGACACCAAATGGATATACGTGAAAATCAGATGACATGATTTCACAACTTTTCATTAGTCATTTAGATAACGTGATGCATACTGTATACGGAAATGAACCTGGACATTCTATCCGTCGAAAAATCTCAAAATTGGCAAAATGGACATACACGGTTTTCATCGGACAGCGACGATTTGCTATTGTGTTCTGAGTTTCTACTTGGAAGTTGATATGGGGTTCTATATGGTTGCTAGTCAGTTGCTATGATGTTACTTAGATGTTGCTTGGTGATTGTTAGGTTGTTTTGAGTGAGCATCTTTACCAGTATTTGCTAATATGTTACTGAATAGTTTATTTGGCATTGCTAGTGTATTCTGGGTGGTTTCTGGTGTATTACTATCAAAATGCAAAGTAGTTTAGAGTGAACATTATTTCCAGCATTTGCTAATGTGTTCTGAGCAGTTTCTTGGACGTTAGGGTATTCTGGATAGTTGCTAGGCAATTGTTAAGTAGTTACAAAGATGTTCTGAGCAGTGACTATGGTATTAATATTAATATAAATTAATGATTGTGAAGTACTTTAGTGGAGTAATTTACTTCACAGTATTTGTTAATCCGTTAATTGCACCCATGGGCCCTATCTTGCACCCGGCGCAAATGACTTTGTACACTGACGCATGTATCATTCCTATTTTAACGATCTGAAACGCAAGTGTCAAAGCGCAAAGCGCAAGTAACTTTTTGGGCGGATCCCGGCACTGTTGGTATATTTTCCCGGTGGGATAAATGCCTCTTGCGCCTGGCGCAAATCTAAACAGGGTTGGTCTGAAGTAGCTTCATTATTCATAGGTGTGGTTTGGGCGTAACGGGAAACAAACCAATAAAAGCTTTATATCACATTCCCTTTAAGAGCATGATGAACGAGGTGCGCTTGTTCCATGGCGCAATACTATTATAACGGCACATTTACCATGTGCGCTTCAGAATCGGTTCTCAGCCGAGGAGATCGATGTTCTCGCCAGGGCCGTAAAAGAAAGAGAAGTGACATTGGGGTTGGGACAAACCCACCCAAATTAGCTTCGGTTAAACATGCATATAATAATTTGGGTAAATGTGTAAGCTTTATGCCTATTTTCCCCATCGTCATGGACACAACAATGATTTCCCTCATGTTTTAATATTTTTCCTTATAATAATGTATCATTTGCAAAAAGTTAAATGCATCTGTGTAGATGAGAGAATCATCTACAGTGTATGCGCATTGTTCACACTCTGTATTATGGCCAAGAATGCGCGCTCAAAATAGAATCTGAATGTACGCGCAACGCACCATTGACTTTAGACTAGTTTTTTTCTGGTCAGTGGCGCAATTGTTTTATAGAACAGCAAAATAGCATGAGGGAAAGTTTGCTCGGGAACACGGCTCCTCTTTGCGCTGAACCGCCCCGGAGAGCGCAAGTGTATTTCTTAGTTCCCTGTGGAGGGAAAAGTCCGCTTTGCGAGGGTGCAAAATAGGAATGATACATGCGTCAGTGTACAAAGTCATTTGCGCCGGGTGCAAGATAGGGCCCATGGTGTTCTTGGTTGTTTCTCAGATGTTGCATTATAGGTGGTTGCTAGGTTGTTGCTAGCTGGCCCAAGTTTACTGCCCTACGCCTTTATGATATTCTCTCTTGATATAACCCAGTTATTCCTTTAAGTAAATTGTATCCCTTTTTTACACCTGCTTGGCAGGTGGAAAAGTTTGAATCCTGCTTGGAGCGGGTTGAGTTTGACCGGTTACATTTGGTGCCGTGACCCGGATGGGAGTGAGGTTTAGGGGGGTGAGAGTAATGGAAGCAAGCTAGTAAAAGCGCTGTGCATGTAAACCTCACTTCCCTGGCCTCAAGAGGCGCACTAGCGACTGACGCTAGAGACTCTGTCCTTACCGTCCTTGTTAGCGCACCCGCCTCCAATGCCGAAGACGCCGGTTCGAATCCTTCTTGGAGCGGGTCGAGTAGGACTGGTTACACAAGCAGCAATAAAAAATTACTTCCTAGATTATTTCCCCAAGAGATCATAAAATGGTTTAAGAACAGCATAATTACAATATACAACAGTTTTCTCCAGACCCCAAATAAATTATTACTCTTTAAAACAAGGGTGACTGGAGATGTGCAGAAAAGCCCTCCAACTCAATGCACTGATTTGCATGTGTGAGAATGCAATTAAACTTGATGGGGCCTTAAGGCTCAGCTCGCTTCAATTCAGGTCAATTACTGCACTGACATATAAGTATTGACTTCGGAACACACTCAAATAAAGCCACACTCATGAAGCATGGATAGACCTTTATACATCACCACGCAACAATTGCTTTGTCTGCATGTGGCCCTACATGGCCCTTAATAATCATATTATTATATTTTTGGCCCAAGATAGCGGAGTTTATTTTATAACCAATTATGCAGTTGCAAGAATATCACAGTATCACCACGAAATGTCTTGCGTAACTGAAATGTTGATAATAGTAATCTGTTACTCTGTGTCAAAGGGGCCACGCCAGTTCAGTTATTCATCCGGTATGGCAAGACATTTTTAATTCATCTAGATTCTTCCTTTCATCAAAAAGGAGAATCCCGAAACGGATATGAAATGGTAAAGAAGATTTTTGAGATTCTGTTTGATGGCCCTTAATTAAAATTAAAAGTTCAACATATTTTCCCTCCTATAATCAAATGATTTTCTTCACAATCATGGCTGGTATTTGAATGATATATTTTATTAAGACACATATACTACATAATTATTGCTGAATAGATACGTTTTTTTCATAAAATAGTCATCTCAACTTTTCAGACATGGACTCCCTGAGATGTGCTATCATAAATTCTCTTTTGTCAGAGATTATTGTCTGCGGCGCTGTCATCATTATTCAGTGTTTACCTTGGAATAACGAAGGAGAAATAATGAGAGAATAAAGGAATGAGGAAAAACAACTGTTGTGAAATGTTAATGATGCGTCCTTGGCTGTGTTTGTTTTTTGTTGCCGGTGATGAGCTCTTTAGAGCCTGTTACATTCCCTCAGAACAGAAACTTCCACATACGTGACTCGTGTGTAATTGAAAGTGGCGCTGTCTGAATTTCAAAACCTGCCTCGTCAAAGTTAATCAACCTCAAACAGAGGCATTCTCTTACAACTACATTAGAAAGCGTATTTAACACCTTGTTTTTTTTAAGTTTACTTTGTCTTTTCAAAACTGAAGCGATAATAAGTCTCTTACAACTAAATCAGAAATCAAAACTTCATCTGATTTTTGAAGGTGATTTCATGTTTTTTATCGATAGGCAGACGTTTACACCTACTTCAGAAAATTAAATTGAAAGATTGCAGATTTGACGAATCGCTCATTTCTTGAAGGTTACTTTGCTTATTATTTTCATACTGATATGATGTCCATCCTGATGTTCAGATATTTATTTTGTGACTTTTCACACCACAATTATATGTAGCCTACCACTCTTATGACAATTCATAATTTGTATGAGATGGCGAAATCGTATGATATTTTACGACTTACAAAAATACACATCTTTTATAGATTAGTTCAATTATGGCTAGGGTTAGAGATTGAGTAAGGGGTAGGAATGTATAGTAGCATTAGGTTTGAGTATGAACCAAATTGTATGATTTTTTTTAAGGGGTGGTTTAAAAGTTATTGCGCTGAAAGTTCAATGTAAGCAGAGAAATCGTCTTTTAAAAATCAGGAAGTTTAATGCCTACAAAAACGACTCGAATGGGACTACAACGAGATACTCCCGGGTTTTATACGTAACTAACCCATAACCAACCCTCCGGATAATTCAAAAAAGTGGATATGGCCACATTTCTGCTGCTTTGCTGAAGAGGAAGAGTTATAGTGGAGAGCAGTAGCCATGCCATTCGTGTTATTTTCACCCAGCTGTCAGGTCTTCTGTGTTCAGGCTTCCTACGGACGCTGTAGTTCGACAATAATGGCTACAATTTATGTTTTATTATGTTCCTGAAAATTACAATCGTAATTTAGCTCTCTGTGCTGCGCATTTTACGGAAGACAGCTTCCAGAATCTCCACGAATTCAATGCCGGATTCAACAAGAAACTGTTACTGAAACATGAAGCAGTTCCAACTTTAAAACCAGAGGCAGCAGTTGTTGGGCCACAACCTGTAAGTAAGACTTAATCATTTTAAATGTACTTGCATGTATAATTTCAGACGTACTGTTTTAGTTTTATCAAGGATTTAAACAAATGCCAGCGCTGGCTTTAGTAGCCACTTAGTCATGCTATTTCGTGTGTCTATGACAAATGCGTACAAACATTTTGGACCTGAGATTGTAATTATGTACTAATTTTGTAAATGTATTTTCCATGTATTCTTTATGACGTAATTTTTCGATTTGATCAAGAACGTAAACCAATGCCAACGCTGTTTGTTTATAGTAGCCAGTTAGTTCGATGCTATTTTGTGTGTGTAAGACAAACGTGTACCTAAAGAAAACGATACACTGAGTAAACTAAGTTTTGTGAATAGATAAACGGTTGTTCATTATATCGATAAAACAATAACTTAAAAAAACGGTATTACTCTGTCATTTATTCAGTTATATTACATTTTTAATCAGGAGAAAACCGTATCTCAAAAGCTATAAGCAGCAGTAGCATTTTCAAGTAACAGCGTATCGAAATTCTTATATAATAATACAGAATAGAAAAGAAAAATAATAATAAAATGTACCATTCAGAAACGTTTTGTAAGAGCCGTGTTTGGGGAGGTTCTGCTTGACTCTCTTCATTGCCTCTTTCTGGGTCTGATTCTGGCTCAAACTGATACGGCAGTAGGCTATTGACACTATTTACATTTGACCGGAGCACATGCAGCTTTCGCCTGTAAAGGTAATGGGCGTGAAGTGCACTACGCAGTTTAGCCAATTACAACACACCGGCTCGACTAACCAATCTGAGCCCATTGCCTGTTTCTGAGGGAGTGGTTTCATAGAATCAGGAAGTCAACCGGTCGTTCAAATGACAGAGGAGAAAGCGGCTTACAATAAAGGTGAAATTTATGAAAAATAAGGCTTTTAAAAAAAAACACACACACTTAGACATGTTATATTGCAGCCCATAAACACAATCATGCAAAGAAAAAAGCAGTAAACCACCCCTTTAATTAATTTTCCATTATGTATGAATTGCGACTTGTCATGAGACTTTTGAATTGTCTGATTTCTAAGGGTTACTTTGTGACTTTAAAGTTAAGTGACACTTAATTGATGTGCAGCTTCATACAGTTCACATTAGAAATTGAAGCTTTATTATTGTAAATGTCTGATTTTTGTGACTCTTCAAATTGAAGCAATATACATCTTCTTACAACTAAAGATGTAAAAAACAAAATTGCATTTAATTAATTGTAAGAGTCTTTTTTATGTTATTTTGTGTCCTTAAATGATAAGCAGTTTTAAACCTACTTTAGAAAAATTGCATTCAAAATTACAGATTTTAAGTATTGTCAGTTTCACAAAATGTATGTTTTGTCTTTTCATACTCATATGACAATCATACTCTTAGAACATTCAATTAGAAAAAAAAAAATAAGCAAAAACTTAAAATTAAAAAATTTATAGATTATGGAAATGAGTAAGGGGCTAGACTTGATGGTTGTACTTGGGTTTGGGTTATGTTTTTGTACAACCCAAATCATACAGGTTCTAAATAATTTGCTATCACATATGAATTTTTATGACTTGTAATAAAAGAGCAGGTTAGACAGCTTTTGTTGCTGCATTAGAATAAAAAACTTCACAATTGTATATTTAAAGAATTGTTTGTTTTTGAAGGTTATTTGTGACTTTACACCAAATTCATTGTCAGAAAATAAACAAATTTCTGATGGTTACAGACAGGGTATCATGTATTACCTGAGAGGCGTGTTGTGTTATCCAGCCATATAGGGGGACTCAAGGAGTACTGTATGGACAAGTTACGCATAGAACTGTGTTCCTGATGTAGACTAACTGAATACAGTGTTCTGAATACATTCTAAGGGGCTCTTCAATAAACCCCAAGAGATATGACTAATGCCTCCTTGTAAATGCATACCAGGCATGGTGTCAGAAGTGTAAAGAGAAGAGAGGAGCAAGATGTCGAAATCGTCCAACGGAGTGGCCAATGTGGCGGCAGATGTTTGCTTGCTTTTCAAATCGTTCACCTTCACGGTAGGGGTGTGAATCTCTAGGCACCTCACGATTCGATTCGATTACCATTCAGAGGGCTGCGATTCGATGCTAAAGCGATTATCGATTATCTGAATCTTTGTGTGTGTGTGTGTGTGTGTGTGTGTGTGTGTGTGTGTGTGTGTGTGAATATAAATACTTTGCTTAATAAGTAAAAAGTAATGACCCATAAAGAATTAACGTACAATATATTTTATTAACATTGCAAAGAACCAACAGGAAAATAAATGTGCCTGAACTAGCAGCATACTTGTAGTAAATTAATAATATAACAACAACAGGTGTTCTGACGATTCATGCTACCCATCGAGATGTGCTACTTACTGGTTATGCGCATGTGCAGACTAATTTTTCTTCTGCTTACCACGCCCATAAATCTATGCATCCTTGCTGTGGAGACTTGTAGGAAACTTTGACAGATCAAAGATGAATATTTGATGATAATTTTTACTTTTCACACCGTTTTAAAAATAAAAACAGTACAGTACACTGTACTCTTAACTTCAAATTTTATTATTATTGTATTTCATATAATAATGTCATATTTACATGTTATATCAAATGTGATAATTGCTAGTTCATTTAAAATATCAAAATATGCTCCCCATACACTTACGATGTTATATTATTGTGAGATTTACACCATTATGGAAACAATAGAGATTCGCGCTTGGGTAGCATTTTTCGACAAGGCAGCACAAATCGTCAGAACACCGCTACAGCCGATTGTTTTTCCTCCTCTGGGTGGAAACGTGTCATATGGCTTCTCATATTTGTCGTGTTGCCGAAATATTTTAGTTTTATTCTACAAAGCTTACAACTCGTGTGGCTCTTGTCCAGCTCCTTTCCCCCTTCAACTTCATAGAAGCCAAAATATTTCCACACGTCAGCTTTTAACGAGGAGGGGGTTTGGATTTCGCGCTCAGCCATCTGTTATGTTATGCACACGGTCCGGGCACTGCACTTTGCGCTTTCCGTCTTTTGCGTTTTTCTTTAAAATCGATTTTTGACATTTTGTGAATCGATTCAGAATCGTCCACATCCGAATCGCGATGCATCTAAGAATCGATTTTTCCCCCACCCCTACTTCACGGCTGAGCAAAGTACTGAGGATTACGAGATGGTGCTCGTAAAATTCGATGAGTATTTTCTTGCCCAAAAAGTATGTGATACGTGAATGGGCATGTTTCCAGCAGAGAGTGCAGAGACTTGGGGAAAATGCAGAATGCTACATCAAGGCCTTTACACTAACTCAGTGAGATCTGTGAATTTGGTGCAAGTCAAAACTTAAATATAAGAGACAGACTTGAATAAAGTCTAAAATAAAGAATAAAGAGTTTTTTTCCTGGGCGCGGTAAGTAATAAAAATGAGTCTGAAAAAGCTTAATGGACTATGTCACTAAAGATAGGTAATACCCCTGTTAGTTTTAAGATAGATATGGCGATGATAGGGAGATAGGGAGCTGATGTTATTGTATCGAACACTGTGACATTAGCCAAGGTGGATCACTAAAATACATCGGACATTTTACTACAGAAGCGGAGCATAAATGTAGAGAAGTATGCCTTTACCGTGTATGTGGTAGCGGGAGGAACTATCAGTAACCTTCTAAGCTGACAGACAGCTGCTGAGATGGTGCCAGTCAAAACAATAGAGCAGATGAGCAGAGATTTGAAGGGAGTGGTACAATGAAAACGAAGGTGAAGAGCCATATGCAGTACTGTACATACTGCGCGGTCTGTACCATTACCTTTAATGCCGAAAGTTAAAGCAGAACTGTGGAGAATGGAGGAACAAGGTAACATGGAAAGAGTCACACAGCCTACAGATTGGTGTGCACCCATGGTACCTGTCATGAAGCCTAATGGAATGGTCAGAATTGGCAGTGAATTAAATAAACTGAATAAAATAAACAAGATTCTAGCTGAAGCGTCCTTGCATCATTAGAGACACATCAGGATTTTGTCAGATTCCGCTACGTGAGAACAACATCTTGCTGACGACATTCATCACTCCAGTAGGGCATTATTGTTTTTAAAAAAAAAACTCCTGTTCGGAATCAATGTATCCCCAGAAATCTTCCAAAGAAAAATGAATGAGCTTCTAGTGGACATGAAAGGAGTTGATGTGTACAAGGATGACGTAGTCGTGTAAAGGGAGGACCGGGCCGAGCATGATAAACACCTGAAAAAAAGTGCTAGAAGGGATGGAAAGTGTGGGCCTCATATTAAATAAAATTTCCAGGGACATAGTGGATATGCAAGTTATCAGAGCAGACTCTGGAAAGGTACGTGTTATTAGTGATTTGCAAGAGCTGAACAATGTCAATGAGTTGAGGAGGGCATTAGGCCTCATAAACTAGATGAATAAATACATTCCGGACTTGGCAATAAAAGGGGCCTTTGAATGAGCTACCCAAGAAAGGAAAAGCATTGACATGGGATCATACACAGAAAAGCAAATTCAGCACACTTAAAAGCTCGCTCACTAAAACTCCACATCTGGTGTATTATGATCCGGGAAAAAAAACAGTGGTACCTTCGGATTCTAGCTGCTACAGTATTGATGGTGTTTTATTGCAAAACCGTAATATCATCTGGAATCCTGTGGCGTACTGTTCTAGAAGGCTGACGGATTCTGAACCAAGATACACCCAGATATAGAAGAAATACCTTGCAGGCGTATGGGCATGTACAAGGTTCCAGAAGTACTTGGTTGGAATAGACACATTTAAATTGATCACTGATCACAAACCATTAATAGCCAAAAGTAGAAACTTAGACACTGGTGCTAGAGAGATGTCAGAGGCATCACTGCTGTTTAATGCGAAAGCGGAGTATGCATCTGGCAAAAGCTTGGTTGTCACAGATACATTGTCGCATAGCCCATTGAACACTCTGGAGAACTTCTTGACAGCAGATGTGAGTTGTCACGTGAATGCAATCATCGAATGTTTGCCAGTGTCACAGCATAAGTTGAAAGAAATATGAACAGAGACACAAAAGCATGAGCAGCTACTAACAGTGGAGATATTTCTAACGGGACAGTGGCCAGAATATGCTAAAAGCCTTCCTAACAGTGTACAGAGTTTTACAGAAAGACTCTTTGTCAGTGAGTGATGGACTGTCAAAAGTGATGGTACATGAGATGCTTAGCAGAATTCATGACAGACACCCGACAGTAAGTAAATTACTTACTTACTAATTACACCTTAAGGTTTGTCAAAATGCAGGACACAGGATCAAGAGACAAAGAGAAAGACAAAGCAGAAAAAGAAAAGCAAGCATACTACTTTAACAGATGACATGGTGTGAAGGAATTACCTTTTCTTAGACCAGGGAATTCAGTCTTGTTAAAGTTGGATGATGAATCAAAATGGAAAGAACCTTGCTACGTTGCTTGTAGAGATCACTACTCAAAGGTCATATGAGGTTTTCAATGGAAAGGAGGGAGAAAAAAGGAGAAATTGCATGCATCTTTAATTGCTGCCTGACAGAGTTCTATGAATTACTTTAAAGACAGGGGCGAGTCCAGAAGAGTCACCAAAGAAATCTCAACCTCGTATGGACTGTGATCTACCTGCAGAGACTATTGCAAGAAAATAATAATGAAGAATTGAGAAACTGTAAAATGTGACAGCAATGACAGAGTAAAAAAAAACATCCATGCAAGTTCTAGAGTTAAATACATAGACATTGTTGTTAGGTAAGGCTACTGGTATGTGGGGAAACATGTAAATGGTGTTGTAATCGTATAACAGATATGTAACCTGAAGTATTTGATTAAAAGGGGGAGGTGTCAAGGTATCATGTAATACCTGAGAGGTGTGTTGTGTTATCCAGCCCACTAGGGGGACTCAATTTTGCATGAGCAAGTTACGCATAGAAGTAAGTGTGTTTGTGATGTAGACTAACTGAATACGGTGTTGTTCTAAGGGGCGCTTCAATAAACCGATATGATCTCTATAGAATGACTGGATAGCTCATGACGTTCTAAACTGCCATCATGCAAGAGTAACTTAATTCTTTTACTAGTGTTGTCAAAAGAACCAGTAATGTTACTTCGGTAAGTTAAGTTACCAAGTTGGTACTGAAATTTTGAAAATGGGACGATACCAGCATTTCTGCAGTACCGGGTGACTTATATTCTCGGTACCCACTAATAGCTGCTTTCAATCGCTTCAGTGTTTATCTAAGTGCGATCGCGGCTCCAGACTAACTTATTTACTAGGAGCACTTTAGCTAATGTAGCCTATACCACGATGTATTATACTAGTGTCTGTGAATATTAAACAGCAAAAAACGTGGCTATTAACCCTGCATATTCTGCTTGTCTCTTTGGGAATGAATGGCGCAGACGCGCGGTTTAATTTACCACACACAAACACACACACACACAGAAGCACACGTGATGCTCGTGCAGGTTTCAGTCTCTGCTGCCTCACGATATGAGGACATGATGAACTTCCTATCCAGAGCCGATCTGAGAGTCACTTCATGAGCATTTTACCGCTTCATTTGAGAAAAAAATATCGTCATATCATAACACACACAGAAACTCAAAGGTCTTCACGGCAACCCGTCAAAATAAAAGTTCGGTTTAGCTTGAAGAAATTGACTGAAATAATTATATTTGCCTACTGTTGTACAGTTAATTTAGCTACATCTTAATGTAATGCAATTTTTAATGAGCAGGAAAATTTTTCGACTTTAAACAAATATCCATTTAAATGCTTAGGGTGTTTGAGTGGTAAGAATGTACAGGGAGACTTTAGATTTTAAAACGGTGTCTCCTTAGGCAATGTTTTCTCAGTCAAATCATACAATTTCCTATTGATTCAATAGAACGCGTGAGCTCACTAGGGAATATCAATATGGCGGCCCAGTGGCTTCACTGTTTATGACGTCATGAGCTATCCAGTCATTCTATATAGATCAGTGGATATGACTAATGCCTCCTTGTAAATGCATACCAGAATGTTACTTTCTTTTAAGCTTCTTTCTTAATTTGATTAACACTTGGCTGCTTATTATAATTTATTTTTGAAAATTAAACTTATTATTGTAGATTTTAAAACAACTGTTAATATTTGTTGATATTTGAAAAGCTGCTTTAGCACCATTGATCTCCAGCTATCGAAGGAACTGTTCAGTTAGCTTTCAGCCTGAGATCAGTGTTAAACACAGGCATGTTCTCTACTTCAGGGGGTCATGATCTTTCAATGTGGTTTGACACAGAGTCACCAGAGAAGAAAATGGGGTTACATAGGGTTAATCATGTCCAATTTCTCTCATTGTAAGATATTCTTTCTCTGACCTGACATTCGAAAAGTACTTTCCAATAGATCCTATTTTAGTAGTGGGCTGTTAAAATGCATGTTTTTGATTATAAATATGGGGACAGGTGAGCACAGTCATTTACGTCGTTACATTAATGTCGCTAACTGTCTCTGACTTGCCAGATTTTTGTAGTACATACAGTATAGTGAATTTCGTGTGCAATGAGTTGTGAGTGCGTTCTTGTTTCTCTTCCACAGCCTACAAAGTGAATCAGTACTCATGCTGATTCTGAAGGAATGTTTACACAACACATGTGTTGTGTAAACTTCCATTAAAGATTAGTGAATGACAAAGTAATTACTTTGTAATTCACTAATCTTTAATGGAAGTATTCTCCATGTTGTTATATAAAGATAAATTTTGGTCACTTTATAGAAATGCATTATTTTAGATATGACTGATTGAATTAAGATATTGACTTAATGAAATGCAGTATTGTTTAGTTGGAATCTGACTTAAGTTCGATTTGGCCCCTTTTGGACTCAGACTCGACTGGGACTCGAGTGGGTAAAGACTCATACTCGACATGGACTCGACTAAGGTGGACTCAAACCCAACACTAGTGAATAAGCCAATCAGTCTGCTCGATTTCCTTCTTGTATTTCTCTGGCTTCATCGGTATTGCTGAGAAAACAGATATGCTTTGACAAGTTTTCAGCCAAGGGACAATTTCCTGACAATCTGGGGAATATAACTTCTGCCTGGTAATTACAACACCAGCTGTTGAACAGTATTTACATGTCATTAAAATAGTTTCTATCGAAAGTCACACATAATGTGTGGCAGAAGTCTGTATGCTGTCTCTTTTTTACTTCATATCCCTGTGTCTGCTCTGCACAGTCAGATATGTCAGTGTGCAGTGACCATATGAGTAAGAGCTGGTGTCCAAGGGGCTGTGAAGAGTGTCCAATGTTGCACTTTTTCTGGAAAGAAAGAAGGCACATTTGTGAAGTACCTTCCTGCCTTTTGCTCACTACAACTGTCAATACTGTCAGCTCTGTTAAGAAAGGTCTGGTAAAAATAGATGGTCTATCTTGTGCTATCTTTGTTTGCATGTTATGAATTACACACTTGCCAGCTGAACATTTCTCTGTTGATTATAGATGGTGAGAAAAACTATATATGCCCTTTTCATGCTTTTCAGGTCTACTGAACGCTGATAATTATGACATGTCAAACATCTAACAAGTTCAGGGGTCCACAATTAATTTCACAAATGACACGTAGATTATGAAACACTTGTATATCTTTTCAAAGAAAGATTGCATTAAAGGTGAAAACAGCTTCATATCACTTTCATTGAGCCCTTGTAACATGGTTGTCATCTTTTCAGCTGTCAATGCCTTGCTTTTTTTTTTTTACATTTAGTAACATTATTCGTTATCCAAAAAGTGCAGCCAGCTGCACACAAACATAATCTTGAAAGTTCAAGAAATATTTTACCCCGAAGTTAAATATAAAAGTAGAAAATTATATTAAATAAAGAAAATATAATTTTTACAACCAATATGAATCATTGATTGATTGATTGATTTAGAATTGCAGCATTATTTTAATTTCAGCTAGGCACCCTCATTACAAGTTTTCATTACCAACAAATTAACCATATTATTTATTATATTGATGCAATGTAAATCATACAACTTTAAAAAAATAAAATGAACTTGAACTTGAGCACATATCTGAAATTTTACAATGAATTAATGAATAGATACATACATACATTCACATATACATACATATGTATTTTCCTGAAATTTGCATGCATGCATACAAATATGTATTCCTAATACTAATATTTGTTTTATTACTCTTAATTAAAAATACACTGTACAAAATTAAAGCATTTTCATGCTGTATGGTACTATTTTGGCAAAATATTTCTTAATTGTCATAAAATGTATTTCATAATGCAAAAAAAAAAAAAAAAAAACTCAATGATCATAAAATTAGGCTTCATTTTCATAATTCAAATTTTTTTTTCTTCTTTGATGTTGGACTGAAATATGACCTGCAAATTATTTTTGACATTCACCCTACTACATTTCTTTGTTCATTTTCTTGTCTCGGCATAATGTGTTGATAACTTCTCGACTTGCCAAAAATTCCTGAAATGTGCTCAGATAAGCACATTTCGTGTAATCAATTATTCAATTTCCCCCTCTTTCTGAACAGAGAACAAAAGATCGTCCTCTGAATTTCTTTTTGTTCTGTTGTAATTATGCGATGACCTTCTGTGTCACGTTCATAAGCCGCTGAATGCGACTCAAGGTCCCGATGTCAAGAGGCAGCCAGATAGTCAAGATGTACCCCCTTTATTGCTACGCTATGTTAAATGTCAAGAAGAGGCTGCAAAACCCATTATGTTCCCCATTCTGCATTAATGTGTGTCTTTTAATGAGCACATCAATTCATACATTAGCATGAGCCTCAGGGAAAGCCTCAACGTGTGCCATATGCTTCCTTACACTAGGTGGCGAACTTCATGTTTCCGCAGAAAGGTCCCTCCTGCTCCTTAAGCTCCTGCTTCGCATATGCCTTTAGGGTAAATGGGAAAGAGGTTGTTTAGACATGCATACAGCTGTTGGTGTGAAGCCATGCGGATCTAGCTCGTCCCTGCCGAGAATAAACCGCTATATTCACACGGGCTCAAGAACATGCTGGGTCTACTGAAGAGCTGAAGGGCATCACAGATTTGCCATATGGAGCCGCTTATGGAAAAACAATTTATGCTGGAGGTCTTAAAGAAACCGATGTACAGTATGTCTACATAGAAGACGACAACAACAAAATAAAATACACTTTATTGGTGGTGTATATATCTATATATATATATATATATATATATATATATATATATATATATATACACCACCAAAAAAAAATATATATATACTTTTTTTTTTTTACATAATTCATAAAATCATATTATATATTATAAATTAATATAATTCATTTAAAAAAAATGTTGCATCATATAATCAAATTCAAAGTGATATTTCTATTCTTATCCTTTTCACTCTTCGAATCTGTGATCAAAAGGTTTTTGAAAATTGTCTAATCTAAGATGAAAGGCATTTCTTATTTGCATGTTCTAGACTGCCATTTACCACATTGCTTTCACTAAAAATCTTAATATGAATGGCTTTAAAGGTGAAATATGGAATGTTTTCAATGTAAAATAAAACCGTATGATGCCATAAATCATGTCTCATCTTGAGAGTTGTGCTATTATGTTTTAAGCGATTGGAGTGACCCACAGGGACTTGCACTGAAGGCCAGATCTAGGGAGCAGAATGCCTAGAGACTTACCTGTGTGTTTTGGGTTTGTTGGGTTTGTGTGTTTTTTTTTTTACTTGGGCCAGTAACTAAGAAGGCCTTCGTAAATACCCCTAAACCCATCAGAACACATTAGCAACTGCATAGAAACACCCTGGCAACCATCTACAGCTCCACAAAGTCTTGAGTGAATGTACCGTAAGCCATAAGTTTGGTGCCATAAGCAGTGCCGCTATTTTTAGGTGAAGCTGTTATGGTACAATTTCTTATTCGAGCATCCCCGGGCAGCCGGTTCGACTCCAGCTCTGATTTCTAAGTATCTCCACGGAGCCCCCGCTTCAAGCTGCATGCCCGGTGAACATTACTCTTTTGCTAGTCTGATGTAGTGGTGCATGTTATCGAACATTTGAGTGGATGCCTCCAGTGATGGCGGAGTTACAGAGCTGTGTCAGAAAGTAGAGAATCCAGACAGCGGGCCATCCACAGTGCTCATGTGACAGATTAAGATGGCAATCCTGGAATTTGCTGCCTTTTCAATGTCCGTCTCCCTGTGGAGATTGGACATGATAGAATAATTTTGTTCCGTGTTTCTGGATTTCAGCTGAGGGCTTTTATGCCATATTTCAAGACCCCATGAAACGGCTCAAGTGGAAGCTGGAGCAGTACAAATCATATCGTTTTGCACCGATTAGTGTAATGAATTAAATTGCAATGCTTTACAATAATATTCAATTAGTTAGCATTAGTTAATGCATTAGATACTATGAATTAACAACACACATTTAATACAATATTTATTAATCTAGGTTCATGTTAATTTATTATTATACTTTTGTTTATTGTTAATGCATATTTGTTAATAACACATTGACTCTGAAACCCTCCACCTCCCCAGCTCCCCCTGTCTAGATCTGCTACAGGATTTACATGTCTATTCATGCAGCAGCAGCAGCAGCAGCATATATTATATGCTCACAGCAGCATGTCTGTGTATCTAATGGCAGTTGCAAGTCCATACTTCCAGTCCTAATCCGAGAAGACCAAATACATTAGCATTGTCATATTCATTAACATGCCAAAAACTACTTTGAGAGCTGTCATGATTGAAATACAGTCTATAACTGAAGCGCAAGATAGGACCAGATGCGTCTGAATAAAACAAGGGAGAGTGATATGAGAGACATGAAAGAAGCACCTCAAGTACCCGGATAAGCGATCATTATGCGTAATGTCACCGGTCATTATTGGTGAACAACTGACCTCGGAATGTCGCAAGTGACTAATCAGAATCAAGCATTTCAGAGAGACATGTAATAAGTATTGTTTACATATAACTGAGCTAATTAATATTACAATGTATTTAATTTCATTTAATTTCATTAATTTTTTTATTTAATTTGTCAGCCTGGCTAAGCTGCCGTTTAGTTGGTTGACCAAAACCCCTCTGAAACTAGCATACTACATGTACTGTATATGCAAAGTTAGTTATATTCTAAGCCTGTGGTTTAAAATGTTGCAAAGTAATGCTATTTGCAAAATAAATGCACTTCTAAACATACATGTGTTACATGATCTACTCTGAATTGCCTGCTGACAGCAGCTGTGCTCTTTTCCAGGAATTTCCCTCCCCTCTGTTCTCTGCTCTCGGCAAAAATGTGATACTGACGAGCATCTACTCTTGAAGTGTCGCTCCGAATCACTCAGATCTGAGGAACAGTTTTCCATTTAGTTTTACAAGCTCCGTAAACAAATAGGAAACTACATTCCACCCCCATCCAAAACACTTCTCCACCCCAAAGTTCATCTTATGGACGGATTGAGATAACCTCAAGGGGAACCGCGGGGCGCTATGATGCCGTCTGATAGAATGAAGGAAAAAACAGCTTCTTAGCTCGCACTGTTTGTCTTTAAGATAGAGTACAAATGCAGACAAGCAGAGAGCATCCAGATGATAACCAACTCTGACACACTCAGCTGCAACACAGTTTTGTCTGTCTTTTCAAACAAGGCCTATGGCAGCTTAACCATATATTACAATGATGTTTTTTTTTTTCACAAAACCGTGAGAATTGTAAAAAAAAAAAAAAAAAAAGCTCAATGCAGCTTGGCATCTAGTTTGAATGTTTTATTGCTGGATAGATTATTGGTAAATGTGATTTTTATTTTAATACCAACATGCTGCAACCTTTAACAGTCAGTGATGACATGTAATATAGTGTGACTATGTGACCAAATATAACCACTTATTTCTGTAGTGCTGTCACGCCAAATGTCTGTATGAATCCAACAAGCCCTTTGTCTAAATCGCTTGTCACTGACATTTTCCATGCACATTTCCTTTAAAGCTGAGTTTTAATGTGTGTGTGAATATATATGCCACACCCTGTTGTAGCAATCCAACATGAATGGCTCTTGAATTTAATCCAAGGCTACGTTTACAAGAAAAAGATATACTAAAAATGGAAATGTTTTTCCCTTCGCATTTTTCACGTACAAATGATAATGTTGTCAAAATGATCTCTGTTCACACGGATCCACAAAAATGACTAAAAACGCTGTAAAAAATTCACAGGAGAAGCTCAGGAGAACATACATGCATACCCTTAATAATTATGATAGCCTACTCATCAACCAACAGAAAGGAACAGAGAGTGCTTATACACAGCGAACTAAACTAGACACAGGTGGGATTAATCAGTAATGTAGGAATCAAACAGGGATGAATCGGTAACTAAGGAGATGGAAGTTAAACTGAAAGAAAACACAGGAAATACAGGAAGATGAACAAAAACACAAACATACAACCCTGACAATATATATATATATATATATATATATATATATATATATATATATATATATATATATATATATATATATTAGTAAATGTATTATATATTTATATATTTATTTATATGTATTTTTATTTTTTCATGCACTGGTCAAATTTTAGATTTTAGGATATTTTGTATATATTTGCATATGTATATGTCAAATACAATACATTATCTTCAAAGGCATCTTTGTCAAAATGAGTGAAACCCTTGTTATTCTCCCACCTTCCAGTTTGCACAATATTGAATGACTGAAAGAGAGAAAGAAAAGGAAAAAAAACTGATAGAAGGCATTCCAAAGCTTTTAAGAAGAGCTCAAAGCTAAAAGGACCGTTACCTCGTCACATCACTTCATTATCGTGGGCTTGAGAGCTTTTGTATTTAAGACTATGGCCTGGTTTCACAGACAGGGCTTAGATTAAGCCAGGATTAGTCCTTAGTTCAATTAAGATATTTAAGTACTTTTTATAAATGTGCCTTAGAAAAAAAAGCATTACTGGTGTACATCTTGAGACAAAACAATGGCACTGACATATTTTTAGATATGCCAGTGCAAAATGCGTTCAGCTAAAACAGCTCAAACATGCATTGTCTAGGACTAGGCTTACGCTTTATGTATGAAACCAGGGGTATAGTCTTAAATAGAGTGATTTGAGTTTAGGTCAGCAGCTGTGGATTCAAAATGTATTTGGTTTGGACTGAAATGGTATGATGTGGTCGTTTAAGCTCTTTTACTGTAAAACCAATTTTAAAATCAAGCATGCTTGGCGATTCAAACTTTTAAAACTGTTCTAGTCACTCAGATCAATATTTTGATATACTTGGTGTCATTTTGTGGATTTAAGAAATTGTTAGCAAAACCAATTGTCACTTTTCGGAGAGGAAAAAATAAATACATACTAGACTTGCTAAAACAAAAATTTTACAAGCATTTATTTAACTTGTATAAATAAAAAATAAAAAAATAAACTATTTATAAATAAAAATATACATATATTAATGTAGCGTATGTAAGCATTTGGTATAGATGCTTTATTATATAAAGTTCATATACATTTTATACAAAATGCAAACAAATACGTTTCTTCTTGAAAAACAACATTTTTCAGTAAAATGCTTGACTTTTTTGTAATTGTTTTATGTTCTCTGTTTGTTGGACTTGTATGTTGTATTTCTAGGTTCCTGATTCCTGTGTCTAGTTTTGTAGTCTCTTTGTAGTCCTTTTGTTTTGTTGGTTCCCCTTGATTGCATCCACAGACCTGTATGTCTTGTTACCATGTTATCTTGTTAGCTTGTCTATATAACCCCTGTGTTTCCCATGTTGTTTGTCAGGTCTTGTCAGGCCAATAAGAGACTATTAACTACAATTCTTCATTTTTATTATACAAATGGGTAAAAAAAAATGTCTACAAATGTATAAAATCGACCAGAGATCAGGTAAAAGCCATATAGACACTGGTTCATTGGTTAATCCCCCCTAGCAGCGAACCATTGAAATTTCGAAACAGTTATGACGTCACGAAGCCTACAGAAATCACGGCACGTTGGTACACACTCTAAATCATTGGTTCGAAACAAAAGATTCACAAAGGTTTCGAAGGTTCACAAAGCAGTGTTTTAAAAGCACCAATCACTACTTTCTCTGGCTGTTATGTTGGCGCACTCTGTTGTATTTAATTGCGTTTTGGTTTTGCAGATTTTGAGTTAAAAAGATAAAAAAATAAATAAATAATCCCTTATCTCTGAGTTCAATCTCGTAACAGTAATAACAGCAGTTATATTTTACAGTGATTCTTTGTTAACTCTTTCCAATTTCCTTCATGAGACAACGCTTCCCGGCAATTGGCAGAAATTTCCGGCTTTCTATGTTTTCACTGTTATACGGTAGTGGGCGCTCTTCTGGAAGAGTACAGAATATCCAGATCAAAAGATACAGTTGTGGTCAAAATTAATGGCACCCCTGGTAAATATGATCAAAAATGGCTGTAAAAAATAGGGATGGGACGGTATGAAAATTTCATATCACGATTATAGTGACCGAAATTATCGTGATTATCAAAATATGTTAAAACAAGATGAAAGTGTTAAAAAAGAACTGATGCTCACACTGAAACCATTTCAACAAGTTTTATATTTGAGAACAACAAACAACAAATAAAACGAGCAGCTCTATGCACTTTTTAAAACAAGATTCTATTCTGTGGCATTTCCTTCCTTATAATGACCTTCGTCAATAGCAGCGCATCATAACTAATCCATGTCACAACGGACGCGCGCTCTCATTTCATTCAAATACAACTTGTCATCTTGCTTCTCCGTTTTTGATTGTATTGAAAATGAAATCAGAGTTGATTTATTGTTTACAGAATTTGATAATATTGTTGTGATCATCTTGTCTGGATGAGTTTTATACGCTGTACAAAATGGATTGAACAGCTAAGAATAGAGACATTAATCTCTATTCAATGTCCCCGTAATTATGTGGTAAAAAAAATCGGTGTAATAAGTGTACAATGAATATACATAAATATCTCTTAAATGTCACTCTTAATAGTCTTGTTTGAACTTGTTTGTTCGTCTTTGGCTCAGCCACTTATTGCTGCAAACTTTTCTTCGCGGAGGCTTCAAGTTTATTTCAAGTGAGTGAGATAAAATATTTCAACTCAAAACAACATTTTGTGCCCAATTATTTCCCAGACGTAGTTTTAGTATTGAGATGAAAGTTAACTTGCCTTGCTTTCGCTACAACAGTGGATGATGGTCACACAGGACGACTCGGCAGATTTGAAGTGTTTACCCCTATCACAGCGACTTTTTTTGAGCATGTTCTGCAGACAGAGTGACCACCCTCGATTAAGTTTCCCTCAGGATTTTTGTAAATGCCAAAATATACCACACCTCAGATTTGGTCCTCTTAAAAGGCTGAAAAATCTCCCGAGCACGGTCACCGCTTTCCGCCATTCCTTCTCGAATGAAAAGAAAAACCCCAACATTGCGAACCTGCGTCAGACTGTTGCTGGCTGGACAGGATTTATAGTGAGTTATTAAAATCGCGATAATCAAACACGGTTTTAATGATAATTGAATTGTAAACGATATTACTAACCGTCAGTACATTTTATTGAGGTTTATAGTGAAACCGATAATCATCCCATCCCTAAAATAAATCTGCATTGTTAATCCTTTTGATCTTTCATTCAACATGTCAAAAATCTAACCTTTCATTGAAGTAAAAGAATTGAAAGTGGGGGGGGAATCACATTATGAAATAAATTATTTTCTCCAAAACACGCTGGCCCTGTTATTAAATACTTTTTGCAATCTCCTTTTGCCAATATAACAGCTCTGAGTTTTCTTCTATAATGCCTGATGAGTTTGGAGAACACCTGACAAGAGATCAGAGATCATTCCTACATACAGAATCTCTCCAGATCCTTCAGATTCACAGGTTCCTGTTGGTCCTTTCTTCTCTTCAGTTCAACCCACTCATTTTCTATATGGTTCAGTTTAGGGGACTGTGACGGTCATGGCAGAAGCTTAATTTTGTGCTCAGTTTCCCATTTTTTTGTTGCTTTTGATGTTTGTTTTGGACAGTTGTCCTTATGGAAGAGCCAACCACGCCCCATTATAAGATTTCTAGCAAAAGCAGTTCAGTTTAGATTTTTTATCTGTTGGTATTTGGTAGAATCCATAATACAATGTATCTGAACAAGATGTCCAGGACCTCCAGCAAAAAAAAAAAAAAAAAAAAAAATGCCCACAACATTAAATATCCAGCAGTATATTTAACCATAGGCATGGGGTACTTTTTATCCCTGTTTGCACCAAACACATCTGGTGGGTTTGCTGCCAAAAAGCTCTTTTTTAGTTTCATCTGACCATAGAATCCAGTCCCTTTTGAAGTTCCAGTCGTGTCTGACAACTGAATATGCTGAAGTTTATTTTCGGAGGAGGATTTTTCTTGAAACCCTCCCAAACAACATGTGGGGGTGTAGGGGTTATTTGATATATTTCTTTAGGCTTTCTGACCCCCGAGACTCAAGTAATCTCTGCAGTTCTCCATCTGTGATCCTTGGAGAGTCTTTGGCCACTCAAACTTTCCTCCTCACTGTGCATTAAGACAATATAGACAAATGTCCTCTTCCTGGCAGATTCGCAACATCTTTGGTTGATTGGAACTTCTTAATTATTGCCCTGATGTCAAAATGGGAATTTTCATTGTTTTAGTTATTTTCTTACAGCCACTTTCTATTTTGTGATGCACATCAATCTTTTGATGCACATCAGAACTATATTCTTTGGTTTTACTCATTGTGATGGATGATTAAGGGAATTTGGCCTTTGTGTTTCCTCATATTTAAACTAAGGTTAGATTTTTGCAATTTTTTTTAATGAAAGATCAAAAGGATAAACAATGCAGATTTATTTTTTACAGACATTTTTGATCATATTTACCAGGGGTGCCCTTAATTCTGACCACAACTGTATGTGAAGAAGCAGAAACAAGCGATAGCATTATGTAAAATAACGTGATTATCAACATTAAACAGCAACAAATCAAAACTCCCTAATGTTACAGAATGAAACGTTGTCCCAGGATGAGCTACAGGACTGTGAAGCTTTGGGGTGTTGATGGACTCGATCTACTCCATCTGTGTTTTGATCGTCGTTCTGAATCTGACCTGGATGTAGTCTTTGACAAAAATGGGATTTTCTCAGCTTTTTGCTCAAAATATTGATTTCTTTTTATTTTTATGAAACTTACCCACATTCAAGTTTTGATAATACAAAAATAATGCATGAAGCTATAATAAAACATTCTTTTTTTAAAGCAGAGGGTCTGTTCTTTCTTTTGATATATTGCATGTTCAGATATTCATACGACAAAATATTTGTAACATTTTACAATAAGGTTCATTAGTTAACTACCTTAGTCAAAATGAACTAAGAATGGACATTATTTCTTCAGCATTTATTAATCTTAGTTAATATTAATTTCAGCATTTACTAATACATTATTCAAATCAAAGGTTGTATTTGTTAGCATCAGTTAATGTACTGTGAAATAACATGAACAAACAACCCAGCAAACAAATTTAGGTTCTGGGAACGTTCTGGGAACGTTAGTTTTTGGTACCCAGAACGTTCCTAGAACTTTCCCTTAACGTTAGAGGAACGTTCCCGGAACGTTTTCCTTACGTTATAAAAATGGAACCTAAAAATAACCTACATGGAACGTTCCTATAACGTTCTTGTTTGGTTCCCAAAAAAATAACCTCATGGGACCATTCGGGAACGTTAGGGGAACGTTCTGTGTTTGCTGGGAATGAACAGCTGTATTTTTAACTAACATTTACAAAGATTAATAAATACTGTAACAAATATATATATTGCTCAATGTTAGTTCATGTTAGTTAATATATGAACTAATGTTAACTAATGAACCTTATTGTAAAATGTTACCAAAATATTCTGGGGTCCATGAAACTTTTGTGAAAATGATCAAAAATGCTGGTGGTGGCTGGCAACTTTTTTCAAAAACACTGGCAGGGAAAGAGTTAATAAATGTATATAAACTAAAGAGAGAATAACAAGTATAGTATTTCAGTATGCAAATAGTATGATGACATATGACTGATGATCACTTGCATCAATTTAAGTCAAAGGGAGATTTTCATATTTTAATCTTATTTCATTTAAAGAAAAAAAAAACAAGGCTAAAATTATCTACAAAACACACTTTCAATTGAGATTATAATATGTTAAACAGTTAGGGCTGCATTGCAGAATGTTAAATACTTGAGGTCAGAAACACTAACCTAAATGTTTGAGGAATATGAATACGGCACTGCCTGACAAGTACTTTAATACCTGTGGGGCATTGGTATTTGGGGTTCTCATAGGAAGTGCTAATGATTGGTTTTATATTTTCAGCTCCAAAAACATGACCGGGAAAGTGAGGATGTTCCTTCCAAATGGAGATCAGAAGAGGAGATGGCTAGAGAGGCGACAGAACTGAACAGCCTCTTCAACTAGCTTTTTTAGGTAATGATGTGTTATGAAAAGATCAACCAATATTGGATATAGTAAATACTATTACCTAAGGTGGGAGGGGGAAAAAAGACAATGTCTGGTTCTAGGTTGCAGTTTGTTCTGCCATCAAATATCCCAATAATAATAGAATAAAATAAAATAATTAGTGCATAACGTCAGAATTTGACAGTGAACAAGCCCTCGATACACAAGGGGCAGACCTCTTTTTATTCTTTTTATATTCACCAGATGGATTTTTAAAAATATTTATTCACCAGATGAAGTTGCATATGAGATGTATACGGTGGTCTGATGTGGCATACTTCCATATACTCATATTTTCCTTGGCATGTGTTCACTTCAATTTAGGACACTTTATTGTCTCATCAAAATAGCATGTTATCCATTAAAGTCAGGATTAAATTAAAATGTATAGTGAGTGATGACACATTTTGACTCTAAAAACCTCTATTGCGGCCAATGGAATAACATATATCAACATTTGCTTTTGTCAAAATCCAATAAAATGTCTCTTATATGTAATTTTCTCTGTAACAAATCTCTCTTAAGGTAAATATATTTCATCACCTTTTTTTTTGTTTGTTTTTTTTACAGCCAGAGGTGGAAGACATGCAGTTGATATTTGTTCTTATCTATCTTTTGTGACCCTTTATTCAAATTAAAATGTTAGTTCATTTTCTGAATCGTGTGTAATTTTTTTTGAAAACATGCCTGAAAGCAATTTTGGTTAAAGTGTTCACTTAGCTGTCACAAATTTCTGCATAAAATAATGAATATACTGTTGTGATATTTTTGGTATGTAACAAAAATTAAGTCCATCAATTATCAGCCATTATAAGTTTATTACTGTAAACAGGCTGAAATAAGATTTTACACAAAGGTCCACTGTAAAAAAATAAAAAAATATTACTGGAAAATTTACAGCAACTTACTGGTAATTTTGGTTGCCAGCAAGCCTGGCATTGTAATTTGTAAATTTACAAGATTACCATAAATCATCAACTACAATGAAACTGTTAAAATACAGCACACCTGTAAAAGCAGCAAAACAAGAGCAGCTGTGAATTTACAGTTCTTTACTGTAATATTTACAGTATCCATTTCATATTTATACTGTGATCTTATTTCATTTGAATCGACTAAAGACAAAATGTTTCTAAAAAATAAAATTAATTTAAAGGAGTTAACAAAACATCAATTTAACTCAATCATCTTGTAGTGATATAGTGAAGATCTGTTAGTGTTTAATGATCTGTTGGGATTTAAAGGGTTTCTGTTGAGTTTTGTGGGTCACCATTGTGCTGAAGAGAGAAACACTGATGTTATGCTGCATGTTGCTTTATTTAAAGACAGTGACTGTGTAGTTGCTGATGCATTGATGATCTTTTTGTTAAGTTATTTAACACATTCATGTGTGTAGTTGCAGATTTAGGCCTTGATGCCTGAATTGCAGAAACTTATTTTAATGAAATCTCTTCACGCACATATTGAAAAATGACACTGCAAGCTATAGTAGCCTTAATAGAAAATCTAGAATAATCAAATAAAATGAACAGAGATGTTGCGTTTGTGACAAATAAGCCTTTATTGTCAGAGTGTGGAGTTAGTTACCTTACCCACGGTCCCAGTCCTGGGAAGTATTATGAGTTTGATCATTTTATCAATGTGGAAATAAAATGGTCTTGACTGGCCCCTTTCTCATCTGGAAAAAGGAAATACAATTCTGACAGGGTAATGTGTACCAGCCCATAGCCCTTTCAGAGTAATCAAGTTGTATAAAGGCCCATGAATTTTAAACAATATCATTATCCACAAGGGATTCCTTTAAGAAACAAGTATAACCGTTTGAACAGAGAAGGAATATATCACAACTTGCAAAACAGAAATAAAAATTCACCTAGCTTAACTCCAATAGGACAGGCACACATTACCCATGTAGTTTGTTGTCGTTATTTCAGTAAAAGGCTCAATTTCCTTCTAAAAAGGCAGGTTAAGCTGGCCACAACTGTTTTAAGTTGGTCTCTCAGCCTGGTCAATTTGATATTTAGTTGGTTGGCCAGCTGGTCTCCCGGACTGACCTATTGGCAAGTGCCCAATCCCTTCAAAATCAAACCACACACCAATATGGCCAGCTAAAACCTGTGCCTCCGAAACATCCCGAAATGTCTCTAAATGTACAGGAAACAAAGTTGTGGCAAACTATAAAGGTGTGAGACTAAGATTAAGCTAACTAACCTCATTTGTCTTTTTAATTGAGTTAGTAGATCTAAAAGTCCATGTGTCGTGCAACTGATTATGTCAGAATGTTATGACATTGTGAATCATGCAGAGCCTGATTTCACTCCTGAATATCAACATGTTTGTTGATCCTGGAACAACATTTCAATTAACCATCAGATTTGAGGGACAAGTTTACAGTTTATGTGATTTTAAGGCTCACAACGTCTCGGTTACGTATGTAACCCTTGTTCCCTAAAGGAGGGAACGGAGACGTAACATCAGTGATTGGCGAAATGGGTTTTCGCTAGAGAGCCCTATCACCTTTGAGTATTAGAAAAGGAGCCAATGGTATGAAAATGACAGGTCTGCTGGATTTGCATCGAGAACTCCGCCCCACCGTGTGGGTATAAGAGGAGCCGCCAGTGCAATCGCATTATGTTACCTGCTGAGGAGCCGAGACTGTGCGCCCCGGCCGTTTCAGCGGTACAGCGAAAGTGGTATGAGGACGTAACTTCTCTGTTCCCTCCTTCAGGGAACGAGGGTTACATACACAACTGAGATTCAATTTCAGTAAGTCACTACGAGTTACGTCAGTGACTGACGAAATGGGCGTCCCATTCTAATCTTGCCACTGGGGCTGTCTTCCAGTGTCCTGCACAAGCCCAGCTTCTTGTCGTGAGGTTAGCACGAGTGAAGGGCCAGGCTAACGCAAGAATACCACAGTACAATAGGTAGCATATCCCAGATGGAATATAACAGCGCCAACCCGCAGGGAGGACTTAAATTCCACATATGACCCAAGTACGGGATGTATATGGAGAACTCAGAGGTATCCAGCCCGCAGGGTGGAATGTTTCAACCTTGAGATGGCAACAGGGGTCTTGCAGAGGAAAAGACACGTGCTCGGAGGAGACTTAACGTGGAAATACACATGTGGAGGTTGCTCAACCGGGGAACCTTGCACATGGAGGCACCTAACCGATCACGAGGGCTGACCAACCGGGCATTGACTCTGGTTATGGCATCAACAGTGCAGGAGGAACTCAGGGTCTGTGGAGAACTCATCTGAGTAAAATAACGCACGTATGCAGTCCATGGAGTGGAATTGTGCAGCAAGCGATGACACAGAGCAGGTCCTACTTACTGACTACTGGAAGCGAGTACACGAGAGGACACTGGCTCTACACAGAGATTGTAGAATCTCGCGAAAAAGTGTTAGGTGTCACCCAGCCTGCAGCTCTACAGATGTGTGTTAGCGAGGCGCCATGCGCTAGAGCCCAGGAGGAAGCCACACTCCTGGTGGAGAGTGCCTTCACCCCTAGGGGGCATGGCAGGCCCTGCACATGGTAAGCCAAAACAGAGCTTGCAGGTTCACCACCTGGTCCATGAAAGGAGTGGTGGAAACCTTGGTCACATATCCAGGCCTGGGTCTCAAGATGACGTGACAGTTAGCCGGCCCGAATTTCAGGCACACTTCGTCAACCGAAAATGTCTGCAGGTCTCTTACCCTCTTGATGGAGACCAAAGCAACCAGGAGCATCGTCTTCATGGAGAGGTACCTTAGCATGACTTAGTGCAATGGCTCGAAGGGAGCTCTCTGCAGCACAGATAAAACAACTGCAAGGTCCCAAGAGCCTCCTTGCCCCTCTAAGGAACCTGATGGCCGCGCTGTCCTACCGTCTTAGACTCCACAAGGTTGTGGTGTGCAGAGATCGCGGCCACATAAACCTTCAGGGTGGAAGGAGACAGCCTTCGTTCCAACCCTTCTTGGAGAAAGGAGAGCACAGACCTGATCGGGAATTTTCTGGGATCTTCTCGGCGAGAAGAACACAAAGTAACAAAGAGGTTCCACTTCAGAGCATAGGTGTGTCTCGTGGACAAGGCTCTAGTTGAAGTGATGGTAGCCACCACCTAAGGTGGTAGGGTACTCAAACCTTCCATGTCCACACGTGCAGGTTCCAGAAATCGGGATGCGGAAGCCAAGGGGTGCCACATCTCTGAGAAAGGAGGTCCTTCCAGGGAGGGACTGTAGCAAGGACCACCAAGTCCAGGTGGGCCAATGAGGCGCAACCAAAAGGACCTGCTCCCTGTCCTCCCTGATCTTGCACAGGATCTGAGGGTCCCCTCGTAAGGGAGTAAACCAGCGGCAGTGGGAAGTGTCTGGGGATGCAAACAGTTCTACCTGTGCATCGCCGAACTGTTCCCAAATCAGCTGAACCGTCTAGGGATGGAGGCTCCATTCCCTGGGATATGGCCGAAGTCAAGAAAGCTCGTTGGCTGCATGATTCAGCTCTCCCGGGATGTGAATGGCGTGAAGGATCAGAAAAATAGGCTGACCCAGCAACTAGTCTAACTCGGCAAAATTAGGATGTGCGTGAATCATAGTTTGTACCTCTTTAGAGTTTATGGATGTTGTATTGTTATACACAACAATTACCATCTTCCATATTATTTGTTATTACCTCAGATGCTTCTGACTCCATAAGAGGAGAGTTGCGACATACGGCAAGAGCACAGACCACCCTATGGATAATGTACGCTTCTATAGCCACCACCAACGGACCAGTACATGCTTGCCCTCCAGCAACGTCCAAAAACAGTGCAGAGCTAAACCTACGGCCAGCAACTCAAGGCAATTGACAATCTGAAATAACTTCAGTGGGACCTTACTCTTGCCCTCAAATTGACATTTCAGCAGTGTCACGGTATACTGATCCAATGTTTCCTCCTCGTCTCGTGTTTATGTTGTGGTATGAAAGCACGTGTGTAGTGGGCATGATTGTGCTGTCATTCCTTGATCCGCTCCAGCTGATCATCATCATTCATCACCAGCTGCAGTCAATCTCCCTCACTGCTTAAATACTCACCATTATCTCATTCCCTTTGTCAGATCGTTGTTTGATGTCCTGGGTGTCGGTGTTGAGTCTTGTTTCCTGGTTTTCCCGTCATCGTGTTCCTGTGGATTTGTCGTCTTGGTGTTGGATTGTTTCGTCTCGTCTTGGCACTTCACTTCACGAGCACCGCACTCTGACCATCGAAGTCCCTGCGTTACCTGTCCACACTCGTGTCTTATCCTGAGCCTATATTTCTACTATTAAATTCCGAGTACTGCATTTGCTTCCTGTTCTTTGCCGATCAGGACATGCAGTGACTGCGCGCGCTCACTCATAAGCTGCACGTACATGGCGACCGAGTCAATTTCCATACTGAGAAAAGAAATCCTCTGCACGGGGGAGAGTTTGCTCTTTTCCCAGTTGACCACGAAGGCCCAGACGGGCGAGGTGCTGGAGCACCAGGTCCCTGTGTTCACAAACCTGCTCTCAAAAGTGTGCTAGAATCAGCCAGTCATCGAGATAGTTCAGAATGCAAACCCTGTGTTGCCTGAGTGGCACAAGGGCTGCCTCGACGACCTTCATGAAGATGCGAGGAGACAGGGCTAACCCGAATCGGAGTATTGTGTACTGATATGTCTGCTCCTCAAAGCAAACCGAAGAAACGGTCTGTGTCGATAAAGAATGGAGACATGAAAGTACACGTCCTTCAGGTCGATCGCTGCAAACCATTCCAACGGACGAACACATTCGAAAAATGTGTTTGGCTGTCACCATCTTGAATGGAAGCCTGTGAAGGGTTCGGTTCAAGATGCGCAGGTCCAGGATTGGTCTTAACTAGGGCTGGATGATTAATCGAAAAATAATCGAAACCGAAATTCAGAGCCTAGAACCGACGTAATTTTACCATGTTGGTTATTTCGTTTTTTTAATCCTATTAATATTTCCGCCCACTGTGTGTTAATGTACTTTCCCCTTAAAACATATTACCGCGTGTGTGGTCATGTAACTCCGCCCCGTCCAGTCTGCGACATTGAAGCATCATGAGCCCCTTTCACACAGCGCGTTGATCCCGGGAAATTGCCAGGACAAACACCTTCTGTGAACGCAAACACGAACCGGGATTGATGCCAGGTTGGGGACATAGTAACATTGCCGTGTTCAGTCCCGGAACGCGCGCTGTGTGAACAAAAGCCATAATCAATGCCGTGTCGTAATGATGGCGCTAAGCCGGGATCGTTCGCCAGCGTGAAACGGTTCGTAATGCGCTAGTTTATGATCGAATCAGAGAAAAAAAAATGCACAAGCGTGGTTTCTCGAGAGAAATCGCAGCTCATAAGCAAACTATAGACGCCACTGGGACATGTCACGTGTCTTTGCGGGTTGTGCGTGTCTGTGTGAACGCACTCTGTTGATTCCGGAAAATCACTGGCAGTGTGAATGAACCAAAGTCAAACGAACCCGGGTCAAATCCTGGACCACTTTATCCGTGTATTTTCCGGAATCTCTGTGTGAAAGGGAACTCAAACACGGAGTCAACTCAGCAACAGGAGCCGCTTGTACCAAAGAAACACGCGAAAAAAGAGAGAGACTGACAAACGCCCAGCAACAAGTGCCTCCACTCCAAAAAGTAGGTTTCGATAACACAAGCATTTACAAATGCTACACAATATGAAAATAATTAGTTTTTTTTTTAGTTTTATACAAGTTATATTTTACTTTTAAGATGGCAATATTTAAAATAATTTATTTTGTTTACAAAAAGAACTATTTTCTACATTTTTAGGAAACTTTCTTTTTACATTAAAACTTAATTACTTTTTTATAAGACGTTTTTATTTCAAGCATTGTATGCTTTGTTTGATTCAATTGTTTGAAATATTTAATAAGTAAGCATTAAAAGCTATCTGTGCGTTTCCTTATTTTAGAATCACAAAGATAGGATTATGCATTCTTTCATTAAAAAAAATAACTGTGAATATTTACAGTATAAGCCTTGCCAGTGGCACATGAGAAATAATTTATTTTAAATAATACTTCAATAATCGTAATCGAGGTAACTTGTTCGATTAATCGCGTTTATGATTTTAGCCAAAATCGTCCAGCCCTAGTCTTAACCCCCTGGGGTTGGCGGTCGCGCAGCGCGACCAGCTCGCTTTTTTTGTAATCAGTGCAAAAGAGACTCAAATAACTCTGTCGATTTTTGTCATACAAAAAAAATGTATCACAAAAAACTTTATTTGTCAAAAGTGTTATACATCATTCAAAACTGTTAAATGTCTACTTTTATTTCTGTACAAAATGAAGAAAATGTTCTGCTTTTCGTAAAATAAAGAAAATTAAACATGATGCACGTTCTGCCGTCTCTCTCAGTGTGAAGTTCATTCTGAAATGCACAGAAAATGATCTGTTACTCAGTGAAAACTTGCCACCCACATGCCAGAGTTAAGTTTTTACAAAGCTTGAAGTCTCTGTTTTTAAATGATGTAATTCATATTGACAACAAATATTCTCTGTTTAAGTAATCCGTATGAAAGCAACGAGAGGTACAGTTTCTCAAACGAGAAATCTCTAATGTGACCACACCCATGCGCGCACGAGCAATTCAGATGCAAATCGTCCACCTGTAAATGCCATCATTACCTCAAAACAAAGCATGAAGAGAGATGCGAAACCTCATCATTTTTCCGCTTTTCATCGAGTTTGGAAGACACGCTGTGAGTTTACACTGGATTTACATCAGAAGAAGAAGAACGCTATTTGAAGATAAGATTTTTAGGGTAAGAAATGTATTCCCATTTTTAATAGCTAGCATGTTATTGGTGCATAAACTTCACATTGCACTAGTTGAACTGGTGCCAGACTTTGTGAAATTTATGAAATCGATGGAAACATGTTGAAATATTAACTATTAGACAGGCAGGCAACCTTTCAATGCTAAATTTATATAGGCTACTTTTTGATACGAGGATGTTTTTATGTTTGATAAAAAACACAGTATGATATAAAAGTATGCTAGTATGAGTGTTTACTCTAATATGGTGAATAGTATAATGTTTAGACCAGTGTTCACTGTTTGTGGATATCTGCTCAAATGTAGATATGTATAATTTGGTAACAATAATGTTTAATAATTTGTAGCGGCTCGATCGCTTCAGTAAATGTTCTCTGCACGCGCTGTGAGTTTGAGTCACTCGCACTGTGCGTTTGAAAAGCAAAACACGCCAAAAAATAGGCTTCATGTTTTTACTCCAATCTCATTTCATAACGTCATAACGAATGGAAACATTTGAAGTTATGTGAAAATCCATATATTTTATATTAGTGTAGTGTACTGAAGTTGTACATTTTTAACAATTTATAGGCCGCCTGCTAATGCAGCCCTACAAGTACAGTATATGCCTACAAGACACAACAAACCCAGGACATATATATATACAGGTGCTGGTCATATAATTAGAATATCATCAAATAGTTGATTTATTTCAAGAATTCCACTTAACAGGTGAAACTAATATATTATATAGACTCATTACATGCAAAGTGAGATATTTCAAGACTTTATTTGTTATAATTTTGATGATTATGGCTTACAGCTTATGAAACCCACAAAATCAAAATCCCAGAAAATTAGAATATTACATGAAATCACACAGTAATTACACAGGAATACCATGGTCATTGAACCAGGTTTCGGTTATTTTGGCAGTGTGGGCAGGTGCAAATCCTGCTGGAAAATGTAGGAAGCATCTCCATAAAGCTTGTCTGCTGAAGGAAGCAGGAAGTGCTCTGAAAATGTCCTGGTAGACGGCTGCGTCGAGTGGACAGCACAGTGGACCAACTCCAGCCGATGACATGGCTCCCCAAACCAACACAGACTGTGGAAACTTCACACTAGACTTCAAGCATCGTGGATTGTGTGCCTCTCCATTCTTCCTCCAGACTCTGGGACCTTGGTTTCCAAATGAGATGCAAAATTTGCTCTCATCAGAAAAGAGGACTTTGGTCCACTGTGCTTTATTAAATCCAGAGTCAACGCATCCGTCTGCCAGGACATTTTCAGAGCACTTCATGCTTCCTTCATTTTCCAGCAGGATTTGCACCTGCACACAGTTGCCAAAAGAACCAAAACCTGGTTCAATGACCATGGCATTCCTGTGTAATTACTATGTGATTTCATGTAATATTCTAATTTTCTGGGATTTTGATTTTGTGGGTTTCATAAGCTGTAAGCCATAATCATCAAAATTATAACAAAGTTTTGAAATTGTTATGATAGATCAGACGAAAGCAAATGCAGTTAAACTCTTTATTAAATGATGATCCAGATAGGCAGTCCAAAATCCTGACCGACAGGTTAGTGGCGCCGGGACTCCGATGGTCAGACGTGACAAGTGCAGCGTACAGTGGTGGTGGTGAAGTGACTCCAACGACGAACAGAAATCCAATAATCCACAGAACAAGAACAGGAACAGGAAAGGCACAAGACTGAACGACACTGGAACACACACACCGGGAACCACAAACAACGATCTGACAAGGGAGATGAGAAGTTGATGAGAATATATACACATGGATTGATAGACTGCAGCTGGTGATGGGGTAATGAGTGATTGCTGACGAGCACTGATGAGCGGCCACGCCCCTCGAATTAGTGCACACACATACAACAACAGAAACACGAGACAAGACGACGACATAGGATTTACCAACCGTGATGTATCTCACTTTGCATGTAATGAGTCTATATAATATATTAGTTTCACCTGAAATGAATCAACTTTTTGATGATATTCTAATTATATGACCAGCACCTATATGTGTGTGTGTGTGTGTGTGTGTGTGTGTGTGTGTGTGTGTGTGTGTGTGTGTGTGTGTGTGTGTGTGTGTGTGTGTGTGTGTGTGTGTGTTTTGTTGTAAATTTTAAATCGCAATTTTAAACAGAAAAATCTAAAATGTATTCCCAAAATTGTGCAGCCATATAGTTTCTCTTGATATCAGCATGTTCACAGTTGTTGTTGTTTTTTTTACAGGGACCAGATGCCACTGATGAGTCCTGCTTAAACATTCTTAAACATTCACATGAGTCTCTGTACATGAACATGGTAAAATAACAAAAAAATCAAACACCTTGGAAATGAAAGGTATGTACTATGTTTCAATGGCACAAAGGTGTGCGACTGTTCAAGTCTCTGTCTTTTGATCAGTGTGTTCAATAATGTGCTCTTTTGTCCTTTGTTGTGTATCTTTGATTATGTTATGTTGTAAATAAATCCAAACAATCAAAAAGCTATTCTTTTTTAAATCTCTCCTCATTCTTTGTGCAATGTTCCTCATAATGATAGGGCCTGATAGCACCTGGTAGGGCCATTAGGTGAGGATCTTTGTCTTTATCAGTTGTGAAATACATCAATATTTATGATGATTCACATCTCCTCGCATAGAGCTTTCTTACACTAAACATGTCTTACAAATTTTAAATCAATATATTGTTTTATTCGAATGAGTACGCAGGATGATTTTCACATAGTTTTGAAGCAAATATTCTAGGCTACGTGATACAATTTTCAAAAGTCTTGTGAAGAAATAGTCAGTATGGGTTTCATGACCTTATTTCTGTGACAATTATTATTATGATTTTTTTTTTTCACAAGCCATGCATAAACATCATTATCTCAAAACTAAAATTTTGTACATACACTCTCGTTGCCCGAGTCGGTTCCAGACGTAACTCGTTGTGATTGACTGAAAGGGAACCAGGGTTAGGTGCTTCTACATCAAGTCAAGTCAAGTCAAGTCACCTTTATTTATATAGCGCTTTTCACAATACAGATCAAAGCAGCTTCACAGTGATAACATGAAAATAATATAACAAAGTTTGTTTCCAAAAGAAAATTGCGTCAACATCCACCTTAAGTAAGGCAGATCAATAATATTATTGAATATTAAATGTCCCCAACTAAGCAAGCCAAAAGCCAAGGCAACAGTGGCAAGGAACCAACAGCACATCAGTGTTATTTACATATACACAACAATTATATTGACCATTTTCCAATCTTATTTGTTATGATGCTATTAGTCGATTGTGTTCTCAGGCAGATTTAAAAGTTTTATTTTACTTGTGGTTCAGGTTAAAATTCATTTGCTTTATAATGCCATTGATAATCAAATGATAGAAGAATGATACAGGAAGCATTTCAGCTCAAGTCCTCAGACATGAAAGAGAGTTATCTATTCTCTACAAGAGACAGCTCTGTGATCCTTTTTACAAGGTTTTGCAGGCCTTTACCCACAGTCCCACACAGAATGAGATATTTATCAAACAACGTTTTCCTCTCCAGTTTCCTCCAAAATCGATCCCTTTTGAATCCCCTTCCCATCATCTCAATCATCCAGCCTCTGAAAGTGTGAAAGAGGGACCGGGTTTGACATGGATGTTCAAACCTAGTTGATCTTAGACCCGGCAACTGGTTCAACCACCCAGAACAGATTCAGCCAGATGGAACAGTGTCTGGAAATTGCTCTTATAGCAATACATTTGTGAAATATGTTTTAAAGAAAAAAAAATTACTCTGTTCAGTGTGGTGTTCTGTACAACTTTCTATAATTAGCTGTAATTAATTGCAGCTAATTTGCTTAGTTTAGCGTGGCAATTTGGTTATCTGGAAGAAAAAAAAGAATAAAAGCTAAAATGCGTTTTGAAAATTAGGTGTTTATTTTACGTCTAATATATAGAGTAAAAAGACCTAAACAAGTGCACATCATTGAAAGACACAGTTTATTGCACAATTAAACCCTGATTTTATTCAACACGCACAATGCAATCATGAAATAACCAAGTTAGCAGTTACACTGTACTGCGTTAAGCCTTTAATGAATAAAAGGCCAAGGATATGGCCTCTTTTTTAAATGAAAGGGGGTTAAATTTTGCATGTGTATCACTTGTGATATATCAGCATCACCTAAGGTTCATTTGTGCAATGCTGCATTGAGATAATAAAGCTCATTTTGTATGTGGTGCAGGAATATATTATCAACATCATTTGCTGCTAATGGACTCTCAGCAGAGCCACTCGCTGGTTTAGGTAAATGGATGGTGTGTGTCGTTATTTGTGCTTTGGGAGGAGTGGAGAGGATCAGGGGGTGATGTTCCCTCCTCTGCGCCCCTCGTTTTAATCATTAACGTCATCATTTTGCAGATGGGAATGTAATGGGTTGGAGGTGGCAGGTTAGAGGAACACATACCCATTAATGCCCTTTTTGAACAAGTGGTCGTCTTAGCAAGCTAGTTAAAGTGCTTCATACCATCAGTGCGATAATAAAGAAGGTCTTAGGGCAGAGATATGCTTTCATTTTACAATGGGAAAATTGTCTGGAAAGCACAGGTTGCTGAACGATCCTTAGTTTTCTCTTTGTCATCATTTAATTTGTTCTTTTTTCTTTGTCAGACACTTGGGACACTTGGAATGTCTCTTTTATTAACGTGGACGTTTAGAGGGCATTTAAGGATTCTGTACTTGACTTTGGTGCTAGGGTAGTATCATGTATGTTATAATTAACTAGTATGCTTTAGTATTACTCTCTGTGATTTAGTGTGTTGTGTGGGAAAAGAGTGTATTCACACATTTTGATTACCAAATTCTGACTAGCATGTACACTACCAGCTTGTAGTTTGTTTTTGTTTTTTGAAAGAAAGAAATAAATTAATAATTTTTATTCAGCAAGGTCACATTAAATTTAACAAAAGTTACAGTAAACACATTTATAATGTTACAAAAGATTTGTATTAAAAAAATACTTTCTATTCATCAAAGAATGCAAAAACACAATAATAATAAGCAGAACAATTGTTGATTCATAATTGAACACTGATAATGATAATAAGAATTTTTTCAGCATATTATCGTTATGAACCAGGCTTGATCCTCTCTCTCTCTCTCTCTCTCTCTCTCTCTCTCTCTCTCTCTCTCTCACTCTCTCTCTCTCTCTCTGACTCTCTCTCTCTATCTCTCTCTCTCTCTATCTCTCTCTATCTCTCTCTCTCGCTCCCTTTTTCCTACCACTTTTCCCCAGCTGATCATCATCGCTGCGCCCATTGTTACCATACCTGTTTTAACTTTAGTCTGATTTTGCCTGCTACTTCTATTTACCGTTCTTTCTGCTTCTTTGCCAGATTATTGTTGGTTTGTCAAGGCTCGTTCCTGTACTATCAGCAGTTACCTTCTAGTCAGCTAAATCCACTTTAGTTCTCTTACGAGAGGTTCTCTCGTATTGCGTAAGTTTAGCTTACGCTACGGGAAAGATTCATCTTCTCGAGATACTGAAGCCAAAAAATTGTCCTTAATTTTGTATTCCTTGTCAACGCAGTGCAGCAGCTAGCAGACCTAGAGCAGGCCATCTCGCGTGCTCATTGGCTGCCCTGCGGGCAACTGCTGCAGCCTACCAGTGAGCCCAGCGTGACGTCATGCCCAATGAAGGGCGCCCGCGCCTTCATAGAGTCACAGCCCGCCAGAATGGGCGTGGCTTAGCGTATAACACTAGGGGCTGTAGGCTGACTTCCCTGATTTTCGTCTCTTCAGCGAGCTCTTCGCATCGCTGGATCTGAGAGAAGCCACCGCCGTCGAACAGCGGACAGCCAGCTTAGGAAAGCGCTGAGGAAGCCGGCCGTCTTCGACACCTTCAGCCATCCGTGCGAGCTACGCTATCCGGCGACGTATCCTTACCTTGCTATTACCTATTCTAAAAGAGCAGCGAGTGTCTTTTTTAAGACGCCTCTCACTTCCGGCTGTGAAGCGCTTCCGCTGTCGACCCTGCGGGCTCGACTCGAAGCCTTCAACACCCCCCGCCTCTCCTCACCGACGCGCAGCTGCCGCTCACGAGCCTCACTGCCGTCGCATCTGAGAGTGAGGCCGAGGGACACGTACGAGCACGTGGCTAGCTCTCTTTACGTTACAAGAGAGCTACCCCGCCCTCGTGTCCCCGTTCGCGCGTCATGCAGAGCCCTCTCGAGCTCTCTGCATGACCCGGACGGGCATTATCTGTGTTACATGTAGGTCCCGTGCCCACTACTCGTGCGCGCGCCCTCGTACAAACACTGTTCCAGTTCTGCTCGACCACCGAGCACGCGGCTAGCTCTCTTTACGTTACAAGAGAGCTACCCCGCCCTCGCGTCCCCGTTCGCGAGTGGCGAAGTGGTCAGTGGTCAGACCAGGAGAAAGGTTTTCACATAAACTGTCTGGAAATGATAGCGGTCGAGAACGCGCTGAAGTGCTTCCTCCCGTTCATACAGGACCAGCATGTTCTTGTCCGCTCGGACAACATGTCTGTGGTATCCTATGTAAACCGTCAGGGCGGTGTCAGATCCAGAAATCTCTGCAATCTGACGGAACGCCTCCTTATTTGGTCTCAGATGCACCTGCGCTCGCTGAGGGCGGCGCATGTGCCTGGCCATTTGAACGACGGCCCAGACAAACTGTCCAGGTACAATGTTCTCCCAGGGGAATGGTCCCTGCACCCCAAACGGTCCAGAAACTGTGGCGCCTATTCGGCAGAGCGGAAGTCGACCTATTTGCGTCAAAAGACAACGCTCAATGCCCGACGGTCTGTTCGAAGGACGAGGACGCGCTGGCCCCGGTTTGGCCCAGCCTCCCGCTATATGCTTTCCCTCCGGTCTCTCTGTTGCCACAGGTGATCAAGAGAATCAGGGAAACGCGCCACTCGGTGCTCCTCATAACCCCGCGTTGGGAGAATCAGATTTGGTTCCCGGAACTAGCAGGGCTGTCACATACAGCTCCGTGGCCGAATCCGGTGAGGGCAGATCTCCTCTCTCAGGCTCGCGGCACGATCTGGCATCCCAATCCAGAGCGCTGGTCTCTGCATGCATGGTTGATCAACGGGTGCTCGTTGCCCTGCCAGAAGGAGTGATGAACACGATCACGCAGTCTAGAGCCCCTTCCTAGAGAAGGCTCTACGCGTCTAAATGGTCGGTGTTCTCTGGATGGTGCACCGACAGAGGTCTGGACCCACGGACATGCGGGGTGGCGCATCTGCTCACATTCCTACAAGAGCTGTTGGATAAGGGAAGGTCCCCATCCATGCTCAATGTATACGTGGCGGCCGTGGCAGCGTTCGCAGAATCGACGCCGGCCAGTCATTGGGAAGACACGAGTTGGCCATCCGCTTCCTTAGAGGAGCTAGAAGGATGAATCCGCCGCGCCCCCCGTCGGTCCCCATGTTGGATCTTTCATTGGTCCTCGAGGCCCTGAAAGCTTTTCCATTTGAACCACTAGACACCGTGGGGTTGAAATATCTATCACTGAAAACCGTCTTTCTGACTGCACTGTCGTCAGTAAAACGTGTAGGGGACCTGCATGTGCTGTCTGTCAGCGCGTCGTGTCTTGAGTTCGGACCGAATGACTCTAAAGTCATCCTCAGACCTAGACATGGCTATGTCCCTAAAGTGATGGGCACTCCATTCAGAGCGCAAGTTATTTCATTGTCAGCTCTCCCAGCATCTGACAGCGAAGGTGATGTGAATCTCCTCTGCCCTGTCAGAGCGCTGAGGTTTTACATTACGCGCTCCGCCTCCTTCAGGCGTTCGGAACAGCTTTTTGTTTCATTTGGTGGGCGCACCAAGGGTCTCGCCTCCTCGAAACAGAGCCTGTCCAGATGGATAGTAGACGCTATAGCGGCCGCTTACGCGTCAAAAGGTCTGCAATGCCCTCTGGGCATCAGGGCTCATTCCACGAGAGGCGTGGCCTCTTCGTGGGCATGGTCCAGTGGAATTTCTATCCATGACATATGTGTAGCGGCGGGCTAGAGCTCCCCGTCTACCTTTGTCAGGTTTTATAACCTAGAAGTTCCTGCCTTGCAGGCTAAACTGTTGTCAGTCTGAAGGAGAGGTGTATTCTGCCCAGATCTCCTGCTCAGATCACTCTCACATGACTCAGCTCTCCTGGTTGAGCTGCACTAAGTAGGGTATGTGCCATGTGCCTATACAGACCGGCGCGCTGCTCTGTATTCCCTATGTGTGCTTATGTACAAGTGATGGCCCGCGTGGCTGGCCACCTTATTTTTTCCACTTATGGGGTTCCCCTGAAAGCTCGGGGTCTCATGTGGATGCTTGGCGCGCACGGCGTTGACAAAGTGTTCCCGTAGCGTAAGTTAAACTTACGCAATACGAGAGAACCTCTCGTAAGAGAACGATACTCGGTTACTAACGTAACCTCGGTTCTCTCTAGAGATGGAACGAGTATTGCGTAACCGGCCGTGCTCGCGCCACGAGCGACTTCGCTTCAGTCGACGAAAACCAGGGAAGTCAGCCTACAGCCCCTAGTGTTATACGCTAAGCCACGCCCATTCTGGCGGGCTGTGACGCTATGAAGGCGCGGGCGCCCTTCATTGGGCGTGACGTCACGCCGGGCTCACTGGTAGGCTGCAGCAGTTGCCCGCAGGGCAGCCAATGAGCACGCGAGATGGCCTGCTCTAGGTCTGCTAGCTGCTGCACTGCGTTGACAAGGAATACAAAATTAAGGATAATTTTTTAGCTTCAGTATCTCGAGAAGATGAATCTTTCCCGTAGCGTAAGCTAAACTTACGCAATACTCGTTCCCTCTCTAGAGAGAACCGAGGTTACGTTAGTAACCGAGTATCGTTTCACCACTTGCGCCTGGACCTGCCGACATCCCAGAGGATTCAGAATTCTCCCGAACCGAGGATCAACAATTTTTGCATTATTCCAAATAAATAGATTAATATACATAAATAAATGTAAAGAGATTCACAAACAAAATTATCAAATTCACAAATAAATAGATTAACATCCCCAAATAACTGTAAAGAGTTTCACAACAAAATATAAAATTCACAAATAAATAAAATGAGATTTGCAAATAAAAAATATTTACAAATGTTTTATTATTTTACAAACACAACTCTGCCTGGCATTTATTTGTGAACCACTTTCTGTGCATTTGTAAATCGCTACACACATTTGTGAATAGCTTCTTGTGTATTTGTAATTCCCCTCACGCATCTGTGGATTTTGAAACACTTCTAGCGTCGACGTGCAGATAAATCCACAAATAGGTTTACTCCACTGACCGTTTACTCAAGCCAATCAGATGACGGCCACATTGAGCTGGCACGTCTCGGTTACGTATTTAACCCTCGTTCCCTGAAGGAACGTAGTCGACGTGTCGACTGATTGGGATCACACTTGTCATCTTCGAGTATTGTAAAAATGAGCTAATGCACAGTGGCATGCGAGAATTGCATCACATGCTCCACCCCGCAGCGCGGTTATAAACACGGAAGTGGATGCACACACCATTTGTTTTTCGCTGAGGAGCCGAGCGGAGCCCGGAGTCAGCGATGGTCCAGCAATAGTGGTGACGGGACTACGTCTCCGTTCCCTCGATTCAGGGAATGAGGGTTACATACGTAATCGAGACGTTCCCTTTCAGTCGCTCACGTTCGACATAGTTGACGTGTTGACTGATTGGGATCCCAATTAAAACACCACTAGTGCTGCCTCCTTCCAGTGCCTAGACAAATGCATTCTGATCCCCCCACATTATTTGAGGCGGAGATGGGACAGGGCTTAGGCCAGGTAAGTCACTGCTGTTCGACAAGACCACTGGGAAAGCGTTCTCTTTTGTTGGAAAGGAATACGCTGCAGAACCCACACCCTCTCCCTAGGGAGGTAACATGTGGAGGATACACATATGGACTGGGTGGATTACCGGGCAGTACAACATATGGGATGTCACTGGGGTGACTCAACTGGTCAGTGACAAGAAGGGAAGACATGGGCTCGCCGCAGGGAGTCGTACCATGGAAGAGTACACATATGGGATCGCCGTAGGGATCACAACATATGGACCCAGCCTAACACAGGTTCCACCAATGCCTACGAGTGAAAGGCCTGGCCTGGATGCTCCGCCACGTCCGTAGCGGAAGGGTATGGAAGAACTCGACAGTGTTCGGCTAAAGAGGAACTCTACTGCAGCAAGAATTGCGCACGTATCCAGTCCATAGGAGGGGAATGGCACAGCAAGCTGACACTGACACAGCTGACACGCTATTTTTCTAGCGAACGTTGATAGGTGTCAGCCAGCCCGCAGTTCTAAAGTATCTGTCAGCGAGGCACATTGTGTCAATGCCTAGGAAGGAACTTTACTCTCTCTTTGGAGGAGCTCACTACCCAGGGGGGCACGGGCACCTTGGGATAACACACCAAGATGATGGCAACCACTATGCAGTGGGCCAACCTCTGCTTGGAAACAGCCTTCCCTTTCTGTTGGTCTCCGTAACAGACAAGAGCTGATCTGGGGTCCGGAGGCTTTGCATTCTGTCAAGTTATAACCGCAAGGAGCAGAAAGGACAGAGAACAGCCAGGGCTGGGTTCCTCATTCGGGGCAGCGCTTGCAGGCTCTCCACCTGGTTCCCTTTTCAAGGGAGAGGTAGGAACCTTGGGCACACATCCAGGTCGGGCTTTCAGGATATCGTGAGTGTTGGCTGGCACGTGCACGTGCACGATTTGTCGACTGAAAATGCGTGCCAGTCCCCTACCTTTTAGACAGAGGCCAAACAAGCAGGATAGCTGTTCTTTTAAAAACAGTTTTTTAACTCAGCTGCCTGTAGTGGCTCAAGGGGAGGTATCTGCAGTGCAGTAGCACCAGAGATAAGTCCCAAGAGGGTATAAAGGGGGCGCAAGGCGATTCAGTTTCCTTGCTCCCCTCAGGAACCTGACGATGAATTTGTGCTTCCCCGTGGATTTGTATCAACTGCATAATGATGTTCGACAATATAGAGGCAAAAAAACATTTTGAGGGTGGAGGGAGACAGCCCTACTCAACCCATCTTGCAGGAAAGAAAGCACAGAAGTGATCGAACACCTTCGGGGTCTCCTCTCGGAGAGAAGACTCAACTCAACGAACAGGTTCCATTCCAGGGCATAAGCATGCCTCGTTAGAGGGTGCTCTCGCAGAAGTGATGGTGTCTACGACATGTTTGTGGTAGATCACGCATGACCACCGCGTCCCATCCTTTCGGGACCAGACATGGAGTTTCCAGAGGTCTGGACGCGGGTACCATCATGCCCTGTCCCCGAGAATGTACTCAGAGGAATGAGTCAGGAAGGGGCTGTCAAGAGGAGCAAAGGTTCGGGGGAACTAGGTCCAGTTGGGCCAATAAGGGTCAACTAACAATACTTGCTCCTTCTCCTACCTGATTTAGCACAGGGCTGTTAAACGCATTTCTGTGGATGCCCCGGTGTCAGCTGTGAGCCAGTGTCTCTGTGCCGAGGGTTGTCCGCTCGAACAGGGGGTAAAAAAACTGGCAATGGGACGAGTCTGGAGAGGCAACCAGATGTAAATGTGCAGCCCCAAAGTGGTCCCAGAACAGCTGGACCCCTGGGGATGGAGTCTCCACTCTCCCTGGGCCATAAGCTGTCATGAGGCCTTGTTGGCGGCACGATTGAGCAGGCCGGAAACGTAAGTGGAATGAAGCGACTTTAGAAGCTTCTGACCCCATAGTAGGAGGTGGCGGGTGAGTTGCAACATGCGAGGGAAGTGTAGTGCAATGGTCACAGTGTTTGTACAGACCAGTACAAGCTTGCTGAGCAGCGGTGTCTCAAAGCAAGGTGTACTGTGAGCAACTCTAGGCAGTTGATGCCATTGCAGTCGGAGGCCGGCCCAGACCCCTGTTACTTCATGCCCGTTGTACGTGGCCCCTCAGCTGGTGTTTGGTGGGCACTTGGGCAGCTGGCCCAGAGAAACAAAGGTCTGATCATGGGCTGAGGGTTTGGGGGCAGGCTAGGAGTGTTGTCACACGGAGCGTGCTGCTCTGCCATGGCCACCTTGGGACTCGGCCGTGATGCTGAAGCTGTCATCATATGGAGGAAGCCGTGTTATTGTGGCTGTGTCTGCCATATACCCCAGAAAAAGACTTCAGTGGGACCTTTTCTCACTTCTGTAATGCACCGACCAGACACGTTCCTCTTGAGAGACGTGTTGGACCGAGTCCATCTTCACACTGTAAAAAGAGATCCTTAGCCCGTAGGTGAGTTTACTCTTTTCCCAGTTGACCTGAAGACCCAACTGGCTGTGGAGCACTCCAAGGGTAGTACTTTGTACTGAATTTGAACCCTCAAACAAAAAACACAGGTATGGCCTGCATTTGTGGAAGGATAGAGATCTGAAGTACGCGTCCTTCAGGTCGAACGCTGCAGACCAATCTTGGGGACAGAGCATTCAAAATGCTTCTCTGCGTTAGCAACTTGAATGGAAGCTTAGAAAAAGTGCCCAATTCAAGACTCGCAGGTCCAAGATTGGCCGTAACACACCACCTTTATTGGATACAATGAAGTACGGGCCAGAGAAGCCGGTCTTCATATCGGCTCGAGGGGCTGGCTCAATCGTATCCTTCACCTATAGGAAAGTGATGTCTGCGCGCCTGCCAGGGGCACATTCGCTCAATACCAAAGTGAAGCGAATAGCGCTGACTTGGGCAGACGCCGGCCAAACTGAATTGTAAGGCGGTACGGAGGAGCCAGTTGGACCGGTTGTGAGCATTTTAAGCATCTACAAACCAGGCCAGGGGGACCAGAGGCACCACAGACATACCCTGGTGGGGCAGCGAGGTAGAGGACAGGGACCTGGCTCAGAAGGCCCAAAGGCGGCCCGAAGCGAGGTTTGAGTGTGCGGTGCAACACTTAACTGTCTCCATGCGACAGCAGGGGGTGCGTGAAAAGGTGTGACCGGGTCCTCGAACGCAACCAAGTGCCAGCTAGCGATACAAGATGGGGCTGAGGGATGCAAGGCTTTACAGGGTTGTACTCTGCCAGTCTCGCGTCGCCGAACAACCAAACCTGTGAAATGGGGGAGTCCAGGAACCAAACCTTATCCGCATCCCTCATGTCTGCCGGGTTGAGCCAGAGATGGCGCTCCTGGACCACTAAGGTGGACTTAGGTGGTTTCTGGCAGAGAACGGTGCCGTCCATGCCCTCGTAAGCTCCTCATGCACTTCAGGGAAGAATGGTACTAGGGCGGCGGGCTGAGAACCAGCCCGGCCCACCCCGAGAAACTCGAGCCCAGCCGCCTCAGTGTCCCTTTTCAGCATAGCTGTCATCTCTGGATCTGGCTCAGGCAAAGCTACTTTCCCTGAGGGAGGTAGCACAGCCGAGTTGTCATCTCCAGAGCCCAGCTCACCCTCCGATTCTGCGATGGACATCTTGTCCTCTGGAGGGGCCCTGAAGGAAACGGCTGGTCGGTCCACTACAGAGGGACCAGTGCGCTTATAGGGAAGCTCCACTGGCTGCGGTGCGAAAGAGGAGTGAGGGATTCACGGGGCTTTGCCAGGCGGATTACCACTCACTGTGATCCTCAGATCACCCACCCCACAAGGCACTTTAGCTTTCTTCAGGGAAGTTTGCCCAGAAGAAGCACTAGAGCGGGGCATGGGAGTGGGGATTCCACCTTTGCGATTGAAGGCAAGTCTCGATCTTAACACAGAGATTGTCATATTCCTGCAGTGAGAAGTCATCCACAAGAGCTGCTTCAGCGTGCTGTAAGCCCAAACACGTCATGCAGCTATTATGACTGTCAAAGAGGGACAGAGCCCTACCGCACACAGAAACGCACAGATGGAATGGCATCTTGTGAAAGACGCAAACGCACCCGTGTTGCTCTTTCAGGAATTGGGACCCTTCACCAGTGCCGGAGCACACAGGGGAATGACCGCGGCAACACAGTAACAATGAGCTGAAACAGTGAAGCACTCACTTCTTCGCCCTCTAACCACCGTCAACAAACACAAACACAGAAATTTGATGCTGTTAAAACAGCAGTTGAGTGCTCAGAAGCTCGTGATCACCGCTGCATTTGTGCTGTAGAAACACCTGCACTGGGAGAGTCTTCCAGAAGAACACCGACACACAATTCAGAGACATCGACACCGATCGGCTCCAAAGCGACAGACAACTGGTGTGTGCATCCACTTCCGTGTTTATACCCGCGCTGCGGGGCAGAGCGTGTGATGCAATTCTCGCTGGCCAATGTGCATTGGCTCGTTTTTACAATACTCGAAGATGAAAGGCTCCCTAAGCGTGATCCCAATGAGTCGACACGTCGACTACATCGAATGTGAGTGACTGAAAGGGAACAGACGTCACATAGGGAAAAATGTGTTAACATTTTAAACATGCTAGTTTTACATTGTTAGAAACTGCCACTGCAGCAGTGAAAAAATAATGGGCACTATTTGCTTTTGGCTCGCTGTGTCGCACCTCTTGCCGGTGTAGAGAGGGTGATACTGATCATGATGCTCGGGATCTGTGACGATCATAATTCCCTGAGTTTATCCTGATGGAAATATAAAGAGACTTTAAACTCCAACAATCTTTTGTAAACAGTGTTTTAACAGTTCAGCTGAATTTTAACGAAGCGCCCAAAGATTATTACTGCTCCTTTCAAGGGTGCAAGAATCAGTTACCGCTCCGAGTGTAAAACTAAACGTGATTGGTTGTAGCGAGAATGTGCTACGATTGGCCAGCTCAATGTGGCCTTTATCTGATTGGCTTGAGTAAATGATGAGTGGAGTCCACTTATTTGTGGATTTGTCTGCACGTTGACGCTAGAAGTGTTTCAAAATCCACAGATGCGTGAGGGGATTTACAAATGCACAATAAGTGATTCGCAAATGTGTGCAGCGATTAACCCTCTAGGCGCCACGGTCGAGTTTAATCGACAAGATCACGCACTAAATAAAACGGCCGATTTTTTTCAAATTGGGTGTCAAATTTCGTTCGACCTCCCCTCCACTGGATGGCAGACATGTCATGCTTCACCCCCGACTCAAAAAAATAATGTTTAATGTTCGAGTTAGAGCGCATTGAATCAGTGCGATCAAAAGCGGAGCTAGTGTGCGAGTGAGCCATGTTATCAGAGCCTCTCCGCAATCGCGGTGACAGTATTGTGGTGGAGACTTTGTCTAATACCACTTGGTATGTTAGACGAGGTTGAAGTATTCATAGGACAGTTAGGAGGCAACGTGGAGGCAGGGTGAGGAGTCGCAATGACAATGACAGTAGTCCGAGCTGTGCACACTCGGCGCGCGCGCGAGGCAGATCTGGCCGCGCTGCTCGTATCATCTCACTCATGATCTGTGCCTTGCCGTGGCGAGTGAGCGTTTGAACTAAACAGGTTTTGTCTACTTGTGTTTGTATGTCATATGAATAATATATGTGCCCCATACATGGAATCAGAGTGCCTACTGTATTTAGTAAATGGAAAATCTCTACAGCAAAAGGCCAACCAATACATGCGTTCAGTTTGTTTCTACCATTTATTTGTAATGATTTACAGTTTGTTTACTACTTACTATATGACTGAGCATTCAGTATTGTGCAATATAGCATACAGAAGGTGATGGACATTTTGGGGGGAAAGAAGTGCTGCATTTTATCATTTAAACGTGACTTTTCATGAAAATTCTATAATCCAAGATTGCCGCCACCATATGACGTCATATTATGCAAATTAGATGGGAAAATGTAATCCCTACATAAACTTTGGCTCATCCGTAATATTTCTCTAATTTACAGAAAGTCTCTATCTTTTATCACTTTTAATATATAGACTTTTGAAATTAAGATGTCAAAATTGGACGTTTTAGGAAAAAACCTCTGCCGCCTAAAGGGTTAAAAAAAATGCACAGGAAGCGGTTCACAAATAAATGCCAGGCAGAGTTTGTAGATATTTTTTTTATTTGCAAATGTCATTTTATTTATCTGTGAATTTCATAATTCTTTGTGAAACTCTTTACATTTATTTGTGTATCTTAATCTTTTTATTTGTGAATTTAAAAAAAAATTGTGAAACTCTTTACATTTATTTGTGGATCTTAATCTTTTTATTTGTGAATTTTATATTTTTTTGTGAAACTCTTTACATTTATTTGTGAATCTTAATCTATTTATTTGGAATAATGCAACAATTCTAACCCCATCTGTTAGGGACATTTTTTAACTAAGTAAACTAACATTTATTTTTCTTGAAGGATTAACAACTTTATGCTTTTGAAAACTAAATGTCCCAAAAACCTGGGCCAAAGTGTGTCTAAAATGTCTGAATATAACAAAAAGGGGAAATAAAGCTAGACGGATGTCTAAATTTATAAACTCGTGACTTTGATTGACTAAGTGAAGTAATCAAGAAATCCAGATTTGCTTTTACCGATTTGAAGGGTTTGCTGACTTATGAAGAACGACAACTGTATCATTCTAAGTGCATATTATTTAATATTGGCCAATATTCTCACTGAAAAATATATCTATATATTTATATATATTTAGAAAATTGTGTAACACTTCAAAATGAGCTTCAAGAATATGTGAGGTGGAGCTTTCCCTCCTTCTCTTCACTTGTTTTTGTTGTTGTTTTTTCCCTAGTAAGAATCCCATGCACCTGAATGTTTTGTTCATTACACTTTAGAGTGCACTTTATGGTGCTTTCCCTGACTCTTACATAAACATATCTCTGTGCTAAAAGAGAATGTTGCTACTTGAAGTGCCATTTCATATGATTGCACATAATATAAAATTACACTCCCATTATATTTTGGATGTGAATGCATTGTATCCAATAAAGACTATCTCTCCCCCTTTGTGTTTATTCTTAACAATAAAAGTTGCAATTTGCAGGCGTATTACGAATTACTCCTGAGAAGCATGGTGCGGTTTGTTGATATCTATTATCTTAGACTGGTTTAAAATACTAGTTTTGAATCCAATTAAAAGCACATTATGTTAACGGAGGTGGGGTGGGCCCAGAGAGGGTTTAGCATGGGCTTAGCTTGTGGCTAATGAAATTATTATACAAGGCATCTCAGAGAAGCCCAGAGCATATAAACCTCCCTGAGTGGAGGCGCCCGTGAGAAATGATGTCAGTAACATGTCAACCTTTAGGCCCGTGGCTTATACGCAAGGTTAGCATTGCTGAAATATGCAAGGAAAAGCTGTTCGTTTTAAAGTAGACCAGGTTCAGACTGCCGCACAGCAGAGAGAACTGGGGAAAACAGCTAATGCACATTCATGATGAAGACAAACACATGTGCAGTCGACTGGCTTTTATTCCCTGTAGCAACTGAAAAATAATTAGCGTGTCATTAGCGTCTTTTCTCTCCTTGTTCAGTATACAGTGCAAAAGGAGCACATGAACACTGGCAGAGTGATTTGACTCTTTTCACTCAAGATTATGAAATAAATGTATAGTGATAGATGAAGATGAAGATATGTTACAGAAACAAACTGCAGACCAAAAGTAAATGATCTGAAGAAGTTTCTTGCCCTCACGCTCATTGATTCAAGACAATAAAAGGTCAAAACCAGGTGAGGTTATGAGATCTGATTAAACCTTTAGAGGTAGATATTTAAAATGGAAATGTTTGTTAAATGATTGGTTCACCAAGAAATTAAAAGTCTGTCAATTATTACCTTTATGTAATAACAATGTTTTTAGTAACAACTCTTAAAACAACCTTCCCTACTAACAATGCCAGTGTATGTATAAATGTATGTATGTACAGTGTATGTATACATCAAAAGTGAATTCTGACATTCAGAAAGTCCACAAAAGTGTCAGTTTTTAATTAAAATCACGTATATCTTTGTCTTGCTAAAGCTTACTTCATAGCAAGATGAATACACATTCACATTTTCCCTCTTGCAGAATTTGAATAAATACAGGTGCTGGTCATATAATTAGAATATCATCAAAAAGTTGATTTATTTAAGTAATTCCATTCAAAAAGTGAAATTTGGATATTATATTCATTTATTACACACAGACTGATATATTTCAAGTGTTCATTCATTTTAATGTTGATGATTATAACTGACAACTAATGAAAACCCCAAAATCAGTATCTCAGAAAATTAGAATATTGTGAAAACGTTAAATATTAGACATAAATATAAGACACCTGGTGCCACACTCTAATCAGCTAATTAACTCAACACACCTGCAAAGGCCTTTAAATGGTCTCTCAGTCTAGTTCTGTAGGCTACACAATCATGGGAAAGACTGCTGACTTGACAGCTGTCCAAAAGACAACCATTGAAATCTTGCACAAGACACAAAAGGTCATTGCTAAAGAGGCTGGCTGTTCACAGAGCTCTGTGTCTAAGCACATTAATAGAGAGGTGAAGGTAAGGAAAATATGTGGTAGAAAAAAGTGTACAAGCAATAGGGATAACCGCACCCTGGAGAGGATTGTGAAACACAACCCATTCAAAAATGTGGGGGAGATTCACAAAGAGTGGACTGCAGCTGGAGACGTATGCAAGACATGGGTTTCATCTGTCGCATTCCTTGTGTCAAGCCACTCTTGAACAAGACACAGCGTCAAAAGCGTCTCGCCTCGGCTAAAGGCAAAATGGACTGGACTGCTGCTTTAGTGGTCCAAAGTTGTGTTCTCTGATGAAAGTAAATTTTGCATTTCCTTTGGAAATCAAGATCCCAGAGTCTGGAGGAAGAGAGGAGAGGCACAGAATCCACGTTGCTTGAAGTCCAGGGTAAAGTTTCCACAGTCAGAGATGGTTTGGGGTGCCATGTCATCTGCTGGTGTTGGTCCACTGTGTTTTCCGAGGTCCAAGGTCAACGCAGCCGTCTACCAGGAAGTTTTAGAGCACTTCATGCGTCCTGCTGCTGACCAACTTTATGGAGATGCAGATTTAATTTTCCAACAGGACTTGGCACCTGCACACAGTGCCAAAGCTACAGGTACCTGGTTTAAGGACCATGGTATGTCTGTTCTTAATTGGCCAGCAAACTCGCCTGACCTTAACCCTATAGAAAATTTATGGGGTGTTTGTGAAGAGGAAGATGCGATATGCCAGAGCCAACAATGCAGAAGAGCTGAAGCCCACTGTCAGAGCAACCTGGGCTCTCATAACACCTGAGCAGTGCCACAGACTGATCGACTCCATGCCACGCCGCATTGCTGCAGTAATTCGGGCAAAATGAGCCCCAACTAAGTATTGAGTGCTGTACATGCTCATACTTTTCATGTTCATACTTTTCAGTTGGTCAACATTTCTGAAAATCCTTTTTTTGTATTGGTTTGAAGTAAAATTCTAATTTTCGGAGTTTTAATCATCACAATTAAATGAAATAAACATTTGAAATATATCAGTCTGTGTTTAATGAATGAATATAATATCCAAGTTTCACTTTTTGAATGGAATTACTGAAATAAATCAACTTTTTGATGATATTCTAATTATATGACCAGCACCTGTAAATATAAAATACAGCTTGGTTTGAAATGGCACACAGTAATATTATTCACAAATTATATTTACCTTTTACTTGTAATATTTTCATTCACACATCACATTTCATATTTCTTCCCAAGCTTTTCTGATACTGTTGTCTAACAAAAAACACATTTGAAAAAGAAGACGCACGCACGTACACGCACACACACACACACAGTTTAGATAATCGTAATTTTTAACCTGTAATAATTTATATAATTATTAAGGGATTTCATAGTTAGGTATTAGATATTATAGGTCTGAGAAAAAGGTCAAAGAGTAAAATCTCTATAGGACTGATATTTGAAAAATAGAAATAGGAAATAGTGCATGATGCATAACGTCTCAGGTTACGTATGTAACCCTGGTTCCCTGAAGAGGGAACGAGACGCTGCGTCGAGACGCTGTGGGAACGCGACTGGGTGATTGCGTCGTGAAGCACGTGCATAATCAGTCCAATGGAAAGATGAGACGTCACAATCGGGTGACGTCATCGACCAGGAAACTATAAAGCACACCTGAAAACAGACCACGCTAGCTTTTGAAAGGCCGAAGCAGGCCGATCACAGGTAAGCAGGGAGTATTGCAGGGTGATGCAGCGTCTCGTTCCCTCTTCAGGGAACCAGGGTTACATATGTAACCTGAGACGTTCCCTTCCAAGGGAACTCGAGCTGCGTCGAGACGCTGTGGGAACACTATACCTACGATGCCATAAAAACAAATGCCTGTTCTGTGTGAAGTCATTGCGCACACTAAGAAGCAGGCACCCTAGACCCCGGAGAGGAGCCTAGATCCAAGTCCTAAAATCTAACAAACGTATGCGGTAAGGACCAGCCTGCCACATCACAGATGTCATGGAGGGAAACCCCCGACATACAGCCATACTCCTGGTAGAATGGGCCCAGACAGCCAAAGGTCAAGGCTGACCAGCCACTTCAGAAGCAAGTGAGATAGCGACTAGCCACTTGCTCATCCTCTGCTTGGATGCAGGGTAACCTTTTCTGGGTGACCCGAAACAGATGAATAGTTGATCTGATTTACACCACAGGGCAGTTCTATGTGCGTAAGCATCCAAAGCCTGCACAGGGAACAGCAGATTCAGTTTTTCCTGAAAAGTTGTATTGACCCTCTGGGGTCGGCAAACACGCCGGCGTGTTTTGCACGATTTTTATCACATAGCAGGAAAATAGACTTAAAATACTCTGTCATTTTTGGTCATACAGACTTAGGAAATATACAAAAATAAACTGTTGAATGTCTAGTTTTTTATTTGTCCACTTACAATCGAAATACAACGTTGTATTTTTGTAAAATAAAGAAAATAAACAGGGTGTGCTTTCTGGCTCTCCATCTCAGTTAACCTTTTTTCGGAGCACGTCTCTAAACTTAAACAAAACTCAGCGAATACTATTCACCCAGGCATGAGCAATATATCTATATAATAATTTAATTTTGTACTTTTAAAATATCTAATTCAAAACTAAAATAAATATTCTCTGTTTATGTAATCTATAAAAAAGAGAGAGGTGTCAGCCGATCTCATTATCGTTCTCTCAGCTCATTATTCTGCTAATGTGACACGCCCAAACACATAGTTTGGAAATTCCCACACGCATTTTGCCTTTCCAAACACATAGTGTTTTACAAAATTTAAATCAATGTATTTTTTTGTGTGAATTATTAGGCAGGATGATTTTCAGATCATTTTGAAGCAAAAACTCTAGGCCACAACAGCCATTAGTCAAAAGTATTGTGGACACATATGTAGTATGTGTTTTGTGGCCTTATTTCAGAAACTTTAATTTTTAGTTTTATCAATAACCATGCATAAACAATATTCTCTCAAAAATACAAACATGTACATACATGTTGCTCACATATTATGGTAGCCCTGTTTGTGCTAAATAGAGTGTAATTAAACCTTTGCCATTAATACGTTTAAGCAACTGAATAAGCAGCTTAATAAGCAACTGAAAAAAGCACAAATGTCAGGGCATGTTAAAACATCTCAAGGACCCCAAAAACACCTTAGACCCCAGAGGGTGCGTGCAGCACAATTGGGCCCGTAACATTAGTTGGGACCTTAGGAATATAGCCCGGCCTAGGGTGAAGAAAGGCTTTCACCATACCAGGTGCAAATTCTAGGCACGAAGGAGCAACAGACAAGACTTGCAAATCTCCAATTCTCTTGATAGAATAAATAGCTATGAGAAATAAAGTTTTTAGTGTAAGGACTTTTTCTGAAACCTCTTCAATGGGCTCGAAGGGAGCCAAATCCAGGCCTTCCAGTACAACGGCCAAATCCCAAGCCGGCGCTCTAGTGGCCAGTGCAGGCCTCAGCCTCAGTGTGACACGAAGAAAATGAGTAATGAGAGGATCTCTCCCCAATCATGCACCACCCAGAGGAGTGTGGTAAGCAGATACGACCTCGGTTAAGAGACCCGATTCTATGAGCTGGGCCCCCTCAGGGGCCAAGCCCACAATTTCCAAAACTCCGGGATAGGGTGATAAATCGTGTCCCCTGCTTGGGACAGTAGGTCCCTCATGATCAGAATCTCCACCAGAGAGCTGTTTAAAAGCAACACCAGGTTCGAGAACCAAACTCGAGCCGGCCATTTAGGGGCTACTTATAACAGACGGGCCCCTTCCCGGCGAACCCTCTCCAGAACTCCCGGAAGCATGGATATCGGAGGAAAGCCTCGGCCACACCTGAACCATCTCCTCTCGGGCTGGATGCGAGAGAGAGAACCACATGGGACAATGCATTGTACGATGCGAAAAGGCTGACTTGATCTTGACCGAAATTCTCCCAAAGGAACTTCACCACCTCGGGGTGAAGTCTCCATTCCCCAGGCCTCAGCCCCTGCCTTGACAGGATTCCCACTCCCTGAATTAGATGCCCCGTAATATATACTGCCCTTAGAGACAGTAATTTCCCCTGGGCCCATAGGAGGATCTGATAAGCCAGTTTGCAAAGGTGACGTGACCTAAGACCCCCTTGATGGTTGATATAAGAGACCACCGATGTGTTGTCTGTGCGGACAAACACATGGTGACCTCTCAGGTCTGGAAGGAAGTGCTTGAGAGCTCAAAACACCGCCACCATTTCTAGCCGATTTATGTGCCAAGAAAGTAGATGGTCCTGCCATAGACCTTTTGCCGAGCGACCACTCATGATCGCCCCCCAACCTGTGAGGGAAGCATCTGTCGATAGCGTTACGCATCAACAAGAGGCCCCCAGCACTGGGCCTTGGGTGAGGAACCATGGTTTGTTCCACATGACTAAGGCATGTAGTGCATCGCCATGTGACTTTGATCATGCGAAACGAATTTCTCCTCGGAGAAAACCCCTTGGTCCTGAGCCACCACTGCAGGGGTCTCATGTACAGGAGGCCAAAAGTCATTACGTTGGACGCAGCTGAGAGAATCGAAGTAATTGTGCCCACATCGTAGTCGAATCCCATGCCACAACTAGAAAAGTGGTCCTCTGAGACGGGAGGAGCACACTCTTCTTGGTATTGAGCCTCAACCCCAGCATCTTTATCTGAGACAGAACGACACCTCGATGCTGACCTGCCATCTGCTCGGACTGAGCTAAAATCAACCAATCGTCGATGTAATTCAACAGGGGAGCAGAGCTGCATCCACGCATTTCGTAAAAGTGTGGGCTGATAAACCTAGGCCGAACGGAAGAACCCGATATTGGTACGCTTTGCCCACGAAAGTGAACCTCAAGAAGTACCTGTGATGAGGATGGATGGATATATGGAAATAAGTGTCATTTAAGTCTATCGTGACGAACCAGTCCTCAGACTGAATCTGTGACACGATCTGTTTGAGTGTAAGCATCCTGAACATGAGTTTCTGAACCCTGTGGTTTAGTTGGAGCAGATCTAGAATAGGACACAACCCCCCATCCTTCTTTGGATGAACAATGAAGCAACGGTTGTAAAACCCTGACTCTCTGCTGGGAGGAGAAACCCTTTCAATAGCCCCACCACCGTGGGGAGGACCCCTAGAAATTTGGGCGGACGAGAACCGAACTGAATTCTGTAACCCTTTTCTATTTTATGCAGGACCCAATGAGATATATTTGTCACGGTTCGTCAATCCATCGTGGCCTTCTTGTCTTATGTCTTGGTGTTGTGTGTGCGTATGGGCGTGGTCACCGATCACTGCCGCTGATCAGTGGCGCCAGCTGCTTTCACTTTCGGTGCCAGCTGCATCTGATCAGCGGTGCCTATATATACTCACTGTTTGCGTCTTGTCTTTGTCAGATCGTTGTGATATGTTCCGGTGTCGTTCCTGTCTGGTCTTCCCTCGTGGTCTTCGTTCCCTTCCTGGATTATTCGTCGTGTGTCCTGTGTTGATCGTCTGCACCTTCTGGATTTGGATTTCTTTTCATCACTACTCATCACTTCTGGTCCGGTTCCATCGAGGTCCCTGCGTCACTTGTCCGTGCCTGTGTGTCGCCCTTTGTGTGGGTCTGACCGTTCCTGTTTATATTTAATAAACGAGTGTTTCCCTGCTTTTGCCTCTTCTCCGTTTTCTGGCCGTCACAGAACGATCTGACCAGAAATGGAGGCAGCAGGTGGATCTGATTCCAGTCTCTCTGATTTCATCACCAGAAGCATCAATCGAATGGATTCGCAAGAGGATTGCATCGCGCACACAGGACGGGCGGTACAAGCTTTAGTGACGCAGGTGTCCGAGCTCACCCAGCAATTCCAACAGCTGAGGAATCCCACTGCGCCACCCACACCGCCGATTCAACCCGCATCACCTGGGTCGTCCTTCCAGTCAGAGCCTCGTCTGCCGATCCCGGAGGCGTATTCAGGGGAACCAAACTTCTGCAGAGCCTTCATAACCAGGTGTTCTATGCACTTTTCTCTTCAGCCCCGTACCTTCTAAGAGATGAAACGGGTTTTTGATCGGTCGATGGCGGGACGAGAAGCAGCCAGAGTTCTTGCCGATCTTCACCAGGGGGACCGATCCGTTTCAGACTACTCGATTGAGTTTCGCTCCCTGGCGGCCGAGTGCCAATGGAACGAGGAGGCGCAGTGGGACATGTTCCTGCGTGGGCTGGCTGACCGTGTCCAGAGCGAGATCTACGCGCTGGATCTACCCACGACTCTGAACGGCCTCATTGACCTGGCACTCAGGGTGGATGCACGTCTGGCCAGGAGAGAACGTCGTGCTCCCCAGGTTCGTTTTTCTGGAGGTACAGGGGATCCCAGAACCAGCAGCGCAGACACGGTCAGCCCTGCATTCGACCACGAGCCCATGCAGGTGGGTAGGGCTCGGCTTTCCCGGGAGGAGAAGGAGAGGCGGAGATCCCTCAGACTCTGTCTTTACTGTGGGGAGGCGGGCCACTTCCTACACGCCTGCCCGGTAAAAGGCCAAGCCCGGTAGTAAATCTGAGGCTACTATCGGGTGGGATCTCCGCTGAGAAGACCTCATCACCATCATCCACGCTCCTCCCGGTAAGACTGAGATGGACCACCGGCACACACGACTGTCACGCCTTACTGGACTCAGGAGCGGAGGGAAACTTCATGGATCGTAAGCTGGCCCAGAAGTTACTTATTCCTGTCACCTCACTCACTCACAGCATATCCTTCAATACTCTTACTGGTCAAAGACTCCCTAACATTGCTCTCACCACAGGACCCATAACACTCATCACATCAGGCAATCATTCTGAAACTCTGTCATTTCTTCTATTGGACTCACCCTTAGCACCCGTAGTCCTTGGTCATCCCTGGCTCACACTCCATAACCCCCGAGTAGACTGGCGTCAACATTCCATCTCCGAATGGAGCACTCAGTGTTATAAGTCTTGTCTTACGTCTGCTTGTCCGTCTGTACCTGTTTCTGTGTTTCAGGAGGAGACGGTGGATTTACTTAACGTGCCCGTTGAGTACCTGGACCTGAAGGAAGTGTTCAGTAAGTCCCGTGCTGCTTCTCTCCCTCCGCATCGTCCCTACGACTGTGCCATAGATTTACTGCCAGGTAAGTCTCCGCCTAAGGGCAAACTTTATTCGCTTTCTGTTCCAGAAAGGGAGGCTATGGAGAAATATATTTCTGATTCTCTAGCATCCAAATTCATCCGCCCTTCCTCTTCACCGGCGGGGGCGGGGTTCTTTTTTGTGGGCAAGAAGGATGGTTCTCTGCGACCTTGTATTGACTACCGGGGGTTGAATAACATCACGGTAAAGAATACTTATCCTTTGCCGTTGATGTCTTCAGCCTTCGAGAGGTTACAGGGAGCATCAATCTTCACAAAACTGGACTTACGTAATGCCTATCATTTGGTTCGCATTAGGGAGGGGGATGAATGGAAAACCGCGTTTAACACCCCCAGGGGGCACTTTGAATATTTGGTTATGCCGTTTGGGCTGTCCAACTCCCCAGCGGTTTTCCAGGCACTCGTGAACGACGTGCTGCGAGATATGGTAGATCAGTTCATATATGTCTACCTGGACGACATATTGATTTTTTCATCCTCTCTCCAGGAACACGTGCAGCACGTCCGACGAGTGCTTCAGAGGTTGCTAGAGAATGGGCTTTTTGTCAAGGCGGAGAAATGCGATTTTCATGCACAGTCTGTTTCTTTTCTAGGATATATCGTCTCGTCTGAGGGAGTGCGTATGGATCCTGATAAGGTTAAGGCTGTGGTAGATTGGGCAAGTCCAGATTCCCGTAAGGCCCTACAGAGGTTTCTGGGGTTTGCTAACTTCTACAGGCGTTTCATTCGCAATTTCAGCCAACTAGCCGCGCCTCTGACTGCCTTGACCTCCCCCAGAACTACGTTCAGGTGGTCCGACACAGCTGAGGCTGTGTTCGCCAAACTGAAGAGTCGCTTCGTTTCGGCTCCCATCTTGATAGCCCCTGATTCCTCACGTCAGTTCGTGGTGGAGGTCGACGCGTCAGAGGTGGGGGTAGGCGCAGTTCTTTCCCAACGCTCTTCCACAGACGACAAGATGCATCCATGCGCGTTTTTTTCCCATCGTTTGTCTCCCGCTGAACGTAACTATGACATTGGTAACAGAGAGTTGTTGGCGGTCAAGTTAGCGTTGGAGGAGTGGCGTCATTGGTTAGAAGGGTCGGGGGTACCTTTTATCGTCTGGACCGATCACAAGAACTTAGAATACATCAGCACTGCCAAAAGACTCAACTCCAGGCAGGCTCGGTGGGCTCTTTTTTTCGGTCGTTTTGATTTTTCTCTTTCGTACCGCCCGGGTTCCAAGAACATCAAACCCGACTCCTTATCTCGTATTTTTGACCTTTCCGAACGCCCGTCCACTCCCGAGTGCATTTTACCAGAGAACCTATTTATCTCTACACTCTCATGGGAGATCGAGTCGAAGGTCAAGACGGCCTTAGAAGGGGTAACACCTCCGCCCGGTAGCCCAACGAACCGGTTATTTGTGCCAGAGAGAGTACGGTCCGACGTCATTCGATGGGGGCATTGTTCCAACGTGGCTTGTCATCCAGGGGTAAATCGCACCAGTTTTTTGGTTAAGCAACGATTCTGGTGGCCGTTAATGGCTCGCGACATTCGCAGTTTCATCTTGGCTTGCTCGGTTTGTGCCACTGGTAAGACTTCCAATCGACCCCCAGATGGGTTACTCCAACCGCTGTCTGTCCCTTCGAGACCCTGGTCCCACATTGCGCTAGATTTTATTACCGCCCTCCCACCCTCCCAGGGCAAGACGGTTGTTTTGACCGTTGTGGACCGGTTCTCGAAGGCGGCTCATTTCATTCCCTTGCCCAAATTACCCTCTGCCAAGGAGACAGCGGAGACTGTCGTTGACCACGTTTTTCGCTTACATGGCCTCCCGATTGATGTGGTTTCCGACAGGGGTCCCCAATTCGTATCCAAATTTTGGCGAGAATTTTGTAAATTACTGGGAGCGACTGTCAGTCTGTCCTCTGGGTTTCATCCCCAGAGCAATGGTCAAACCGAGAGAGCCAACCAGGATCTGGAAAGAATGTTGCGATGTTTGGTATCCAAGAATCCTTCCTCCTGGAGTCAGCAGCTTTCAATGGTTGAGTACGCTCATAACTCGTTACCAGTGTCATCCACGGGCCTATCTCCATTTGAGGGTAGTTTAGGTTACCAGCCACCTATTTTTCCTAGCCTGGAATCCGAAGTCGCGGTCCCCTCCGCTCACGCCTTCGTCCAGAGGTGCCACCGCACATGGACCAGAGCCCGAGAGACTCTGCTCCAAGTGAGGGCGCGCACCAAGGCCAAGGCCGATCGCCACCGGTCGAAGCCTCCCGTATTCATCGTCGGTCAAAAAGTGTGGCTTTCTACTAAGAACATTCCACTCCGCTCCGTCTCTAATAAGTTAGCTCCTAAATTTATCGGCCCGTTTACTGTCACCAAGATTATTAGTCCGGTGACAGTCCGACTCAAACTCCCTCCTGCGTACAGGAGAATTCATCCCGCCTTTCATGTGTCCAAATTAAAACCTGTATTTCATTCTCACTTTAATCCGCCTGCCCCGGTTCCTCCTCCGCCGCGACTCGTAGATGGGGAACCTACATATTCGGTTAATCGCATTCTGGACTCTAGGCGGAGGGGACGCGGATTCCAGTACCTGGTGGACTGGGAGGGTTACGGTCCGGAGGAGAGAAGTTGGGTTCCTGCTAGGGACATTCTGGACCACTCCCTTATCGATGATTACAATCGACAGGTAAGGACGTCTGGTAACGCCAGGAGGCGTTCCTAGGAGGGAGGGTACTGTCACGGTTCGTCAATCCATCTTGGCCTTCTTGTCTTATGTCTTGGTGTTGTGTGTGCGTATGGGCGTGGTCACCGATCACTGCCGCTGATCAGTGGCGCCAGCTGCTTTCACTTTCGGTGCCAGCTGCATCTGATCAGCGGTGCCTATATATACTCACTGTTTGCGTCTTGTCTTTGTCAGATCGTTGTGATATGTTCCGGTGTCGTTCCTGTCTGGTCTTCCCTCGTGGTCTTCGTTCCCTTCCTGGATTATTCGTCGTGTGTCCTGTGTTGATCGTCTGCACCTTCTGGATTTGGATTTCTTTTCATCACTACTCATCACTTCTGGTCCGGTTCCATCGAGGTCCCTGCGTCACTTGTCCGTGCCTGTGTGTCGCCCTTTGTGTGGGTCTGACCGTTCCTGTTTATATTTAATAAACGAGTGTTTCCCTGCTTTTGCCTCTTCTCCGTTTTCTGGCCGTCACAATATTTGGCAGTAGTTTCCACGCTGCCAGAGATTCTACTAAGGGAACCAGTCTTTTGAGACTGGCATCTGAATTTGGTCACTTCGGTGCCCTGAAGCAGCGAACCGGCAGGGAACAACCAAATTGACCCTCCTCCTCGGATCGTTTGGTAACGCTGATACCTCTGTGCTCTGAAGCAGCAAACTGACAGGGAATAACCGAACTAGCAGCGCTGCAACCCATCTCGCAGAGTCATCTCGCAGAGGGCGCCGGGGAGAAACGGTTTCTTGAACACGTCTCTCCCCGGAGGGGACCACCCTCATAAGTCTGATAGCCTCGGCGTCAGGACTTCTTTTTTGTTGAAGCCTTCTTAGAGATAATGACAGTCCTAAGATCTTGCCTGCCTCTAACCGGCTTCGACTGCGACCGCCACCCAGGCCCCCTTGATTGTGGAGGAGCCCGAGTGGCGACACTTTGTTTTTGCAGCACTCTGTGCTGCGAGGAGCTTGTAGATGGCCGAGACTGCTCCCGCCCAGCTGTCTCGGGGACATATGATCGGCAAGGAAGAAACTTCTGGAACGCCGCTGACTGTTTCTTCACCTCCTGAAATCTATCGACGACAGCGTTTACAGCGTCACCGAAAAGACTTGAAGGCGAAACAACCAGGGCTGCCATAGACCAGCCTATTGATTTGCCCGTTTCCTTGGTGACCCGAAGAGACAGATCTGTTGTGCGACGCAATTAATAATAATAATAATAATAATAATTTGTATAGTACCTTTCCCAAGCTCAAGGACGCTTCACAATAACCGTAAAGAACAAGCAACAGTTTACACGCAAATGGACAATAGACATTTGCCCAGTCCATAAAGCAAGATGAGCGATTGCAGTTGCATATCGCATTACATTTGGAATACAAATACAAATACACAGAAACAAAAAAAACTATTTACAGACAGCATGGAAGGTGGACAGTTGAAGTAAAAATGCAAAAGAAATGTGTCATGACTGATAATACTGTCTAAACAAATGGGATTTGAGTTTTGACTTAAATGCATGCAGCGAGGTTGTTGTCCTAAGAGCCAGGGGAAGAGAGTTCCATAGTTTAGGGGCTAAAACGGAAAAAAAGACCTGCCACCCATAGATGATAAACGAAATCTCGGCTAACAGAGGAGTTCACAACCAGAGGATCTGAGAGTTTGAGGGGGAATATAAGGAGAAAGTAAGTCAGAAAGATAGGAAGGAGCAGGACCATTTAGTGACTTAAAGGTAAGCAGAGGAATTTTGTAAGTAATGCGGGATAACACAGGTAGCCAGTGGAATTTGAACAGAATTGGAGTGATATGAGCAGATTGTTTAGTAGAAGTTAGTAATCTTGCGGCAGAGTTTTGAATATATTGCAAACGCGAGATAGAGTGTGCTGGTAGTCCAGAAAAAAGAATATTACAGTAATCGAGGCGAGATGTGATGAACGCATGTACCAGCAATTCAGTGTCTTTTGGGGTTAGATAGGGCCGGAGTTTGGCAATACGGCGGAGTTGAAAAAATGAAGCTTTACAGAGTTGAGTAATATAAGCGTCGAAGGTCAATGAAGGGTCAAGAGTGATACCCAAGTTTTGACAGTGGCAGATGGAATAATTGATGTAGCTTCAAGGTCAAGTCTGGGAGTATTAGTTATATTTTTTGATAGAGATGGTGGACCAGTAATTATAATGTCTGTTTTAGTCAGATTCAACCTGAAAAAATTGCAACTGAGCCAGGTCTTTAATTCATTAATACATGATGATAGCGATGTAGTCTGGTGAATAGAGTCCGGGCTGCAAGCAGTATATATCTGGATATCGTCGGCATAAAAGTGGTATTGAAAACCATGTCAGCGGATAATTTGTCCGAGAGGCAAGATGTAGATAATAAATAATAATGATCTGATCCCTGGGGAACACCTTGGTTAAGAGTGACAGTGAGAGATTTATAATTGTGCATGGTGATTTAGTATTTTCTGTCTGTCAGATAGGAGGAAAACCAGGATAACATAGCTCCTGAGATACCAATCTCTGAAAGGCGCATGAGTAGGACTTTATGGCATACAGTATCAAAAGCTGAGCTGAGGTCGAGTAGCAAAAGTATAGAAAGGTTTCCCGAGTCACCAAAGAGTAATAGGTCATTGACAACCCTTGCCAATGCAGTTTCAGTACTGTGGTTTTTTCGAAAACCAGACTGAAATAAATCAAAGCTATTGTTGAGAGATATGACTGTAGTTGAGTGACAACCACCTTTTCCACGATTTTTGAGACATACGGTAGATTGGAGATTGGGTGATAGTTAGTATAGTCAGTTGGGTCCAGATTTGTTTTTTAAGGATAGGAGTTACTGCAGCCGTCTTTAGAGAGACTGGAACAGAGGCAGAGAGAAGAGACATATTTACAAGATTTGAGATAGGAGCAGAAATGACAGAGGTACAGTGTTTCAAAAGGATTGTTGGTGCGGGATCCAACCGGCATGACGAAGAGTTTGATTTCTGTCTCATTTCACTAATTAAGATGGGGTTGGTCAACATAAAGTTATTAAGCGTTTTTTATAGACTGAGCTTGCTCACAAGTAGAAGCGGTCGGTTCATCATCAAAAGTTCCCACCAAAGCATCCAGCTTTCCCTGAAAGAGGTGCAAGAAAGAACAGCACAAGTCATCTGATTCTCGTTGACAGGCATTATGTGCCGGTTCCTGGACAAGCTTGTTTACAATGTTAAATAGTGCTTTAGGCCTGTTGTTTGCGTTATTAATGATTTTGGAGATATAGGTAGAGTGAGTTGTATTCAAAGCTGTTTTATAATGTTTAGCATGGTCCGAAAAGGCTTGAAAATTTACATTTAGACCGGATTTCCTAAAGAGGCATTCCAGTTGTCTGCCTCTTGTTTTCATAGCACGTAGCTCAGCATTAAACCAAGGAGAGGAGTGGGACAGGGGAACGGAACCTAGTCCTAATTGGAGCATCCTCATCTAAAACGTCAAAAATAGCAGAATGGTACAAATCAAATATCTTAGATGGACAAGTGTAATCAAAAACATCAGAAATGGAAGCTTTAGCGTTAAGTTCTGTTAGGAAGACTCAGTTGCTGCGCCACTTATTACCTTCTCATCTATCCAATCACGTCTAATACTTGCGGTATAAAAGACCGGTACTTACACATGTTTGAGTTCGCAGATGCTGACACTTTCATTTACCGCCATCCTCCCCACCACCTCCAAGATGGTTCCTTCCCCTCCATCCTCCCCACCACCACCAGGATGGTCCCTTCCTATACCTCCCTGGGGGTCGGCTGCGCCCCTGCCTTCGTCTTCAGGCAGGAAATGCAGAGTCCGGACCCTCGGATTGCGAGCTATGGACGGGGCCTACGCCAAAGACTTTATTGCTTGCTGGCCTATCAATAAATGTATTTATTGTTACAGTATTTATTCTCCCGAGTCTTTCTGGTAGAAATAGCAGACGAAGCGATAGATGCGGCAAACATATTAGCATTAATAACATTGATCTTACAATAAGAGATGGTAGTATTGTCAATACATTTAGTTGGACAGATTAATGTAAAATCAAGTGTAATAAGCTTATGATCAGAGATGGGAGTTACTAGACCATTAATAGAGATATCATTCAAATCAGATGTACAAACTAAGTCAAGTGTGTGGCCGCGAGTATGAGTTGAGAAATTAACATTCTGATAAAGTTCAAAGCAGTCCAGTACAGACTTTAATTGAGTACTATTTGAACAGGTGGTGTCAACATGGATGTTAAAGTCACCAAGCAAGATGACCTTGGACGGTGAAGCACAGGCTAGTGTTAGTAGTTCACTAAGTTCAGAGAAAAGTAATTTTGCGGTTTGGGTGGTCTATATATTAGGATGATTGTTGGGGGACTGTTCGAGGAAACTTTCAAAACCATGTATTCAAAAGTCTTAGTATTATGAAAGTCCAGTTGCGATAGATGACTGCAAGGCCTTTTATCTTTAGCAGATAAACGCAGCTTGAGACAGGTGCTGGTATCCGTGTGGTGTTAGCAGATTCAGATGCACGAAATCATTAGGTGTTTGTCAGGTGTTCGCCAGGTCTCAGTAAAAAATTTCATATCCAGGTTTGTGTGTGTAATAAATTAATTTAGATAGGGGCCCTTGTCCAAGATAGAGCGACAGTTCAGCAGAGCAAAATGGATTTGCAGCACATGTATATTATCAGTTTCATTTTCATTGAAGTCTGATTTTTTTATGCAGACAAGCGATCTTGGTGGACGACAGTCTCTTAGTAGGCATTTCGGTTTAACCAGAGCTCTGTTATTTGACCAGATGCACGGGATAACAGATGGTGTTGTTTGCTGATAAGACAAAAATCATTCGGACCAAGCGATGCACAAAGTGCCGGCGCCGGATAATCCTGAGCGAGCGGCAGTGCTCGTACGTTACAGAGTCAAGGCGAGGGTGCCGGTTAAGCGCCTTCAGTTCGTATGACAGGTAACCAATATCCATGGTGGAAGGTAACCCAGTAAAAATAAGGGAAACCAGAGACAGTACGAGTGCTAAGGTCTTTGACATGTTGGCAATAGTCATGAGGATGTCAGCTATCAGCAAAGTAACGTTAGCCAGGAACATTAGCCGCAACATCTACAAAAAACTTATGGAGAGGAAAGCTACCCGAACCGACAGTAAGCTAATCGAACTACTGGTAAGAAGAGTGTTAGCCCACCTCACAGTCAGTCCAGTAGACCAGATGGAGGAGAGAAGGGTGAGAGGGCTCGCAGCAGGCTGACAACAGATAGTTCCCAACGGAACAAAGCAGAAGCCAAGCAACAAAAAAAAAAAAAGGAGATGCTCAAAAAAGTTAGATCCAGGTTGAAGAGGGATGCAGAAAGAGCAGACCAAGTAGCGAACACAACAAACATAATTTATATCTAATTTGGCAACAGCGCGAGTCACAACCTCCATTAGCTCCTCATCAACAGGAGTATGAGACGACGAACTCTCATAATCCCCTGCATCAAAGCTGACGACATCCAATTCCTCAGAACTGGATAATCGCAGCATTGGTGCCTCATCCCGGGGAAAAGAAACCGCAGCAATAAATAAAATAAAATAAATATATTAATAAAAATTATCTTGTACAGGTTATCATCCATCCATTCATCCATCCATCCATCCATCTATCCATCTGTTCATCCTGTCCTGGAAGTACCCACATGCCTGTCCAATAAGACTCACCACCCAATATCACAACCTCACTTTTACCTTTCTTTTCTCTCTTAGTCTATATCTGTGTCAATCTATCTATCTCACTGTCATTCTTCCTCGGTTGTGTGACATTTCCTTGCCCATGGCTGCCTGCGGGGCATTTCAAATGTTACTTTGATCTCTGCATTGACTACCTCTGGTGCAAATGGGAGGGAAAAGGAGAAGAAAAACAAAACAACATAGTATCACTTATGGATGTGCTGTAGTGCACAAAGTTTCACAAACACTGTAAATGTGCCTCCTCAGCAGCATGTGGAGTTCATTGTGTGAGGAAGTGCACTGCTTCTCCTACAGGCAGCTTTAGCAGTCGCTTGTCTTCAGCTTCTGTATTTTTCCGTGTGCTTCAAAATGTATTTTACATCAAATAATGTGACATTAAATATTTACAATTTTTAGCTTGCATATTCAAAGACAATGCTTTACTTACATTCTTAGTACATTTATGTGGTGTTATTATGTACGATTCATCACTTCACAAAACAAAAAGTTAATCTAAATGTAATGACTTTCTCCACCTCTGAAATTACTTTTCTGCTGATGTATTCAACGCCACGTGGGCAGAAAAAAAAATTAAATCTGCCTCAGTCAATTTTTCTTCACTGAAAAGTTTTACACATGCAGAGATGAATATTACTTATGCCAAAATGAAGTACAATCAAGTGAGATAATAGCTCCAGTCATATAAGTCGTTAGCTTTGTTTTTTAAGTCAACCGTCACCAAAATTGTTTGATTATCCAACATTTTTCAAAATATCATATTTCATGTTATAGAGAAGAAAGAAATGTATTCAGCTTTGGAACGGCATGACAGTGAGTAAATGATAACAGAATTTCTTTCTTTTTTTTTCTTCTTTTTTTTGTGGGTAAACAATGCTAATTTGCGTCTCTATTTTTCCCTCATAAATAAAGTATTAACACTCCCCACAGCTTATACTATGAGTTCAAACCTCTCACACTCAGACCTTCTACCACATGGGTTAGTTTGAAAATGAGTAAAGGTCACTTGTGAAATAAGCTTCGCCTGTTTTCGAGCAGTAGACCAGAAGAGAAAAAATTGAGGGATTACTCAATCAGGGTGTGACTCGACTAAAACGCGAGGAAGCCCGGGGCCTCAATGAAGTGGACAAGGCAGTCTGAAAATTGATTCCGCCGGTGGAGCACTGCAGAGCAAGACTCCTCCGCTGTAATTCTCCGCATGCATTCATTCATTTCAGTGTTTGCTGGGATGTGGAGTACGTCAGATGCTTCTCTGCATGAAGTATGAACTGGAGTTCTCGCCACGGGGCTCACAGATCTCCTGCACCGCGGTGCCACAAGGGCTCAGCCAGTGGAATACACTTACAGTGAAATATCATCTGTGATTTGCCTCGGGAGGTTCTGGAGAAGTGTGTACGCAGACAGCGGGTAATTTCGTGCTTCTATGTATCCGAAGCATGTGGAGACAGAGAATGTGGTCCAGACCTGGCTTATACCACTGATTCATTTATCACTCGAAAGCCTTTGGGTTTCTGCACAGATGGCTGCGCGTTTCCGGTTTGTTCCACTTCGAGCAGCTCTCCATGTGGCTCCTTAAGAGGACTTTGTGAAAATACGTGAGATTTGGCTGGAGGACAGTGTCAAACTCATTTATTTTCCATAAATAGGTGCCGGACACGCGCGCAGGCTGGTTTATATCTGCTCCACCTGCACAGTCGACTCTGTCGCCGCTGAACCTTAAGCACATTTTTCATTAGTCGGCCTCGGCCGTCCAGCAATTGTGCGCTGAAGGGATAAATTCAGAATCTTTCAAAAACGTGAAAATTAAAGCAGGTCAGGGGAGAGTTCCAGCCATACATCAAAGAGATTTATCCATCAGTAATGTGTATGCTTCTGGAATATTTTCTCATGTAGTCCAGGGACTGGTCTCACTAATGCCAAACCACCATCATAATGGAACTACAATTGACTGCAAAGTCAGTCTATAGACAACTGATGTATAATGTATTTATTTATTTATTTATTTGTTCATTGGGTGGTAATTTACTTATCCAATACGTTATAATAAAAATGCAGTTAGTCTACGTATTGAAAAAATACTCAATACATGTACTTTAAAAAAGGTTATAGGACACTGCAGGGTTAATTTCTCTGCATTGCTTATGTCATGTATTGATAAATGGAACAAGCTTTGTGAAGTGCAATTTTTGGGCCTTCAATAGAAATGAAAGGGAGGCATAGATAATAGGAGTTCATGAGTGATATATGTTTATATCATGTTCTGTTTGTATTGGATGTGGCAGAGATTAATTTATGCATTCAGCATGATCACTAATTAATGCAGTGATTCTCTATTGATTTTTGAATGGCCATAAGTGAGTGAGTGTGTTATTTATTTATTTGTTCGTTCGTTTGTTCGTTCGTTAATTAATCAATTAATTAATTAATTCATTCATTCATTCATTCATTCATTCATTCATTCATTCATTCATTCATTCATTCATTGTTGTTGTTTTATCCTCAATTTGATCCAAACGTCTGAGAGAAGTGAAGAACCATGCTTGTTTTCCTTTTTTTCTAATTAATTCTCTATTTTTCACATTACAAATGAAATCATCATCATATACAAATTTAAGTTAAAAGTGTAATAATAAGGTAAGGTAACACTTTATTTTACAGTGTCCTTGTTACATGTTACATGTAGTTACTTGAGTAATAACTATAAATTAGGCATAATTACAGCAACTAACCCTAAACCAAACCCCAATCCTAACCCTAACCCTATAGTAAGTACATGTAGTTAATTATTATTACACAATACTTAAATGCATAATTACACTGTACACAGACACCTTAAAATAAAGTGTAAGCATTTCTTAGTATTTGGTATGCTCCATTTTATTTATATACACTTGAGCTGCATGCACACAAGTTTGAGGATTTAAGAAGGATGTGAGAAGGTTTCAAAAAACACCTTGTACTTCAGTGGAGGCTGTAAATCCAACTATTTGCACAAAGGAGTTCACAGTGTCAATGTCAATATATATATATATATATATATATATATATATATATATATATATATATATATATATATACAATTAGTGTCCTAGGAATAGTGAGAAATCATTTATTATTATTCCACATCCTGTAATTTGCATTCATCACACTTGCTGTGATTCGGAATTCAGAATTATATTGTATACAGGAAAAAGAAAGACAAAAAAAAAAAAACCTTTGGAGGAAAGCACTCAAATGAAAACACTAACATTCACATCTCCCTGAGGGCGCCTTTGCAATAAAAGGAGAGGCTGATTTTCATTCAGATAGAAAGCTAGTAGGGAGCGTTTGCTGCTTTGCGCCTGTGTGATGTGGGATGCGGGCTGATCTTCAGATGGTGGCCGGGATTCTGAGCCATTTCCTTCTTTAGTTTGAGACAACACCATGCATTGCATTATTGTGTTATTCTCTTGTTTGTGCTTCCGCGGCTGATTTGGTTTGAAATGAAAGATTGAAAGGGGATTTTCAGATATAGCTTACACACGCCCTACAGCAAAACTACTTCCGACTTTCCCGATGAATATATGTGCTGAACATAACCCATTCAGACATGTTGAATCTGGGATAGGGTTTTGGCCAAATGTCTATGTTTACCAAATATCACACTTGGGTCTGAAAAGGATAATTTCTTAATGGGACATTGCTACAATGGCTGGTCAAAGCAGCAAGATGTGATGCAAACGTCTTGAACCAAATTTCAAACTCAGCATACAAACAATAAGATTTGCACTTTAATAATTCTCCACGAGAAAGTGACTTATGGATTTGACCTGCCTTATAGATTTCATGCCTAAATCCAGATTTGCTTGGTGTGAAGTCAGGAGTGATTCCCCAGCAGGAAAAGGTCAAGGACAACAGGCGGGGCATTGGCAAGCTTTAATTTAAATTTTCGAGAGAGTAGAGGCGACTATACACACCCACAAATCTCAGTGATTTGCAGCAACAAAGTGACCTTTAGTCATTCGTCTTCAATAAGAATTGGCAATTTAAAGCACCATAAGCAACTGCAAATGGTGACTATGTGACTATTGAGCAGAGTTTAATTTTACGCAAATTAGTGTGGCTACCAATGGGAGTTTAGACAGTGGAACTCAAATGATTTGAGGCTGATACAGTTAGATACTGCTAGGTAAACAGAAACATTTTTTTAAGCACTATTCGGATGGGGGATTGGTTTTACAAGGGTAGATGTATTTTTACCACAGGACATCTGTAATAATAATGGCCAATTCACACGGGATAAGATATCTCAATAAAACTCGCAGAAGTGGGAGGAGCAACTCCATTTACGCACAGCCGTCACCCTCCTGTCAAACACTTATTACCTGTATTATAAAACAGTTAGATCCGATCAAACGATGTATTAATTAAATTCAGATTGGATTATGTTGGTAATAGGCACTTACCTAATGCTAAAATAAGTTTTGTGCCTCTAGCAAGTGCTTTCAACCTTGAACACATTAATTAGCTGGTTTAGACATGGTTAGATAAGGTTGTATCTAAACTCTGTCAGACCTCGACCAGGATACCCAGTCCTGCTCCTGAAGGGCTGACTTCCAGCTGAATTTAAAGCCAACCTGCCCCTAGTTGCTCTATCTGAAGGCTTAGGTAGCTGACTGCCTAGTTAAGTTGATGACTTAGTAGGCAGCGTTTGCGTTTGCACACTATGGTTCCTCCCAAAACTGATTTCAGACAGATTGCTTAGGCAACAAAATAGAGAAAGCTTTAGTGATGCAAATACAACATACTAATTTCCTGCTAGAATTGAAATCAAATTTGCTCAAAAACATACATTTATACGGTACAACTTTCAGGGAGCAACTTATTTTTTAGCTTAACTGTAATGGAGTCGAATGCACGGTATAGTGAGATGCCATAGGCAGTGAAAGATATCTATGTTGTCTGCAAAAATCGGTCAGATGAAAGTAACAGTAGGCATGATCCTAAGATGCAGGATTGTTCAGCATTCAGCATTCATGCGGCCAGCGATTCTGAAGACCTTGGTTAGCTGTTAAACTCTGCGGGGCAGAGGCACTCCAGTAGACCTTGACTATCTATGAGCAGGATTGGATCCCCATGACTTAGACCAAGACGGACGTTTCCTCATGGTGGACATCTGCTAAACTTCCACTCTGGTGGGATTCTGGTTATTCCGTGGTCCAGAGTTTAGAGGTCAGGGGGCAGTGATAATTTATCCTGCAAGGTTCATACTGTACTTTTAGGTCAATTTATTCTCCTAGGGCAGCTCATACTGTGATGATCAATTCGATGTTGCATAAAGGTCATTTGATCCTTTTTAAACAAACTGAAGACTCTGATTAATAATGCATTCATGCATTGATTCCGTCCGACCTTTCCATTGCAGACAAGGTCAATTATCTTATGGAGATGGAAAGTTTTCCGAAGGTTCTATTAACGTCCTAATAGTTGCATTTATCATGGTTACCGGCGTGGGGAGAGTGTAACAGTAGCTTGAGGCGAGTTGAGCTAATATTTTACTCAATGTTGACAGCTAACTGTTTACTCTTCCAGAAATGACATGTAAGGAAGTGCTCAAGGGAGGGATAATTAAAACAGGGAGTCATGATCACCAGCACTTTGCCTTTTTGTCCCCTGACAATGAAAAGACAGGAAGAGCTGTCGAGAAAGCCATCGGCCGGAACTGCAGTAGATGTTTTACAGCAGTCAAACGGGAAGGAGTTAGAAGGCCAATTTTAAGTTCACAAAAACAACTAAAGTGCACTGTGTGAGTGGGTTTTATACGTCCTTTCCTTTCCTTCCCTTTTTGTTTTCAGTGTCCATCCTTCCTTGATAATGTTTTTCCATCCTTCCTTTATAATGTCTTTCCTTATTTTCTAAATAATGTCTTTTCTTTCTTTCAATATGCCTATCCCATCATTCCAGTGTCTTCCCATACATCCTTTATAATTTTGTTTCATTTCACCATCATTCCTTATATCATTCCTTCCTTTTCAGTGCAGGCACTTACTTTCTTACATTCTGTCCTTACTTCCTTTCAATCCCTTCCTCCCTCCCTCCCTCCCTCCCTCCCTTCCTTCCTTCCTTTCTTTAATGTCCTTCCCATCTTTCGATGTTCCTTTTCCCATCCTTTTAATGTCATTTTTCTTTCTTTCTTTCTTTCTTTCTTTCTTTCTTTCTTTCTTTCTTTCTTTCTTTCTTTTTTCCTTTTTTCCTTTCTTTCTTTCTTTCTTTCTTTCTTTTTTTCTTTCTTTCCTTCCTTACTTCCATTAATGTCCTTCCAATATTTCAATGTCCCTTTTCCCATCCTTTCTTTTAATAACATCTTTCTTTCTTTCTTTCTTTCTTTCTTTCTTTCTTTCTTTCTTTCTCTCTGTCTTTCTGTCTTTCTTTTTTCTTTCTTTCCTTCCTTTATAATGTCCTTCCTATCTTTCAGTGTCCTTTTTTCTCATCCTTTCTTTTAATGTAATTTTTCCTTCCTTCCTTCCTTCCTTCCCTCATTCCTTCCTTCCTTACTGTCCTCCCTTCCATTCCTCCTTATTTTCTTCCTCCTTTAATTTATTCCGGGCAAGTTTTTTTCCCTCTAATTTGATCCGTTTGTCTCTCTGCAGTCTTCAGAATGATGGCAATAATATGACTTCATTCTTTCATAATAGAGAGAGATTTTGTTGCACCTTGGAGTGAACTCAAAACATTACAACTATAAATGGGTTCAGAGCTTTTGGAAGAACTGGTGTAATAAGGGTGATTGAAAAAGACTCTTTAAGTACCAACTGACTTTACATCATATAAAACTGCAAAAATGATGAAACATTAAGTTTCACACATTTCCATCATCCGAACTAGAACGATTTCTTCCATAACATGTGTGCTCTCAGAGCTGAGAGAGTATTGTCTTGCAGTTTATTCTATAGAAAGATGCTGTCATAGACCATGTGTAAACCCAACTCCACCTTCTGAGTATCTCATTTTATTCCCCTCGGCATGACAAGAGGCATGCCCTGCATTACAATTGACCACAAAATCAGATATAATTGTTATGTGCTGAACAACAGAAAATAATCTAAAAGACCATCCTTTACTCTTGGTGGTATCAGAGTACAATATTGGTATCATATGGTAAACTCATGGTTTCAAATGATCACCATACTGATATATCATGTTTTTTTTACATGATCTTCAGACTGTTTTTTTGTTTGTTTGTTTTTTAATGAGAAGAAAATGTTTGAACATTCTGCTTAAATTCATTTTAGGTTGAAAATAACTAAAGTTATTTTTTTTTAACTGATACGCAAAGGATCTTATATTATAACACAATGAATAACTGTAGTATTTTCTTTCTCATTAAAGATCAATTAAGGTAATGTTCACATCAGTAAGTGAAACATAAAAATGGCAAAATACGGTTTTCTATAAAATAAACACAAATCCACTAACACCATCTCAAGCTAAGTCAGTATTTAAGTAGTGATGTATCCATGCGTAAACACAACTGTACAATAACGTTGCAGCTGTGATGTGACTGTGTGTGAGTGGATTTATAAAATGTGCCGCTCTGCAGACTGGAGCAGGTGGCGTTTAAAATCACTATTTTATAAATGAAGTCCTCACAGAATGTAAGTACCACTTGTAAAATGCAAAAGAGTCATTTTGTTGTGTGCTTTCTTTTTCTCAGCCTATATATCCCACTTTGTTGAAATTTTTGAAACCCAAGTTTTGTGGTCAGGGCCCTGAAAGCCTCCATCACTGTGCATTGTCAGCAGTTGGAATCATTCAGCATTGCTTTTGCTGAGGAACATATCACATAATTTCCCCCTCAAAGGATGTAAGTAATACAGTTATGTGGACTGCTGATGCAGGCCTGACTGCATTTGTTTTAATGGGATATACGATACATTTCTTCTCACAGGTCAATGAAAAGAGAAAGTGGCAAAGAGAAAAATAAGCACAAAAATCACACTCTCTTTCTCTTTTTCAAACACTGCCAAGTGTCTCAACCCCTCTCACTGCATTTTAATTTCTCCTTTCACAAAGAAACTTATGTGCTCCATCTACTGGTAAGGAGTAAACTTACAGTATCTGTGAACAGAGGCATAGATGGATAGATCATGGATGAGTGTTATACATGAATTAATCATTTATGAATGAATGACTGTAATTGCTTTATTATTATTCCTTTTGTATTCTACAGAAGAAAGAAATGCATGGATGTTTTAAGGTGAGTGAATGATAAAATAATTGATTTTTTTTTTTTAGTGTGTGATGCTTTAAGCATTCATCATAGTTAAAGAGAAAACAACTACACAAAAAGTTGCAAAAAGTTTAAGAGACCTTATTAAAGTCAAACACTGCCAGTGTTTCATCTTTTGTGTGATGAAAATTTAAAGATGATTCAGTGCGCAGACATCACTAAAGCATGCTTTGCATCCCTGTGCAATTAATTTTTCGAGAGCATGATTTTTGAAAACGTCAGAGCTTGCATGTGCTGGTGAGATCAGGACGGTAGGTTGTTTTATGATAAATCATGTTTTTAAAATGCTCATCTGTTTTCCTCTGCCATTTTGCATTTACTTTTATATTGAAATAATTTTGGAATTAAAATATTTGGTACACTTTATTTTAAGGTGTCCTTGTTACAGTGCAATTATACAATTAAGTACTGAATAATATAATTAACAACATGTACTAACTATATCATTGGGGTTGAGGTTGTTAGTTGCATGTAACTATGCATAATTTACTGTTATTACGGTAACACTTTACAATAAGGTTCATTAGTTAACATTAGTTAGATAGCATGAACTAATAATGAACTGCTCTTGTACTGCATTTTTTAATCTTTGTTAATGTTAGTTTCAATATTTACTAATACTTTATTAAAATCTTGTTAAAATTAGTTAATGCAATTTGAACTAACATGAACAAACAATGAATGACTGTATTTTTATTAACTAACATTAACAAAGATTAACAGATAAAGTAACAAATGTGTTGCTCATGGTTAGTTGATGTAAGTTCATTTATATTAATTAATATTAACTAATGAACCTTATTGTAAAGTGTTACAGTTATTACTATAATAGCTACATGTAAAATGCGTAACATGGACATTGTTACCAAATGTTTAATTTTACTGCTGTAATATGCTCAATTTGAATTCATCCAGGTTAAAGTTGATCACTTTATTTTTAATTCTTATCACTCTGTTGACTTTGTAATACGCTTAGACTATCATCAACAGGCATTTGACACTGATCGAACTTTGCGGCTGCGATGCAAGGTATTTTTCGGCATGTTCATGGAGTGTAAACAGAAAGAGGAAGCACCACCCTCCCATCCCTGTGTGGAAAACAAATTGCCTTCTTTCCGGGGATTCAAGCAGAGTTTTGGAGCACTGAGCATGGATCAGAGCGCATAAAGGATGTGTAATGAGTTCCATGCTTGTGAAATCATAAACAGGATGGAGGCAGCCCGGAGCCGAGGAACGCTCTCAGCCGCTGAACGCCGTCTTTTAAAGCTCCACCATTCCCCAGATGGATTGCATGCACGCCACACTAACTCTCTGCTTCGCTTGCCAGAGGTGTTTGTTGTTTAGTCTCTCTAACCCCCTCAACCTTCCACCCTCTACATGCATACACCCTTCTCTTTTAACATATTGGAGCCAGATAAACATGTTTGATTTTCATCTCTGTCCTCACCTGAGCACCGGGAGAAAAACAAATTTGAGAAAGAAAAAAACGGAGAAAGTAAAGGCAACATGATGCATTGAGATTTTATACCTTGATATAATTATACTTTGATATAATTGCATTTTTATATAAATAATGTAATTATGATCATATTTCGTATTTCAGACAAAAATTAATATGAGATTATTTTAAAAAGGAAAGAGCACTGCACATTAACTGTTCCAGATGATTAGGTAAGTAAGTTGAATGAATTTTTTTATATTTTTGGGTAGCTAATGATTCACTCAATTTTAATTTGTTTTCTTTAAGAAATACAAGTTTTTGGGTTATGTTTACATTGTTACACAGTTTCCACATGACATCGGTTATTTTATATATCTATATATATATATATATATATATATATATATATATTATAATTATTATTATTATTATTTACTTTTTTACAGCTTTTTATGTCAAGGAAATTGACTGTTAGAACATAATGCATTCCATACACGGCTGTGATATTGTGATATAAGAGAAAAGATTACATGAAATAGTTGTATATACATAGACCTCAGTTCTTAACAAACAAACCATCAAATTGAATTCAAAAGTAAAAAGATGATCTATTAACATCGCCATACAACCAAAGGTGGAAAGTAACTAGTTACCAGTGTTGGGGGTAACACATTACAAGTAACTTACTGTCACTATTTGGTCTTGTCTTGGTCACATTTCATGTCATGTTGGTCATGTTTCTGTGTCTTGTCATGTGATTCCCTGTTTGTCATGTGATCCTGCCATGTGTCTTGTCATTGGTTAATTGACTGTTCATCGTTCACAGGTGTCCCTTGTCTTGTCATTAGTCTGTGTATTTAAGCCCTCATGTTTGCCATGTGTCTTGGTCAAATTTTGTTTCCCTGTACCCACTGTTGGTAGTTCATGTTCATGAGTTCAAGCCACATCATTTTTATGTTTTGATTTTGTTATATTTATAAATAAACTGCACTTGGGTTCTCTTCAAACTTGCCTCCAGTGGATCCCATTACACTTATGAAATCAGATTACTTTTTCAAGTAACTAGTAAAGTAACGCATTACTTTTAAAATTTACAACAAAATATGTGAGTTAATTTTTCAAACATGTGACACAAGTTACTTTGTTTTCCGATTTATTGACTAACAGCTCTCTTGTCCCCATGTTGAAACAAATTGTGTAGTGCAGAGTTGTGTAAACATGATGGTTATTGTAGTTCTAGACTAAATGTGAGCGTGCATTTACTCATCTCACTTGCACAAAAAAGATTAAATACTCCTCAAAATGAATAAAATCTACTATGCAAACCTCCAATAACTAATAATAAATAAAACATACATTTTTATACATTTAATCTCACTTTATTGACAAATGTACTTGCTTCAAACCTTAGATTCATTTAAATCATGAGCAAAAATGACTAGATTATTTATTTTATTTTTTTTATTGGTAAAGTAACTGTTATATTTGTTTTCTCCTGCATCCAATTCTTCCATTATTCAGAATGACGGCTCAGCTGAAAGGTTTGCCTGAGCTGCGCCCTCTACTGTACAGGTGTGAATTTCCATTTCATTCAGTCTGAGGGTTATAATTTCACTTTTGGTGTGAAAGGGTCTTTACATTTGCCCAATAATAGAATTTTTTTGTTATAAAAAACAAGCCCAGCCCAGGTGGGAAAAAAAGTAACTAAGTAATACATTTAGTTACTTTTTAAGGGAATAACGCAATATTGTAATGCATTACTTTTCAAAATAACTTTCCCCAACACTGCTAGTTACAAATTATTTCGTTACAGTACTTGAGTAGATTTTTAAATTGTTTCTACTTTCTTGGGTTTAAATATTTTCTGGTACTTTTACTTTTATTTGAGTTTAATAAAAATGAAGTATTCAACTTCGCTACATTTATTTTTCACCAAAAGTACTTTGACAAAGGTTCCGACGGAGTAACAGGGCGAGCTGGCATTCGACACAATCGACAGACACTTTTCAAACTACTGCGGTGGAACCCTGCACTTCAGCCAATAACAGACAGGTCTGAAGTGCTTCAGTTAATGACTGACAGGTCTGACTCGGGTGCGAAACCGATCAAAACTTCCAGTCCAGCTGCGGAGTGGGGCGTTTTGACAGTCAATCACTGGCACTCGCGTTATGAATAAGTATCACTAACGTTTCAATATTTTAGTGAATGTAAGTGAACTATGCTCATATTCTGATTTTAAATTGAAATGGGTCATACCATTGATATTACTTGAGCACTGAAAAGTTGAAGTAAATAGAAAACTCGGCTCATACAAGGACGCAGTTACAAGAACGGAGCAAGTACAATATAAGTGTCTAAAATGCACACAGTTCCCTTTCAGTCGCTCACGTTCGATGTAACGTCAACGTGACGATGTAATCGGGATCGCCTTGAGAGACCAATCTACTTTGAGAGTATTAAAATGAGCCAATGCACATTGGCATGCGATAATTGCATCAGCTGCTCTGCTTGCAGCGTGAGCATATAACGAGCAGCAGGTGCATTGCATATTGTAACTTCAAGAGTATAAAACGAGCTCTTTAGGAGAACACCTCTTCAAAGCTGGTGTTGCTGTTACAGCACAGACAGCGCTGGCAGCGATCTCACAGAGAGCCTGCAAAACGTCTTGGTTACGTATGTAACCCTCGTTCCCTGAGTAGGGAACGGAGACGTTACGTCAGATGACGACGAATGGGGTTTCGCTTAGAAACCCTATCGACTTTGAGTATTACAAAATGAGCCAATGGCAACGAAATGCCATGGGTCTGCGGAATTTGCATAGCGTATCTCCGCCTTACCTTGTGGGTTTAAAAGGAGGACGCCGGCAACATGCAGATATGTTTCTTCGCTGAGGAGCCGAGACTGAACTCAGGTGATCCCCGCGGTACAGCGGAAGTGGCAGGAAGATGTAACGTGTCCGTTCCCTACTCAGGGAACGAGGGTTACATACGTAACCGAGACGTTCCCTTTCGTTGTCACTCCGAGTTACGTCGGATGACGACGAATGGGGTTACCAGTCTAATCACGCCACCTTCACAGCTGTCTTCCAGTGCCCTGCGTAAATCTAAGATCCCTGTCGTGAGACTAGCACGGACGAAGGACTCCTATTTAGCACAGGAATGCCGAGGTACACTGGGAAGCATATCCCATAGCTTATGGGAGGGATGCAACCCGGAGGGATGCATATGGAGAACACAGGGGTGTCCAGCCGCAGGTGGAATATTTCAACCCCAGGGGTGGCAAGGTGGCTTTCCAAGGGATTGCACAGCTCTGCAGACATTGCACAGCTCTGCAGATGTCTGTTAGCGAGGCGCCATGCGCTAGAGCCCAAGAGGACGCCACACTCCAGTGGAGTGGGCAGTCACACCAAGGGGGCACGGTCGACCTTGCTGTTGGTATGCCAAAGCAATGGCGTCCACTATCCAATGAGACCTATGCTTGGAGAGAGCCCTTCCCTTCAGCTTCCCACCATAACAGAGGTTCCACTTCAACGCATAGGCATGTCTCGTGGACAATGCTCTAGTGGAAGTGATGGTAGCCACCACCGATGGTGGTAGGGTACTCAAACCTGCCTCGACCCGTCCAGCAGCCACACGTGGAGGTTCCAAAGATCGGGACAAGGGCGCCATAGGGTGCCCCGTCCCTGAGAAAGGAGGTCCTTCTTCAGAGGGATTGGCCAAGGAGGTGCTGTCGCGAGGAGTACTAGTTCGGAGAACCAGGTCCGGGTGGGCCAGTGTGGCGCAACAAGAATGACCTGCTCCTCGTCCTCCCTGACCTTGCGCAAGGTCTGCGCAAGAAGGGTCACAGGGGGAAACATATATTTGCAGCCCCGTGGCCAGCTGTGCGTCAGAGCATCCATGCCGAGCGTGCCCTCGGTCAGGGAATAATACTGGACGCAATGGATCGTGAGAGGCAAACAGATCCATCTGTGCGTCCCCGAACTGGTCCCAAATCAGCTGAACCGACTGGGGATGGAGTCGCTAATCTCTCGGGAGGGGCTGAAGCCGTGACAGCTCGTCGGCTGCACAGTTCAGGGCTGCGGGGATATAGATGGCACGAAGCGACTTCAGATGCTTCTGACTCCATAAGAGGAGGTGGCGGGCGAGTTGCGACATACGGCGGGAGCGCAGACCACCTTGACAGTTGATGCACGCTACAGTGGCGGTATTGTCTGATCAGACTAGTAGATGTTGACCCTTGCGCCCCAGCCCATGGTGTAGGCATGACTCGTAGAAGTGCAGATTCTGTACTATGATGTAGTTTAAAACCAGACTGAAATTTCTCGTAAATCTGACTATCAGTTAAAAAAGACTGGAGTTGGCTCAAAACCACTTTTTCTAAAAAAAAAATTAAATAAAGGGTAAATTTGAAATTGGGCGATAGTTGCTTAAAATTGATGGATCCAAACTAGGTCTTTTAAGTTTTGGCAAGACCGAGGCGTGTTTCAGGCTGTTTGGACCACCCCAGTACAGAGACATTTGTTGATAAATGACAACAAATCTGAACCGATAGCACATAGAACCTGCTTAAAAAAACCTTAGTAGGAATCACATTTGAAAACAGCTAGTAGTTTTTAAAGTTGAAACAATCTCAACCAAAGAGTCAAGGGAAACAGGTTCAAAGACAGACATGTAAAAGAACATATAGGAACTTCAAGTGGCATATAAATAGACAGCGACATTTGAGATCTGATCGTTGAGATCTTCTCATTAAAGTATGTTGCAAAATCTTCGCAGAGAGAATCAGAAATCTCTGGGAACAGATTTGTAGTGGAATTTAGAGCAGAGTAAATTATTGAAAATAAAACATTGGGCCTGTTACTGTAGATTCTAATCAGCTCAGAAAAGTAGTGATTTTTAGCAGTTTTAGCAGCTTGCTGAAATGCAGCAAGGGAATTTTTTACAATTTCATAAGAAACATGTAGTCTATCCTTACTCCACCTGCGTTCAGCCCTTCTACAGGTCTGTCTGAGTGAACGAACATTATAATTAAGCCATGGTTTTGAAACATGATTGGAGCAACAGCATTTAAAAAATTTGAGCAGACAGAGTTAAAAAGATTTAATTGATCTTCAGCATCCAATGAACTCAGTGAAGGAACAGTGGAAGGAACTATTGTTCCACAGCTAGACCTGGGTATGCCACAAAATCCTCCTTAGCACAATCTTTAAAGATTCAAGTTGTCGTTGTGCAAGTATGAAGTTTATGACTGGTGCCATTAATAGGTAGAGAAAACAGAATCGGAAAGTGATCCGACATACCAGTATTACTGATACTAATATCTGATACCTGTAAACCACGTGATAGGATTAAATCTAGAGTATGTCCCTGGATATGAGTGTGACCAGACACCCATTGATCCAGGTCAAAAGAGACAATAAGATTCCGAAACTCTTTAGAAAGTGGCTTAGTATCACAGCACACATGAATATTAAAATCACCCAGGATTAGAATTCTGTCAAATCTGGTAACCAAATCCCCCACAAACTCAGCAAATTCATTTAAAAAATCCTTATTTGGTTGAGGCGGACGATAAACCAGGGCAAATACTTGCAAATTAGTTGATCTAGGTTGGACCAGTTGTACTTCGAAAGTACGGCAAGGGCTAGTTGTTAGACCACGGCAGGGATATTGTTTTTTAAACAGTGACGCTAGTCCCCCTCCACGGCCAGATAGCTACGGTGAGTTTAGGAAAGTGCAGTCCTGTGGAACTAATTCAGTGAAAGGACTCCGGTTTAATCCATGTCTCAGTGATAAATAAGATATCCAAATCCTGCATCGTGAAAAAACTGTTTATTTAAAATGTCTTATTCACCTGACCACGCGTTGATCAGGTCCACTTTAAGAGATGGTGCAGCTACTTCCAGCTGTGTTGTTTGAGTTAGCAAGCGAAGATTATGATGATTCACTCCACAACGTCGAAAGCTGGGGGGGATGATGCACGAAGGGTCGGACGAAAAACATCTAAAAGCGGGTCGAAGTCACCGATAAGAAGGGAAGGACCATGCAAAAGCCCCGGCGAGATGGCCACACTGGTTAGCACATGACCAACACACACAGCAGAAGACTGCGCCAGAATCTTCAAGCGAGCAGTAACTCCACCCCGTTTTCCACGCTGTCGTCTCCAGGGAGGGTCAGCAGGATACCAACGCTGTTGTACAAGAAGATGCTGGTACACAGGTGGGGGAGATCGGCAGCACACTTCAACAATACTCTTGGTTAGAACGATAGCCATACGGATGTTTAGTAATGTTTGACGATCATATACAAATGACATATTGCAGTCCGAAGTTAGTAGCGACAAACAAAGAAACAAGCATAAAATCACAAATTTTAGGAGTGAGAAAGAGGGCAATAGACGGCAAGCCACATACAACGGCGCCATCTTCCAAGTGTCAGCCTCTAGTCCAATCAATGTATAGAAAAATAATGTAGGAACTAGATTTTCTTTAAAATATACTTATAAATAGGCTACATTGGCTTCTGGAGTCGTTTTTGTGAGAAAATGTTACTTCCGCATCTAAAAATGGGCGTGACGGGCGTGACGTAGCGGGAGGGAGAGCGGTTGATTCAAACAACAGGAAAACAATGGATCGCAATGACATTTCGGATGCTGAGGATATTGTTCATACTTACTCGTATGACGGACCACAGCCATACAATTACGAGCCTGTTATGCTGCCAAGAGAGCAGGGACAGGCCAGGATTAATGTTAGACAGAACAATGGTCAGAGGAGACACATTTAATTTTGGTGTAAGGAGAACCAGTGGAGAACAGGGCAGGTGTCTTGGTGAGAGACCAGTGTTAGCTTATAGATATATACACATTCGCTAACAATATATACTGTGCTCACAATATTGTACAGATTATTACCATCGTATATCAGTTAATAGCAACTGTTCAGATCCGATTTGTGTGTTCATGCAGCTCTTTGGCAATGACGTTGCATTGATGGAAGGGTTTGCATTTGCAATAGAGATGTTGTCTTATTTAAATTTTATAACATGGAAATGTGTAGCTGCCGCGCTGGACTGCTGCGTCTCGAGCTGCAGAACTGTAGGAGGCTGGTATGACGGGTTGTCACGGCAACCCAGCGTGCGTCGTTCGGCACTCTAGATGCGCAGTTGAGACTCAAGTGCCTCAAACGAGGTGGAGTCCCCTCGCCTATGCCCCGATCTAGTTCTTAGTCTCAGCCAGTGGTACCAAATACTCAGCCAAAGCAGCTTTTCTATTCCTGGGTCCCAATAGAGCGAGGTTAGCGGTGTGCGACGCTATGCCTTGCCAACCTCTGCCACCTCTTGCGTCGCCAGCGGTAGCCTGATGTGCTCGAGGCCGCGCCTATGCCTTCTCACTCATTCCCTACCGATTTTTGGAGTCAGGTTAGTGTTGCACACTCAGGCCCCACTTCGGGCTGCTATGCCATCCGAGTCGGGTTTCCCAGCCCATCTCGCGGGCTAATCTGTACCATTTTATTTAACGTGTTAACCCGTGATCTACTTAATTGTTTTACTAACACTTTATATTCATTCTATTTTAATCCCACATTTCTTTGATCAGACATCTCACTTACCCCTCTTAAAGGGACACCACCCAAGCCTGTGTGTTTTTTCTCTACGAAGCTCCCCCTGGTGTTTGGTAGTAAATGCTTTCAAACACACTGTCGTAAAAACAAACTGTTGTTCCTCCCCCCTCGCCACGAGCAACCCAGCTTATCAGCTGTTAACCCAGCTGAGCATGAACCAGTTATTTCAAAACTTCAAAACTAATTTCGTAACTTCTATATTTGCAAACAAGACGGTCACGGAAAATATTTTTAGTCTGGGCTTCATTGTAGTTGACGAGGATTTGTAGCATATTATGGATCAATGCAATACAGAATGCGATCGGTTAGCAATCGGCTTCTACACTATGTAGTGCACTGCAAAAAGGATTGCCAATTTGATGACACACAACAGGAATGAGCGCAATTGACAATGAAAGCAGAGGAAACTAACACACTGTAAGTTGATGAGTTGATTCATCCATGTTTTAATATGCTCCCGTTCATAGAGATTTTTAGATGATACCGAGGCTTTTTAGGTTGTGTAGAAGATGCAATCTCTGACCCAGTTTGTTTGCTGGCTCTTATACACTGTTTCATGCCAACTGGCATCCCAGGGTGTCGAAATACTAGTGGGTAAACTGGCAGTGGGCGAGATCACACAGACCAAAACAGACATTCCAACACGGAAAGCACATTTCAAAGTAAAATAACTGGCTGTTTTTCAGAGAAACAAGTATGTTTCCTAAATATCTGGAAACATATTATGGTATTTTTATGCTTTAGTAGAGTGAAAAAGTTACATACAGCTACTTCAAGTACAATTGTAGTACTCTTTCCACCACTGTGTCACCTGTGCGGGCCCGGATGAGCAGCCGCCCCTGCCTGGCACACCACCGTGAGGAGCCGACACCACGGGCACGCAACAAATAGATGACGAGACCAGAGGTAATTTCAAAGGAATAACAATCTTTATTGAACACAATATATCAATAAGCATTGACGTAATAGACCTCCGTGTCTTCCAGGTCCTCTTCAGCTACTGGTAGATACTTATTACTTGTCACAGTTTCGCCCTGACGGCGACTTCACCCATAATACGGCTCCCTTCAGGACTCAGACGGTAAGTAGGACGGTAAGGATTCTTCTCAGTACAGGATACTTTCGTCGGTGCACAATAGTGAAACAGTGGTTTAAAAGCTTACTTCACCACCGATGCTGCATACTTCCAGGCTCAGATTCACCAGCGATGCCGCATACTTCCAGACTCAGACGGTAAGTAGAAAGGTAAGGATTCTTCTCAGTACAGAATACTTTCGTCGGTGCACAATAGTGAACAGTGGTTTAAAAGCTTACTTCACCAGCGATACTGCACACTTTCAGACTCAGATTCACCAGGGATGCCGCATACTTCCAGACTCAGACGGTAAGTAGAAAGGTAAGGATTCTTCTCAGTGCAGACTACTTTCGTCGGTGCACAATAGTGAAACAATGGTTTAAAAGCTTACTTCACCAGCGATGCTGCATACTTCCAGGCTCAGACGATAAGTAGAAAAGTAAGGATTCTTCTCGGTACAGAATACTTTCGACGGTACACAATAATGAAACCGTGGTTTAAAAGCTTACTTCACCAGCGATGCTGCATACTTCCAGACGGTGAGTAGAAAGGTAAGGATTCTTCTCTGTACAGAATACTTTCGTCAGTGCACAACAGTGAAACAGTGGTTTAAAAGCTTACTTCACAAGCGATGCTGCATACTTCCAGACGGTAAGTAGAAAGGTAAGGATTCTTCTCAGTACAGAATACTTTCGTCCGCTGAGCTGTATCACTTTAGACTTCTGAGAGAAAGCAGATATAATGACTGGCCACACTCGTGTAAGCAGGGGTTGGGCCACTTCTCAGCAAAAACACATCCCACTCGTGTTCACTTCAAACCCACAGCAATGAATCAATGTATATAAATAAGGCAAAAGCACTGCAATTCACTCACACGTTAGGGCTGATCAGAGGCTTCAATCCATTCGTTACACTCTCGGGGGAGATATTTACTCTTCAGTTCCTCCTCAGCACACTCTGAAACACTTAGCTTCTCCAACAGTCGGATTTACGTTCACTGCATCCTCCTTGAGCTTTTCGAATATTCGTAAGATGAAACCAATTCACTTATCTTTCTCTCTCACCCTTCGCAGCGCAGATTCAATTGAGAACTCAGTCCAGCAGATTCCCACAGACGAACTCCAATCCAGCAGACTTCAATGGGCAGCTTCCACACCCAGGCAACTTCCCAGAATAAGCTTGTGTCCACCACTGCTCCAAGAAACCCAGAACCACAGAACAGCACGGGACCAACAACAGACCAACCTACCCACGACACTCTCCCAATAGCCCTTTTATCTATGGCTTATGAAGCAAACAGCTCGTGTAAACACCGCTCCTCTCTCTCTCTCGCACTTGTAGTGCATTAGCGCTAATCAGGCCGGGCAATGATTCTGCCACACCCGGAACCGGAGTGGGATGTGTCGCACACAAATCGTTCCCTCGGGAAACTCGTGACTCATCAAGGGGGTTCCGCTCGCTAAGCGTTTTTGTCAACCGTGACATCTGCATACAACACAAAACAAATGGATGACAAAAGCAGCATCAACAGCATAAAAAAACCCTAACCATAACTAATTCATGCTGCAACTCATGCTGGGCTCGCATCGCTTAATATGATACTGTTTTTACTCTGTTTGATGAGTTGGGACAACATTCTTGGGATTTTGAAGTGAAATGAAGATTCAGAGAAAACTGAGAAAACAAATTGTCACTCAACAGCTCTATGTGCTGTATAACATTTAATTGTTGTTTTATAGCACAGGTTGATCGCCATCTTAGTTGCTGCATCTCTTTGTGTGTGAGACCAAGGAAAAGAACAGTAAAGAACTTCAGTAGCACTTTTATTTTCATTTATCCTTGTAGAAGAGGGAAAGAAAAATGACAGCAACTCAAAAGCCATGGGGAGACATAAAATAATGCAGGGCAATTTGTCATCACGGAAAGCCAAGGCCAACCTAACTGTGGCTTGGAGAGTGATATTAGCACGGTAATTAGCAGCAACATGTGTGCAGTGTTTCCTAATAGAGTCTGCCTAATCTTGTTATTAGTCATTCAATTAATGACGAACCAATGATGCAGATTTTCATGTAGGGGCCCCAGATGTGTTTCTCAGAGGCCTCCGAACGGTACAGTTATAATCACCTCTCTCTCTCTTGAGTCTAAGCCGGTGAACTCAAAGATCTTCTCAGCTAGTTGCCACAAACAGAAGCTTGTGCAGGAAAGGAAAAAGGAAATGCACAACAACCATTCTAGTTGTTTCCCATTTGTACTGTGTTTATTAGTAAACGTTACTCGTTTCTGAACTGTTTATACCTTGTAAGAGCAAAAACTTAAATAATGCCCTATTAAGACTCTAAAATAAGAATACCAGTCCCTATGAATTCCCCTCCTGGGATCAGTAGTGGTAAAGTGTTGTGAGTGTTTTACTTGACACAGTTTCCCATAAAAAATTTCCCGCTCATGTATTTAAATCCATATTTCTTGTATATAAACATTTCTGATAAAGTGTTTCGGATTCATACATATGTGTATTTTAAAATACACGTGTGTAGGCAGTACAGCATAATGTAGAGCTTTGTTTATCACTGATTATCACTATGAATAAAAGAATGAAATGAAACAATACAATGAAATAAGAATGACAGTGAGACAAACAGTGACATTCATTAAAAATTCACAATCAAGACTGTATAAAGGATATTATATGCATAAATGTTCACAGTTGGCAAATGTTTCAACTATGTAATGAGATAAACACGTTTCTATAGTGTCTACGTTTCAACAGTAATATAATGTAATATAATACAATACTACCTCAAACTGTACATACGAACTGTTAACTACTTTAATTAAGATAAACTAAGAATAAACAATGCTTCTACAGCATTTATTAATCTTATGTTAATTTCAACATTTACTAATACTATGGAAATCATATGTTGTATCTGTTAACATTAGTTACTGCACTGCGAACTAAACAAACAATGAACAGCTTGATTTGTATTAACTAACATAAACAAAGATTAATAAATTATGTAAAAAAATGATTAATCATTGTCATTCATATCTAATGTTAATAAATGAGAATACATAAATATAAATACAGATAATCCATTACCAAGCAGTCGCAGACTGGATTATCCTTGGCATTTAAGGTGTAGGTTTGTTGTCTTTTCATTTGGGATCAGACTCTGACTCTTACATGCATGGCTGAATTTCACTGGTTGTCATTTTTCAGCATTGAAAGTTTACAAAACAATTATAAGACATGTAATGCTAGGGACATAGTAAGTATTTTAATATGGAAAACCGTTACCCAATCATAGCAGTGGGTGTTTACTAAGGGTGGGAATCTTTTTTTACCTTCCGATTCAGATCGATTCTTGAGGTCACGAGTCTTGATTAAAAATCAATACTTGAATTAAATTTAGATTAAATTTATGCCTTTATTTAATTGCAGTTTACTGTTTTTTATTACTTTACTTATCTGAATGCGGTAGACAGTTTAATAGGTCTAGAGGAAAAAATCTCAATTAATTGTAAACCTATATGTATTTTGTTTGTTTTTTATTCCCATTTTAATCAACCCCAATATTATAAAACAAATGTCATTTAAGCTGATTGCAATCATTACACATATGACTGACAGTCTTCTGTAATAAAGCAAGGCTACCCTGAGACAAAGAGAAAAACTATTATTTTACAAGAATAAAAACGTATAAATAACTGATAAATTAAACTGGCAAATATAAAACAGGTAAATAAAATTAAAATAAATGAATAATTGGACAAAAACAATAGAAAAAATATATAGTACAAATTAAATAAACTAAGTTTGTCAGGTACAGTAGCCTGGTTTTAATTAACATGTCTTAAGAAATACAGAAATGGAATAATCAAATGTAAAAATAAATCGGTGTACAGTCTTCACTGAAAAAGTGACACACACAAGTGATTCAGTCAAAAGCAGTCAGTGATTTTCCATTGACCATTGACTGTACATAATCATTCTTATTACACTATATATATATATATATATATATATATATATATATATATATATATATATATATATATATATATACTGAAACTGGTCAATTATATATTGGTGATTGTACAACAATATTTGCTCACAGAATGCTGTGACCAATCAGAATTGGTCATAAATATTTAAAATCTCACAATTTTCACTTTTTTAGAACTTAAGTTTCACCCATACTAAACTATAAAATTGCTTTTGAAGACTTAGAATATAGTGCACACGTTATATAGAATATACGTTTATGTACTTTTCTTGAGGTTTACAGCTCCTAGTCATTGTCTGCTTTAGTTGTACAGTAAAGAGCTGAACAAACATTATGCACAAATCTCCCTTTGTGTTCCAGGGAAGATAAAACCTGTATGAGAAAAAGTCGTACAGATGTGGAGTGACATGAGGGTGACAGAATTTTCATTTGTGGTTGAACTGTTCACCCAAAACAATGACAACTTCATTCACCAGCTAGAGCGACAGCTGTCTTATTTCAGTGTTACCTGAACCCCACCTGTCTGGTCCTGTTCTGACAAGAAGCAGACCAAAGGTGACTTTCTTTCTGTCTTTCACTCTCTAGGGGACATATACCTCCAGGGAGAGATTTTTTTTATTTATTATTATTTTAACTTAATACTTTGATTCTTTCAGTTAAAACTGATTATTTTGAGGGCAATTAATCAAACTTTCAGACAGAATGAAAACGTGGGCATGGAAAAAAAAACTATTTGCTGATTATATTTTAATCATGTTTTAATTATGTCGGTTTTGCCTTAATTGGTCTCATTTAAAGAATTACTCTGCTCTGATAATGTAAATTAAGTCACATTTATTCCCTCTGCTTATGAAACTATGAAACTTATGAAACCTCAGTTGTCAGTTATGAAGTCCAATCCAGTGTGTTCGCATTAGACACCACTGTTGTGGGAGCACATTCGCATTCCTAACTCGCAACGTCTGGATGCTTGGTCAGGGCCCCTTGCACTGGGGACCTCTTTAGGATCATTTTTCAATGTGCAGGTTAGTCCAAAAGTTTTTTGTTTTTTTTAGGGGTCAAAAACTGAAGCATTGTCAAGCACCTAGCACTTCACTCATTTTAAAACAAAACTGAAATTAGTTAATTTCACACAAATTTCAAAAAAAGTTCATTTCACTCAAAGTTCATTGTAATCAATAGAACAAAAGTTACAACTCCGATTAACTGAATAACTGATTGTATTAAGCTAAACCTAAACTGACTAAGTTCCAACTGTAAAAGAGGTTTGAGTTAATGTGATGTTTATGCATTTAAGTTGGATGAGTTAGAGTCAATATTTCGATTTAACTGCAATTTACATGTTTGTGGAGCATAAAAGTCATACTGTCAGGGTTCTGTCACTTCTGTCTAGTCTATTTCCTAGTTTTGTGACAGAGCCCTGACACTCCTTGTTTCATGTGCGGGGTGTGGTGTTTGGATCCCGGCACGTCGGTCTAGTTTGGTTTCGGTTCTGTATCGGGATTTAGGCTATGTTTACACGGAAACGATCTGAAGAGAAAACGCAAAAGGGGCGTTGCGTTATGACTTTTTATCCTGCGTTGAGCGTTATGGGGGGGGGGGGGGGGGGGGCAAAATCAGCGAAAGCGGCAAAAGTGTGTGAAATTCGATGTAGTATGCAATTCAGGCGGCTAGGTGGCAGTATGAAGCACTGCCACACAACAACACCAATATCTGAGAATATTTTGTACAACTGCTGAAAAGACATGTGTACATTTATCAGAGCTGCTAGGGCAACTTGAAGGTCCGACGTATGGAAATAATCCTACATATTGGTTGTTATTTTCCTGTACTGGCGCATGCCTGTGACGTAAATGCGTACGCGACAAGAGCCACAGTGAGCAGATTTGTGTTTTTACCCTTTAGACAGGACGTGGATTGCACTATCGTCCTGTTAACTGCATTCATCCCTGGGTGCTTCAGCACCAGAGAGAGCAGTTTCCTGAAAGAGCATACACGGTTTGACACTGCCTCATATGACGGCCACGATCACTGTTTCACATGCCTGGGCTTATGCAAGTTGAGACTGCGTTCGTGGGTGATTCATGTTCGCTCATGTTCGCATGAGAGCATGACCACGTCGCCACGTTGTTCGTCTCCCTTTTCTCGTAAAAGGCTTGAGTCGCACAGCATGCCGTGTGCCATCGAGCTGCCGGCTGACAGAGCGGGTTGTCACGGCAACCCAGCGCACGTCGTTCGGTGCTCTAGATGCGCGGTCAAGACTCAAGTGCCTCAAACGAGGTGGAGTCCCCTTGCCAATTCCCTGATCTAGTTCTTCTTCTGGTCGCCACCAGAAAAGGGCTACTTTGGCTAATAGCATTAGTGATCTGAGGATTACATTGAGTGTCCCCACCTCTGGCCCCTCACTCCTTTAGCGCATCCGCGTTCGTGGGTGGTTTATGCTCACATAAACCACATAAAAATAGCGTCGCAGACCAGTTTAAGTAAGTTCTGAGATGTTTCATTTTTTTTTGTAAAAAAGTTATTAATTTAGTTATTTTATATATATAGCCGCTCTGGAGAAAACCATGATGTCATTGTCCAGCTCAGTTCAGTTCTAATATACAGTAATGGTGTCAATGCAGGCAGATCAATATTTTTGTTGAAAATTCAATTAAATGTTAAATTTAATGTCCACAACTCAGCAAGCCAAAAGCCAGTGGCAACAAAGGTGGAAAAAGATATAAAAAAAGGCGACAGTGGCAAGGAACCAAAACTCCATCAGGTGGCAAAATGGAGAAAAAGACCTTGGGAGAAACCAGGCTCAGTCGGGGGGTAGCTCTCCTCTGGACAACGAACGAACAGTGTATGATTTTGATTCAAGCAGCATTATAGGTCAGAAGTCAGATTGGATTGGAAAAATCAGAATATTATGCAGTTCCATCTGGTTGAAGATCGGAGTAATGACACCGGTATGGAGATGGGTTTGTTGAGGATCAGTGCCAATGGCTGTCGTGTCGATGAGGCCTACAGAGCTAGTTGACACAATCTCTGCTGACACTTCAGGGATGCGTTGTGGTCATGTCTAGGCGCAGGTCCTCCATCTGTTATTTAAGTAACAGTAAATCGTACTCGGTTACTAACGTAACCTCGGTTCTCTCTAGAGAGGGAACGAGTACTGCGTAATATCTTACGCTATGGGGAAAACCTCTTTTCCACGAGATATTGAAGCCAAAAATTATCCTTTAATTTTGATTAATGTAAAACGCTGTGCGGCAGCGTGCAGACATAGGCAAGACGGCTCGCGCGCCTATTGGCTGCCCTGCGGCCACAGCAGCAAGCCTATCGAGAGAGGCCCTGCGTGACGTGACGTCCAATGGGGGTACTTCGCGCCCATTTCGTCGCGTCCCGCCAGAATAGGCGTGGCCTTGGCCTATAAATACGCTCGACAGGCTGATACAAACTGGTTTTCAACGTTGAAGCGAACCAGCGCTGTTGTATGCACGGCAAGATACGCAGTACTCGTTCCCTCTCTAGAGAGAACCGAGGTTACATTAGTAACCGAGTACGTTCTCTTACGAGAGTATCTCTCGTACTGCGTAATATCTTATGCTATGGGGAACACAATGTAAGACGCCGTGCGTACTGGGATCCGACACCAAAGTCCCAAGGGCAGTAGCCCGGGGCTCATATAGTGCATAATCACCGTAGACTCACAGAGAGTCGGAGAAGAGAGGCTACCAGCATCATTCCCCACGTAATAGCATCCCATAGGAGCTAGTTATGTCAACAATATATCCCGCAGACAGGGTGAACGCGTTCAGCCTGAACTGGGCAAAAATACGGGCCATTCAACACCCATGGAGGTGTTCCATCGATCAGTGAGTGATACTCAATCAAAACTCAGCATTTTGCGCCGGCGCAGCGGGACAGACCGACAGCAGCTTGGCCTGTAAGGCGGGAACTTCTAGGTTATAGAACCTTATAAATGTAGACGGCGAGGCCCAGCCTGCCGCCATACAGATATCATGCAAGGAAATCCCACTAGACCACGCCCACGAAGAGGCCACGCCTCTCGTGGAGTGCGCTCTGACACCCAAAGGACACTGCAGGCCCTTAGAGGTGTAAGCCAGCGCTATGGCATCGACTATCCATCTGGATAGGCTCTGTTTTGATGCGGCCAGTCCCTTGGAGCGTCCGCCAAACAAAACAAAGAGCTGCTCGGTCTGCCTGAAGACAGACGAGCGGGACACATAAGCTCTCAGCACCCTGACGGGGCAAAGGAGATTAGCATCCGCTTCCTCATTGTTCACCGGGAGGGCGCACAGGGAAATAACCTGGGCCCTGAACGGTGTGTTGAGGGATTTTGGCACGTACCCGTGCCTTGGTTTGAGTATGACTTTTGAGTCATTAGGCCCAAACTCAATACAGGACGCGCTTACTGAAAGCGCTTGCAAGTCCCCCACGCGCTTCATTGAAGCAAGAGCCACAAGAAATACCGTTTTGAAAGACAGGTGCTTCATGTCTGACAAATGGATTGGCTCGAATGGGGCACCTTTCAGGGCTTCCAGAACCGTAGAAAGGTCCCACATAGGGACTGAGGGAGGTCTGGAAGGATTCAGCCTCCGCGCTCCCCTGAGGAATCGCACGACAAGGTCGTTCTTCCCCAGTGACTGGCCAGACGTCGGTTTTGCAAACGCCGCTATGGCCGCCACGTATACTTTGAGCGTGGACGGGGTTCTACCCTTATCCAGCAGCTCCTGAAGGAAGGAGAGCACTTCCGTAACCCCGCAGTCTACGGGTGTAAAGCCCTGAGCTTGACACCAGGTAGAGAACACTGACCATTTCGAGGAGTAGAGCCGTCTAGTAGACGGGGCCCTAGCCTGCGTGATTGTGTTTAACACTCCCTCCGGGAGGTTAGCGGGTACCCGTTGATGGCCCACACATGTAGGGACCATAACTCCGGGCGAGGATGCCAAATCGAGCCCTTTGCCTGAGAGAGGAGGTCTCTCCTCACCGGTATCGGCCACGGGGCAGTGCTGGCCAGCTGCATCAGGACTGGGAACCAGGTTTGGTTCGTCCATAGCGGAGCCACGAGCAGCACTGGGCATCCATTTTCCCTGATTCGTTCCAGCACTTGGGGCAGGAGCGAGACGGGGGGAAAAGCATAGAGGGGGCGTCGGGGCCATACGTGGGCCAGCGCGTCCCTGCTCTTGGAGAAAAAGTCCGGACAGTGAGCGTTTTCCTGGGACGCGAACAGGTCCACCTGCGCTCTGCCGAATGTCTCCCACAGCAGTTGGATCGTCTGCGGGTGCAGCGACCATTCCCCTGCTGGGACATTGTTTCTGGACAGTCTGTCTGGTCCCAGATTCAGGTGACCAGGCACATGCGCTGCTTTCAGTGAAAGCAGGTTGTGCTGAGCCCAGCCCAGGAGGCGTTTCGTCAGCCTGTAAAGGCTTCGGGACCTGGTGCCGCCCTGGTGATTTATGTATGCCACCACTGACATGTTGTCCGACCGGACTAAGACGTGGCGGCCTTTTATCTGGGGACAAAAACGCCTTAGCGCGTTGTCTACTGCCAGCATTTCTAGACAGTTTATGTGTAGGAGCTTCTCCCGTTCTGACCACTGGCCAAAGAACGGTCTGCCCTCGAGCAGTGCTCCCCACCCCGAGGTGGAGGCGTCCGTGGACACCACCATCACACTCGAGGGAGTCCCCAGACTCACGCCTGACTGGTACCAGTCGGCTTTTTTCCAAGGTTTCAGAGCCGAGACGCATTTCCTGTCGACCCTGAGGCGAAACAGACCAGCGGCCCAAGCCCCGGGCGGAACTCGTGCTTTCAGCCATAACTGCAGTGGGCGCATGCGAAGCAGGCCCAGCTGAAGTACTGAAGATGCTGAGGCCATAAGGCCCAGCATTTTCTGAAACCGTTTGAGCTGGACTATAGAGCCCCGGCGGAAGGATTTCACGGCGCGCTGAATGTTCAGTCCTCGCTCCGGCGACAGACGTGCTGTCATAGACAGGGAGTCCATCACTGTTCCCAGGAAGGAGATTTCCTGGCTGGGAGACAGCGAACTCTTCGCCCAATTGACTGTGAGACCCAAATTCTCGAGATGCTCGAGTAATGCGGTCTTGTGTTCTATGAGCTCTGATCGTGATCGAGCTAGAATCAACCAGTCGTCCAAGTAGTTCAAAACTCGCATGCCCTGAAGTCTCAGGGGTGCGAGAGCCGCGTCCATGCACTTCGTGAATATACGGGGTGCTGGAGACAGGCCGAACGGTAGGACTGTGTATTGATATGCCTGGCCCTCGAAGGCGAATCTCAAGAATCGCCTGTGACGTGACGCAATCTGTATTTGGAAATAGGCGTCTTTCAGATCTATTGACATGAACCAGTCTCCCTGGCGCACGTGCGCGAGGATTTTGCTGGTTGTCAGCATTTTGAACTTGCGTTTCAGAAGCGCTTTGTTCAATTGTCGCAGATCTAGAATGGGTCTGAGACCCCCGTCTTTTTCCGGTACCAGAAAATATCTGCTGTATACACCCCCTTCGCTCTGAGCCTGAGATAAAGGTTCTATAGCCCCTTTGCTCAGTAGTTTCGCTATTTCGGTTCGAAGTAGATGAGATACTTCGCTGTCCACCGTGGTTTCGACACGCGCCGTGCAACGGCGGGGACGTCGAGCGAACTGTAGCGAATAGCCTCTCTTTATAGTGTTCAACACCCATTCTGATACCCCGGGAAGCATTGCCCATGCATTCGCGTGGATAGCTAGAGGCAGAATGATATCCGGGCTCTGGCCGCGGCACAGCGGCGGCTGCAGAGCTTCGGTGTGCTGAGACATGAACACTGCGTTTAGAGTGCGCGAGGCGGGGGGCGCGCCGATCACGGCGGGCAGGCTGTTCGCACTCGCTTTCTCTATGACACATTGTGGAGAGAGAACGAGCGGGACAAGCCCCGTAGGGTTCAGCGTGTCTGTGAGTGAATGTGGGCGCGGGACAGCGGGCACATTTACTGCACTGAAAACACCGTCGGCTTGCGCTGACTGAATATGTGTTGGTTTCGTTTTTACAGAAACCGTGGGACACGCACTGTGTAGTGTTTGTGGGCACTGTGTCGTGGGCACATTCACTACGTTTGCACAATCGACATGAGTCGATTTTATTTGTGCTAGCCCTGAACTGTGGCGGGCTGTGTCTGTGTGTGGGAATGGGCACTGTGACGTGGGCATTCTTACAACACTCATAACACCATCGGCTATGGCCGGGACACCAGAAAATACACTCTTTATTGGATTTATCTGGGTAGCCGTAAAAACGGCTGTTGTGTGCAGGCAAGCGGGCAAATGAACCGACTTGTTGACTGCTAAATACACTGGAACAGTCACATCGCATGGAACTGGACGAGCGAAATGTTTCGGTGAAAATCCGGCCGCAGCGAGATTTGAACACCGTCGCTTTCCTAGGATGGCTAGGAAGGCTTTGAGACCTCGGGCTTGATCTCAATCCTCGGCCGGGGCCCGCGCTGAGGGGGGCGGCGTCCAGCAGAGCGAGAGCGCGGTCTCTGTTCTCGGGCCTGGCGGCGCTGAGAAGCGGCGGCGGGTGGTGCAGGCTGTGGCTGTGAGCTGCGGGCAGACGGCTGTTTCGAGCGACCTGCTGCGGAGCTAGAGCGCTTCGGGAGGAAGTGCTTCATAGCCTGCGATGTCTTCTGAACCTCCTGGAATCTGTCCGCGAAATCTTTGACGGCAGATCCGAAGAGGCCCACTGGCGAAATGGGCGCGTCGAGAAACACAGAGCGCTCCGAATCCGTAATTTCAGACAGCGTTAGCCATAGGTGTCTCTCAGCCACGGTGAGAGAGGCCATGTTCTGCCCAACGGCCTGTGCAGCAGATTTAGCGGCGCGAAGAGCCAGGTCTGTAGCGCTCCTTAAATCCGCAACGCTGATCGATCCCACGCCTTCCTCGTCCATTTTTCGGAGAAGGTCGGCCTGGAAGATCTGCAGGATGGCCATTGTGTGTAGCGCCGACACAGCTTGCCCGGCGGCGGTGTAAGCGCGACCGTGCATGGCTGACGTCACTCGGCAGGCTTTAGATGGCAACACCGTCTGTGCTCGCCGTCCAGCAGAGGGCGGGCAGAGATGTGATGCTACCGCTGCTTCCACAGGAGGAAGAGAAAGGTACCCTCTGTCTTTCGCACCGTCTACAGTGGAGAATGCAGCAGAGACAGATGTACGCATTCTGGCCGAGAAGGGGGCGTTCCAAGACCTCGCGACTTCTTCGTGAAGCTCAGGAAGAAAAGGCGCGGGTCTGGACTGTGATGGGGCGTGGTCCTTCTTGAGGAAACATCCATCCAGTCGGTTGCGCGGGGGTTGCGCGGGCGCCTCCCAGTCGAGGCCGAGGTTGTCGACGGCTTGAGAGAGCAGACGCATCAACTCAGACTCAATGCCCGCTCTTTTCCCGGAAGGCTCGCGAACAGCGGAGGGGAGGTCCACAGAGCTCGCCCAATCTTCGCTGTCCGACGCCAGGATAGAACAAGCCTCGGCTGTTTCGTCGATCTCAATGGCGGAAGCGGTGGCAGACGGCGGCCGCTGTCCATCGGTGAGTGACTCGAGCGATGCCGGCGAAGCTAGCGGGCGAACCGGCGAGCTTAGGCGGGCAGGAGAGGGCTCGGGAACGCGCTGAGCGCGGCGCTTTTTACGGCGCGGCGTCACAGCGGGTTGAAGTGCAGGCTCTGAGAAGGATGCCAGGCGAGTCCTCAGAGTCACCATAGGCATTAGCTCGCAATGAGGGCATCCGCCTTCGACGAGAGCGAGAGCCGCATGATCCTCACCCAGGCAGGAAGCGCAGATGACATGACGGTCCCCGTCGCTGAGTGTGGCTCGGCACGAGCCGCAGGATCTTTGCATCTTTAAAAAGACGCTTGCTCTTTTAGAACAGATAGAAAACAGAGATAGAGTGTGAGTCGCAGCGGCGAACACACACTCAGCAGTGAAAAGGATATGAACGCCGGAAAGCGTAGCAGGTACGGCGGCTGAAGGCGGCGAGGTGCAGGCCAGCGACTTCAGGCTCGAAGGCTCGTCCCGCAGAAGGCTTACAATCAGACGGCGCGGCTTCTCACTCCGGATCCAGCGATGCAGTAGTGCTTCGCTGAAGAGTTGAAAATCAGTTTGTATCAGCCTGTCGAGCGTATTTATAGGCCAAGGCCACGCCTATTCTGGCGGGACGCGACGAAATGGGCGCGAAGTACCCCCATTGGACGTCACGTCACGCAGGGCCTCTCTCGATAGGCTTGCTGCTGTGGCCGCAGGGCAGCCAATAGGCGCGCGAGCCGTCTTGCCTATGTCTGCACGCTGCCGCACAGCGTTTTACATTAATCAAAATTAAAGGATAATTTTTGGCTTCAATATCTCGTGGAAAAGAGGTTTTCCCCATAGCGTAAGATATTACGCAGTACGAGAGATACTCTCGTAAGAGAACTGCTTTGCATGCACTTCCAAAGGATGAGGACTCTGGCTTGAATTGATACAAATATATATATATATATATATATGTGTGTGTGTGTGTGTGTGTGTGTGTGTGTGTGTGTGTGTGTGTGTGTGTGTGTGTGTGTGTGTGTGTGTGTGCGAGAGTGTGAGAGTGTGTGTGAGAGTGTGTGTGTGTGTGTGTGTGTGTGTGTGTGTGAGAGTGTGTGTGTTTTGTTTTCTTGGTAAGTCTCAAGTCATGCTTTTGCTTCAAGTTGTTCCATGTTTTGGATTATTGTATTTCACCCCTGCATTTAGAACAAATCTTTTCTATCCAAGATTTTGATCGTTACCACTGTTAGCCCTAAACAGATATTCCACACATCACTTCTTGTATGCAGCCCACAAAGCTTCAGGCACCAAACTCAAACAGTGCAAGCTGAGTTTTCACAGCCAGCCAATAACATGCTCACAAAAACATCCTAGAACACACAATGTCAACCAGAGCAAGTTATAAAAGCTACTTTTCATCTGCATTTTCCTGCCTGTTGTGTTCTTCCAACATGATGTCCTATTACACACCCTGGTTTTTTTTTTTTTTTTTTTTTGTGCGTCTTTTGAAAGAATATGTACTGCGCTCTGGGAATAGAAGGCTTTGGGTAAGAGAGGGCTTTTTTTTCAAGCTGACAATGACATCGCAATAGTGGAAGTCAATTCAAAAGAAAATTCCTGGCTTCAGGAAAACTGTCAGTGCTGCAGTGTTGCGCTTTTACCTGCAGGCACCGTATTTTCCTGTCTGTTCCGCTCAAATTGATTCATGGTCTAAAGATGGCACTTTAGAGGCTGTTGGGATTTTGGAGGTTTATAACGACCTCTGTAAACAGTAGGAAGTAGCAAATCAGCAGGCAGCTGCGCTGTGTGCCTAAAGTCGCTTTAAGGCAGGTCCACTCACTCTGTGGCCATCTTGATAATGCCTCCAGGCAGCTCTTTTATATGTAGGTAATACAGCTCCCATCTACTTGAATAGGGAAAGGCTAGAAATTTTGCTTGTCAAAATAAGGGGTGATTCTTTAGGGGTTTTATCCCACTACATGCGCAATAGTTGATGTGTTGGTTTAAGTGCAATCGTTGCAAGTTTTAATCTTGTTCAGGGGGTTCTATCATACACCCGGCACAATGCTGCACCAGGCGTCGTGCAAGTGTTTTTTGCTAGTTTCAGCCCGACGCAGTTATCATTTTCACGTCCTGCGCCACATTGTTTAAATAGCAAATGCAAATGCTGGTGTAATGACTGAGACAAATCAGTCACAATTATTTGTTATATTTAACAAATAATCTTTAAAACTCACTCTAGGATCTATGGTCCCATCCGCCCAACAAGGGCAAGAAGGGTATTGGTTACCATGACTACAATCACATAAGTTGGTTTTATTGCTATTAAAAATGTGGTCACGTAGAAAAAGCAGAGGCCATAGAAAAGACCCACAGCCCTTAAAACAGATTTTGGATCAATTTATGGACAAACTGATCTATAAATTAACATGCACCCCAGAATACTGTGTGAATGATTTAGTGTCTTGTGTCTATCATGTCTTTGATACTACAGTATGTATTTTATTATACAACCAATGGTCAATGTAACCCCACCTGTATCGTGTCTCCTATCTAATTAATCCTCATTTAATGACTCACACTTTAGTGTACATCACCTTCTCTTAGAATGCACTGTGTGTTTGTTATATCTATCTGCGTATAAATAGACACAAACGGCAAGGCATATGTCTAACCACACTTGAGATAGCATCATAAATCCTCTCAACAGAGGAATCTCCCGCTTAGAAATTCCCCTTTTCTTATTGGTTGAGCCAACCCTTAAAGGTGGGACTTTTCTCAGGCTTTAAATAGCCTCTACAGAAGCCCTTCCCTCTCTTGGCCTTCTCGGTACACTCGGGGTGGTGTGCTGTCCTGCGTGGGCCTCAGCAGGCCCCAGGGCAGTAGGCCTTGACTCACAACCAGCCATGTGCTCATGGATAGAGAGAACTTTCAACCAGAACAGAGTCGAACTAACCATGCAAGTTCATCATATCTTCTTCATCCAACGGAGAAGAAAATGATTGCAACTTCAATGTTTGACACTCACGGAACCATCAAGACCCTTTTTCAGGAACTTTAAGAAATGCTGTCACTGCAAAGGTCATGCAGGTATACATTTAATGAGGTGCTCTGAAAATAATAAGCTTATGCTTCTTTTCATGTTCAATGAATCTTTTTTTCCGTAGCTTCATTTCAGTTTCATTCTGTCATTTACCATCTAACCATGTATGTGTAATTGTTTGTATGTTAGTTATGTTTTTGTGATTTAGTTAATAAAACTTGTGCATAATATGTATTTGGTTCTGATTCTCTGCTTGCAACAAAGTTTATTTTATGATTTACATTTTGACTACAGGCTCTTAGTAGTACTGTACAGTAAGAAAGACATTTCCCTTCCCCGGAAATAAAAATTTCTTAAAATTAATAAACAATTAACACTGAGTGTTCACGGGATGAACAGGTTGATTGATTGTAATGTGAATTTTACTATATTACGTTAATTCTATTAACTGATCCAAATATTCATAATCAATTATAACAAGTTATGATTGATTATTAATATTTCTTAAGATCTAATTTGCTACTCTAGTCTGAAAAGGAGGTGTGTTCAGGCGCATTGTTGGCGCGTTGCTATTTTGAGGCAACTTAAATAGACTGAGTTTAGAATTTAGAAATATATATTTTTTTGTTATTTAAAGGGCACATTAGTATTATACGCCTATAGGCGGGTCCCCACCGTGTTTAAACTCTGCTTATTACACACACAGGGATGCGCAGCAGCACACAAACTAGCCTAATATTAAAAATAAAAGGATTACAATGTAAAAGATTATTATTGTGTACATAAAGATATGGTGGAATCCGGCTTGTCCTGTAGATGGTCTGATTGCACAATTTAACCTCGCACACGAGCAGATCCATTTCCTTGCTAGAGAAGCGTTCAGTTTTTCCGTTTGCAAATTCCGTCATGTAAAGAGCAAATCTGCCATGGCGCGAGCACAACTGGCTTTTAAAGTGAATAGGAGATGAGACTCTGATTGGTTTATTGCATGTAAAGCCCATAACACACCCATTACTAGGGACAACCCTTTTAGAGCATTAGCCGGGTATGGCGAACATTTTTCCCGTCATTCAACTAGCAAAAGTGGATTCGGACATGCCCTAAATGCTCTTGCGCCGTGCGCTTTAGACCATACACTTAGATCGTTAAAATAGGGCCCTTAATGTATCAGAATTTAAGTTTTAACTATACTAGTAAGGGGATGATACATAATAAGCTCAGATAGCTTAGTGATGCTGCTGTTTTCAGCAAATGTGAAAACAAATGGGTGAGTGAATGAAGCTCATTGTTTTGTCTGATCTATACATCCATTCAAAAATACATCAAAAATACAATTTATTTTCAAATGAATTTTGATATACAGTATGTTGTAATATTATTGTTTGTATGGTATAATATGAATTAACTGTCCTGAAGAGTTGCTCATAATAATAATAATAATAATAATAACAATAATAATCTTAAGTACTTTACTAGTTATTTCTTCAAAAATATGGCTTCAACAGTCATGTGGTACAGAAAAAAATAATATTTTTTTAATCATTATTTCCTAAAATGTAAATAATAATAATAATAATAACAATTTGATGCTTGTTAATTGTTAAAAAAGTCATGTGTCAAAGACAAAGGTATTTTGGGTTGTAAAATGTCATGTGGATGAACTAACAGGTAATTGTTAGTTGAGGTAACAGGTCAACTAACAGCCTCTATGACTTTGTTGTTTCCATCCTTCGGATGAGACATTAAACCGAGGTCCTGACTCTGTGTGGTCATTAAAAGTCCCAGAATGCCTTTCGGAAAAAGAGTAGGGGTATAGCCCTGGCATTCTGGCCAAATTTGCCCATTTGCCTCCGTCCATCATGGCCTCCTAATCATCCACCATATATATATATGGCAAAATATGGCTGCCGTCGCATCATCCAGGTGGATGCTGCACATTGGTGGTAGTTGAGGAGATTCCCGGGAGCCTAGAAAAGCACTATATAAATGTAACAAATTATTATTATTTATTATTTTTAAGTGAATTATGGAATTTGAATGCTTGCTTCCTATTACAATTCTTATTTAATTTTACAATTTAACTTGTCTAAGGTAAGATCCATCTCCTCCCCCTGTCTCTGATACACCATTCAGCTAAAGATTTGTTTCTGTATTTGTTAAAAAGAGGGATGGAATGTGTGGTCTAAATAAAACATTTCATGTGCTGGCTTCAGAGCGTTATCCGAATCTAAATCACAAATGCATGCAAGAAATTAAAGCAATTGTATTCTTTTGATGAAGTCCAATTTGTATTTCTTTAAATGCTGGTGGTCCGGATTGCACTGAATCAAAGGCTGAATGCATTTAGCTCCTAGCAATGGAACGTCAGGGGAAACTTAATTTCCCTTGTAATTTTCTTAGCAGGGAATAGTTACACTGACATGCTCAAACAGTAGGTTGCTGGTGTTTTCCAACTGTCTGTGAAAGCAAGTGATTAAAAAAAAGAAAACTTGCTACGTATCCCTCCACTCTGCATGTGGGTGTAGGAATATAGTTATTGAGACTCATTGCTTAACACTACCTGACAACTTGGTTGACATCTCAAAGAGTTCCTTAATATATTCTTAAACCTTTTGGCATCTCTTTCCTGCCCCAAATCTCATGAATAAAGCATGAGGCCCAGTCAGCAAGTGAGCAGTAGGAGAGGCAGCCAGCCTCCATCCATCACTGTCTCCCTCACTGGCTGGCAAGCCGGCCACATCAGCTCCCTCAATAACCACCCCCTCCTTTTCCCTGTCAGTAAACAGGTAGGAGAACTGCAAGAGCAGGTGGAGGAAAGAGGGAGGTTGCAGGCATTTAGCAAGCCATGAATCTTCAGAAGTCAGTCCTGCCTGACCTGGCAAGGCTTGCTGTTGGTACTGTATGTGTAAAGTAGCTCTTTACTTCAAAAAATCTGAAAGCGCTACTGTAACTGTCTTTTGACGGGACAATTTGACATTTTTACTGAGACATGCAAGGATTTATACTGCTGTTTTAACCAATGCATTTACTCTGGCCTGCAATATAGTTTATATAGCCAAAACCCAACCAGTTCGAGTGTAAAAAGCCTTTTGATCATGATGTAAAATGACTAGTAAGTATTTAGTCAGTGATGCCATAATAATATACCAGTGTCCCAAATTATAACACAGAAATACCCCACACTGTAAGCGCCAGTTGCAACAATAAAGGAAAAGAATGGAAATATTAGCAGCAGTTTACATTTTATTACCAAAAAACTCCAAGAAAAATACTCGGGATACAATCAAGAACAAAACAACTGTGTAATACCGACAAGAACAGACAATGAACTGAATGAAACAAAGAGCTTAAATACACAACCAAACCAATCAACAAAATGAATAAAAGGTGCAACTAATAATAAAACCAATAAAAAAAAACATAGAAACAAACTGAAAACACCTCGGTTACATATGGTAACCCTTGTTCCCCGAGGAGGGAACGGAGATGTGAGTCAGAAGTGATTCTGACGAATGGGGATTGTTTGCGTGAAACTAAACGAGCCAATGCATATTGGCATGCGATAATTGCACCAGCTGCTCTGCATCGTGGCGCGAGCATATAATGAGCAGAAGGTGCATCGCATCCTTGTTTTTCTGCTGAGGAGCCGGACCTGTGACTCGGCTGTACAGCGGAAGCTCAGCAACTGTGGCGAGGAGACTCACATCTCCGTTCCCTCCTCGGGGAACGAGGGTTAACATACGTAACCAAGACGTTCCCCTTCGTCAGCTCACTATGACATGAGTCAGAAGTGATTCTGACGAACGGAGATATTTAACAAAACTCCACGGCTGCTGGCCCTTCCAGGCCTGACCACAGTGTTGGGTAGAAGTAGAACTCCAAGCAGAGAAGCATGATTTTCAGGTCATGATTTTCCAATGACTTACCTTCAACTGCATTGTGATAAGTGGCAATAGCAGCAACATACACTTTGAGTGTGGAGGGAGACAGCCTTCACTCCAAGCCATCTTGCAGGAAAAAAATCATGACTCTGATCGGACGTCTTCGGGGGTCCTCCCGGTGGGAAGAACACCATTCAACGCACAGGTTCGACTTCAGAGCATAGAGAACCTCATTGAGAGGTCTCTAGCAGAAGGGATGGTGTCTACCCCCACCTGGAGTAGGTCACCTAGAACCTCCGCGTCCCGTCCAGGGACCAGACATGGAGTTTCCAGAGGTCTGGACGTGGGTGCCATAGAGTGCCCCATCTCTGAGAAAGCAGGCCCTTCCTCAGAAGAATGGGCCAAGGAGGTGCTGTCGTGAGGAACATGAGTTCTGGGAACCAGGTCCGGTTGGGCCAATGTGGCGCAACTAACAAGATATGCTCCTCATCCTTCCCTGACTTTGCACAGTGTCTCTGCGAGAAGGCTCACTGGGGGAAACACATACTTGCGTAGGCCCCAGGGCCAGCTGTGCGCCAGTGCATATGTGCTGAGGGTCCCCTCGGTCAGGGAATAAAACAACTGGCAATGGGTTGAGTCCGGAGAGGTAAACAGATCTAACTGAGTGACTCCAAAGAAGTCCTATATCAGCTGGACCACCTGGGGATGGAGACGCCACACTCCCGAAAGTGTAGGCTGTCGTGAGAGCTCGTCGGCTGCACGATTGAGCACGCCAGAGATGTGAATCACTGCAATCCGCTCTCTCTTGTGACCCAGAGATGGAATAAATTGCTCTTTTATTGAAAATGTGGGTACGCTTGCCGCTTGCCCTTACGCTTGCCACCTGTTATAGCGGGGGCCTGGACGGGCTGGGCGCTCCTCTTGCGACCACCCACCAGCCTGGGTGGAGGCTGCTGCTTAGGCTGAGCAGGGACGGAGGCGGCCGCAGGGGGGCACCCTTGAGCGTGTAAGGATGTGCTTTAACGCCTCCGTCTGCTTCTGTGCCGTGGAAAACTGCTGGGCAAAGTTTTCCACAGCGTCCCCGAAGACTTTGTCGGGCTCACACATGTCTGCCAGGTCCAGCCACAGGTGTCGCTCCTGGACCACTAACGTGGATATCACCCGACCCAGGGAGCGTGCAGTGACTTTCGTCGCCCGGAGGGCGAGGCCCGTCGCTGTACGCAGTTCCTGCATAACCCCTGGGTCAGAACTACCCTCGTGCAATCCCTTGAGCGCCTTGGCCTGGTAGACCTGCAGGAGAGCCATGGCATGCGGGGTGGAGGCAGCTTCTCTACAGGCTGAGTAAGCCTTGTCTGCGAGAGCGGACGAGAACTTACACCCCCGGGAGGGGAGGCGCGGATTGCCCTGCCAGGAGGTAGCGGCCTTGGGACACAGCTGCATCGCCACAGCGGGGGGGGGGGATCTCTACGTAACACCTAGCTACTCCCCCTAATGTGCATTGGCTCATTTAGTTTCACTCGAAGTAGATAGGCTCTCGCAAGCAATCCCCATTCGTCAGAATCATTTCTGAATCACGTCATAGTGAGCTGACAAAGGGGAACTATGAAAAAGAACTACAATTCACTTAAAACAGACATAAACACAGATCACAGAACAGATGCAAGATCCCCAAACTTTTTATTTCATATTGTATGGAAATCTAGGGAAAGGTTGTATAGACAACACTGAAGGAATTACCTATAGAGTTTGGGTCCAGAATCCATAATACAAATTTACTAATTGTCTGTGGTGGACAAAGTACATAAAACCTGTGATGCATTATATATATATATTATATGTATATATAAAATGCATTACAAACGTATTAACCTCAGTATTAATACATTATCATATTTATGTAGTCATTGAATATACCTTAAGAAAGTATAATGCATTTTGCAATGCAAATGCAATAATTTATGAAAAAGATATGATGCATTATTATGTACATTATGAATACATTTATAATGCATTATACATAAAGGCTTTAAGTAAAGGCTTTAAGGAAAGCAATGTTTGTCAAAACAAACTTTGAATGTTGGATGGTTGTGTATGAAAGTCCAAAAAAAAGCCTTAAAGTTCTAATGTGTGTTGAATTTCAATTAAATCAGTAAATTTCACTTGTCATTCAAATTCCAATTCATCTTCCTGTGGGGTGTGAGAAGTTCAATTCAAATTCACACTCATGAATTGAAAATAAGCTAATTCTTCAATTCTGAATTTTATACTAACCTGGATGAAATAGTATTCCATTAAAAGCAAAGCTTTAAAAATGCTATGACAATGTGTGTATTTATTCAATTTTTTTTATTTTTTATTCATTTATTTCAACCCAAACTCTTGGATGTATTTAAAATTTAGAGACGTGTTATTCTTCTGAATCATTCCTTGTATCTGCCTGCAGGTTACCTAATGCAAAACCTTTTTTTTCCTTGAAGATTGACAACTTGTGTAGCAGTCAGCCAATCAGAAATGACTGACTAGAGAAAACATAGAAAAGTTGTCTGTTGTCTTACCTTTTGCAAGATAGGTATTTCAAATTCAACACCCATAAGGCAATGGGCTTGTTGCCATCCAAGGACACTCCCACCAGTCTGCTATGAATAAGCTTGACCGGAGTCAAATACCTCCTTACTTTAGTAGGAAATACTTCCTAGCAAATTTTTAGTCATAATGGTGTTGACCTATATTGTTCCCATGTGCAATAATTCAAAGTGTAAGCATTTAGCGAGAGTGAATTAGTTTCGGTTTCCACTTTCCAGTGAAGGATCCAGTGCATTTTATGAAGTGGCTAAAGGCTGCAAAGAATTGTAAATATGGAGAGAACACCGCAACTGAAAAACCTGTGTTTGTAGTCATCATTTCAAACTTTGTTAATTTGTATATACTACCGACACTTTAACTATACAAAGTGTGTTGAAAATCGGCAAAGTTACACTTTAATGTCCCCAGCAACCTCTGTAGTCCCATTTAGCCACTTGTTAGCAAGCGCTTTTGTCAAGACAAGTAAAGGGGGTTTTATGGATGAATTTATGTTGTGGAATAAAACGTAAAAGAATTTAGCCACAGACCTTATTTCAGGCAAAAAAAAACATTCAAGAACCCCAATTGACTTCACAACAATGAAACTGGAAGTGCTAATATGCTAACTCGTTTATATGATTTGGCCTACAAAAATGTGTCATCCCTGCAGCACTCCAATTATTTTTCTGTATGCCATTTCTTCTGATTTCTTAGATTGTGATTTGAACTGTGAATTAAGAAAGAAATATCCATCTTGCTTATTATTACAAATACGTTCAAACCACATTAGCAAATACATGTCTACATTAAAGGGTTAGTTCACCCAAAAATGAAAATTCTGTCAGTATTTACTCACCCTCATGTTGTTCCAACCCCGTAAGACCTTCGTTCATCTTCGGAACACGAATTAAGATATTTTTGATGAAATCTGAGAGCTGGATCACTCCTCCATAACCTCTATAGGCTTCTTGTGGAATTGAACTTGCAGGCCCCGAAAAGTTATTACAGACATCGTTAAAATAGTCCAAGTGACTACAGTGGCTCAAGTTTATCAAACGAGGAGAATACTTTTTGTCCGCAAAAAAACAAAAATAACGACTTTATTTCAACTATTCATGTCCTTCTCTGTGGGCCTCGAGTCAGTTCACTAGTGTAAAAGCGTAGAGCTTCTGTTGTTGTACGTCACACGCATCACCCACATGACCAGCATCGGCCAATAGTGAGCCTACGTGTGACGTAGCTCTACGCTATTACACTAAGCTATTAGACTAGAGGCCAACAGAGAAGGAAATGTATAGTTGAAATAAAGCCGTTATTTTTGTTTGTTTTTGCGCACAAAAAGTATTCTCGTCGGTTTATAAACTTAAGATTGAGCCACTGTAGTCACTTGGACTATTTTAACGGAGTCTTTATTAACTTTTCTAAGCCGGCAAGTTTCAATCCTTTTGAAGCCTATGGAGGAGTATGGAGGAGTGATCCAGCTCTCAGAATTCATCAAAAATAATAATTCTCTTAATTCGTGTTCCGAAGATGAACGAAGGTCTTACGGGGTTGGAACAACATGAGGGTGAGTAAATACTGACAGAATTTTCATTTTTGGGTGAACTATCCCTTTAATTTCTGCCTTATTCACTAAGTTCCTTTTGCAATGCTCAACATTCTAATCATTTTGCGGTGCAGGCCAGCAGATGTGGCACAGGCTCGAATGGCAGCAGCATATTACTGAGGGATCAAAGACCAATGCTCGGTGACTGAAGTAATACAGAGAGATGTCATGTCACATTTTCACCTTCTCACCTCCACGTCACCCAACAACCCAGGCTGTTTAATGGTAACATCAGGGGGCCAGTGCCTCTGGCTGGCAGAGAAACCGGCATTAGCCTCCAGCAATATCCGTGTCAGGGCTAAGATGCACAACCTCTTGCTCGGTTGAGACAGAGGGAGAGATGAGGGAAGAATGTCTCAGCAAGAGGTGAGACTTCAATACCGAAGAATCCATTAACCTGCTGCTAAAAGACGTGTGTGTGGGTGTGGGACACTAAAGAGCTGGATTTAGTGTTGTGGAGGTTGAGGAGATAGTTTGCTAGTCAATATGAAATCCAGAACTAACGGTTTTATTTTCACAATCTGATGTTTCCAAGTGAAACGGGATAATTTTTAATCATGAAAAAATTTATTTTAAAAACAGGTGGTTTTAAGGGAAAAGTTGAAAAATAAGAGGGCTAGGTGAAAAGAAAATGATTGTATTTTGATGAAGATTACAGATACAGTGTGTTTCTGTATTTGGTTGCATTGTGGCAGCACATGTGTTGTCAAACTGATGAAGATGTTTTCTTAATTTGCTAGTGTTTTTTCTATTTGCATGAAAAAAAAATAGTTGCAGTGCAATTAACTATGTACTATTTCACTGTCAACAGTAGGGGGCGCTAATACACATCTTCTGAAAGAGTACAGAATCTCCAGATTAAAAGGCATGTGAAGCAGAAACAAGTGATAGCATATGTAAGCAGATGCATATGTAAAAACACCATCAACATTAAACAGCATATAAATCAAAACTGCTAATGTTACCAAATGAAATGTCAACCCAGGAAAGAGTATAGGACTGTGCAAGCATGTGGGGAGTTGATGGACTCGATCTACTCCATCTATGTTTTGGCCATCAACGATCAACATGTTGCTTTTTTTTTATGAAACTTACTGTTAGAGATCACCCTCGCTATTGGAGGCATAATAAGACCAAGGCGACAGGAAATCCCAGTTGAGGTGAATTTATTGCACAGACAGTGCAAATTCCACAGCAAACACTAAAAACAAAGAAAAATAATAAGATTTACAAGTTTTTGAGGGGACCATAGCCACAACAGCAGTTTGAATAGCTTGGTTAACAAATTTTCTTAAACACAAACTTCTATTAGTTTGCTTCCACTCCACACAATCAACCTGACCCTCTATTCACCATGTACTAACTCTGGCACCCATTTATAGTCTAGGCCACACCTCTGGAGTGTACCATTCCAATTTTTACTTTCTTACATATCCACTTCTTATTACCTTATGCATATAAATGGTCTATCCATGGTTAAATTACACAATAAAACAATGCAACAAATGAATTAACAAATATAAACCTTGTTTTACCCAACATGGTTTCTCCCAATCAGACAGAGCATCCTCCATGTTTAATACTCTGCTTTTAAAACAATACAGGTTTGGTCACTGGTGTTTCACAAACAGGCAAGTTATATACTGTATGTTATACTGTGTAACACAATCTTGAATAAAGATTTTAAATCGAACATTTGTGTATTGTGGATATTTATAACAATGAATGAACAATGTTAGGAGCTAATGTTACCCAAATACATTGTACATATCCACTACACATAACGAGCAAATACACATCATACTCTCACATCTTAAACACATTATACACATACCTTCAAACATTCACAAAAATTGCACAGTCCAAGTATGCATGATATTGGTGTCAGTAAACAGCCAGTGTTAATGCTGTGATAATGTGCGTGTGTGTGTGTGTGTGTGTGTGTGTGTGTGTGTGTGTGTGTGTGTGTGTGTCTGTGTCTCTGTGTGTGTGTGTGTGTGTGTGTGTGTGTGTGTGTGTGTGTGTGTGTGTGTGTGTGTGTGTGTGTGTGTGTGTGTGTGTGTGTGTGTGTGTGTGTGTGTGTGTGTGTTTGATATGGTGAACGTGCATACAGTCCATTCATGATCACAGGGGTTGCACCGTGACACATTTACCTACATTCAAGTATTGATAAAAATAGCACTAAGCTATAATATTTATTTTCTGTTCTTTCTTTTGATATAGTGCATGTTCAGATATTCCAATGCTATCTCACAACCAATTTGTACATATTTTACGAGGAGGTGAATTCATACGACCTTAGGGTTTGTCTAAACCCCAGTGACGGGTAGGTTTAGGGCGGTGTCAGGGGTAGGTCCTTCTACGAATTCACACGAATTGGGAAACTCGTAAAATTAGTATGATTTAGCAAAAATCATACAGATTAGTGTATGAGATTGTACAAATTAGCCATCTCTTAAAATACATACGAATTGCTGTGAGATCAGGTTGGATATTCATTCTGTGAAATATTGTGGGGGCCATGAACATTTTGTGCAAATGATCAAAAATGCTGGCAACGTTTTAAAAAAAAATTCTGGTGGCGAAAGAGTTAATTGCATCAATTCACACTTGGAGACACTGAAAACACTGGATCCTCTAAAATAGCACAGTGCTTCACTATAATACGCAGTTAAACGCACTAAGCCATATTGCGATTTTGGATTTATTTTGATCAATCATGCAGCATTAAGTTAGGGTGACAAAAAATAATAATTATAATAATAGTGGGGGAAAATGTTTATAAAACGAGTAAAATTTTATTATTTTGGTTAACACTTTATTTTGATGGTCCACTTTAGACATTCTATAAGTAGCTTAGCAACTACATGTCAGCTAGCAGTCATTAGAATATTAGTAGACTGTTAAATATATGCTAACATTTTATATGCTCCACAACAGACATTATTCTGACTATAAGAAACTTTGCAAGTACAGGTCAACCTATACAGTATACAATAGTCTACTAAGTAGTAATAGTAGTTGTAGTTGCAAATAACTTATTGTTAATAGAATGTCTAAATTGGACCATCGGAATAAAGTAACCAATTTCTGTACTTATTGCAACAACATCAACAAATTAAATATCCAATAAAGCATCCATTCTAATCTAGGATGGTTTCAAATTTGCCTCATGTTGAAATGCTGATTAACCAAAGATGTCAATTTAAATGTTGGATGATTTTAAATGCATTACAATGTCAGCACACAAATTAAAACAACTATTTTAAAATCTAATATACACTCACCTAAAGGATTATTAGCAACACCATACTAATACTGTGTTTGACCCCCTTTCGTCTTCAGAACTGCCTTAATTCTACATGGTATTGATTCAACAAGGTGCTGAAAACATTCTTTAGAAATGTCGGCCCATATTGATAGGATAGTATCTTGCAGTTGATGGAGATTTTTGGGATGCACATCCAGGGCACGAAGCTCCCGTTCCACCACATCCCAAAGATGCTCTATTGGGTTGAGATCTGGTGACTGCGGGGGCCATTTTAGTACAGTGAACTCATTGTCATGTTCAAGAAACCAATTTGAAATTAATCAAGCTTTATGACATGGTGCATTATCCTGCTGGAAGTAGCCATCAGAGGATGGGCACATGGTGGCCATAAAGGGATGGACATGGTCAGAAACAATGCTCAGGTAGGCCGTGGCATTTAAACAATGCCCAATTGGCACTAAGGGGCCTAAAGTGTGCCAAGAAAACATCCCCCACACCATTACACCATCACCACCAGCCTGCACAGTGGTAACAAGGCATGATGGATCCATGTTCTCATTCTGTTTACGCCAAATTCTGACTCTACCATCTGAATGTCTCAACAGAAATCGAGACTCATCAGACCAGGCAACATTTTTCCAGTCTTCAACTGTCCAATTTTGGTGAGCTCTTGCAAATTGTAGCCTCTTTTTCCTATTTGTAGTGGAGATGAGTGGTACCCGGTGGAGTCTTCTGCTGTTGTAGCCCATCCGCCTCAAGGTTGTGCGTGTTGTGGCTTCACAAATGCTTTGCTGTATACCTCGGTTGTAACGAGTGGTTATTTCAGTCGAAGTTGCTCTTCTATTAGCTTGAATCAGTCGGCCCATTCTCCTCTGACCTCTAGCATCAACAAGGCATTTTCGCCCACAGGACTGCAGCATACTGGATGTTTTTCCCTTTTCACACCATTCTTTGTAAACCCTAGAAATAGTTGTGCGCGAAAATCCCAGTAACTGAGCAGATTGTGAAATACTCAGACCGGCCCGTCTGGCACCAACAACCATGCCACGCTCAAAATTGCTTAAATCACCTTTCTTTCCCATTCTGACATTCAGTTTGGAGTTCAGGAGATTGTCTTGACCAGGACCACACGCCTAAATGCATTGAAGCAACTGCCATGTGATTGGTTGATTAGATAATTGCATTAATGAGTAATTGAACAGGTGTTCCTAATAATCAATTAGGTGAGTATATATATATATATATATATATATATATATATATATATATACTGTATATAGCTGTCTAATATGATCAATCCTTATACCACAAATAGTCTCTTTTGTACTAAATTCAGCATAGTCACTTCCAACCCACATTCAGATAACTGTCAAAAAGAGTACATAGGTAAAATCCATTATCTTGATTTCAAGGCAAGAGTGCAATTCATCATTCCTACCATTATAGAGTTGTCCAGGGGTGGTGTTCGGGCACCACTGTGCTCTGCTAGAAATGAGCCTCGCTGAAAATCACAGATGTCATTAGCTATCAGTGCTCTGTGTGGGAGGTTAATGTTGCTTAATGGATGTGTGAATATCTAGAGGATGCCCCCGTAGAAAGTTTTTCATCAATAGGAATATTCTGAAAAACACAAGTGCTATGCCTCTGGAATCACCTGAAATGTTGTGTCATGCCGCGTTTGAGACTCTCACCATTTCTATTTTACACTTTCCATCTCTTTTTATTTTCTTTTTTTTTTTCATCTCATCTGAACTGTCTCAGTCAAACATGGTCGGGAGTTTCTCAAGACATGAGTGATGATCAGAGGTTGCCTGTATGTGGCTGATTCATATTGAATGAGAAAACATTATGATCTGGCCTCAGGGCAGCGTCTAATGCTTGCCATTTACAAATCATCATGATAAAACACTCTAATGGAACATATTCATACCCACAGACCTCCCATAGTTTGAGACGTCTCTACATGCATATATGTAGGATATGTTGAAATGGTGGTTTGGGAGTTTACAATTGGTGTGAATGTGTAATCCGGCCTAACTTGTGGAAGTGAACTGGTGTTGCTGAAATTAATTAGCTAATTATAAGATAATGCCTCTCTCATCGCTGCTTGTCTCAGCTGGAACTGCAATTGGTGAGCAGCACACGTTCTTCTCTTCTTCTGCAGCGCATCCGTGGCAGACAGACACCTGCTAATTATGTGCGTGTCAAGTTTTGGTTGTTAAACCAAAGGGAGGAAAACAGCGAATCTGGCATCATCTCCTATTGCAGGGATTCAATTAAAGGAGGTTTCGTCTGTAAGTTTCCTTCCCAGCAAAGGTATGAACATTCAAAGGTTCTAAAATAACCTGCACTCTTTCAGGAGTTAGTATGTTGTTCGTCTGTGAAATAAAATTGCATTTTAACTTATTTTTCATATTGGATGCCACACTTTAAAAGCCAAAGTTGATTAATCTGTGAAAAAAAAACCTCCTAAAAAATGCTATATTTATAAAAAAAGAAGATATCTGGTCATGATAAAATTTCATATTTTATTAATATTATTTTAATACAGTGCCCTCAACTAATATTGGCACCCTTGGTAAATGTGAGCAAAGGCTGCTGTGAAAATAAATCTGCATTGTTTATCCTTTTGATCTTTCATTCAAAAAATGTAACAAATTCTAACCTTTCATTGAAGGAAAACAATTGAAAGTAGGGAAAATCACACTATGAAATAAATATTGGCCACAATTATTGGTACTCCTAGAAATTTGCATGAAATTTTCCAGCCATGACTTCCTGTTCCACAGGTGTATAAATATGAGGAAATACAAAGTCCAAATTCCCTTAATCATTCATCACAACTAGTAAAACCAAAGAATAGTTATGATTTTCAGCAAAAGATTGTTGAGCTTCACAAAATAGAAAGCTAAAGCATTGAAAATCCCCATCTCCACCGTCAGGGCAATAATTAAGAAGTTCCAATCAACCCAAGATGTTACGAATCTGCCTGGAAGAAGAAATGTGTCGATATCGTCCTAATGCATGGTGAGAAGGATAGAATGGCCAAAGACTCTCCAAGGAATCGCAGAGATTAGTTGAGTCTTGGGGTCTGAAAGTAAAAAAAAAAAAAAAGTAAAAATCAAACAGCACCTACATCACCACAAGTTGCTTGAGAGGGTTTCAAGAAAATCCTCCTCAATCATCCAAAAACAAACTTCAGCATATTCAGTTGTCAGACACGACTGGAACTTCAAAAGGGACCTGGTTCTAAGGTCAGATGAAACTGAAAAATAGCTTTTTGGCAGCAAACCCACCAGATGTGTTTGGTGCAAACAGGGATAAAAAGTACCCCATGCCCACAATTAAATATACTGCTGGATCTTTAATGTTGTGGGCCTATTATTTTGCTAGAGGTCCTGTACATCTTGTTCAGATACATGGTATAGCAAATACCAACAGATAAAAAATCAAAACCTGAATGCCTCTGCTAGAAATCTTATAATAGTTGTTGGATCTTCCATCAGGACAATGATCCAAAACAAACATCAAAATCAACAATCTTCTGAAGCTTCTGTCATGACCATCCCATGCAGTCATCTGACCTGAAACCAAAAGGAAATGAGTGTGCTGAACTGAAGAGAAGAAACGCCAACATGGAACTGGGAATCTGAGGGATCTGGAGAGATTCTGTATGAAGTAACTCTTGTCGGGTGTTCTCCAAACTCATCAGGCATTATAGAAGAAAACTCAGAGCTAATTGTGGCCAACGTGAACTAGAGATAAACATTTATTTCACAATGTGAGCTTTCCCCCACTTTCAATTGTTTTATTTAAATAAAAGGTTAGAATTGTGTGACAGTGTGTTTTTTTGATGAAAGAGTGTCAAGGGTGCCAATAGGGCACTGTACTTCAATATCATAATTTTATGATAATAATTAATCGTTCAAGACTTTTACCCAGCAATTCACATTAAAAAAAGCTAATTAAAAAAAATATATTATTATTATTATTATTTAATTTATTTCTTTGTCAGATTTATTTCTGCGTCGTGAGCTACTGAGGAGCCAAATTGGTGATCTAAAGTAAGCTCATTGCTGTTAATAATTCAAGAAAAATTCGGTTCCATGACCAGGACAACCACAATAGTTAATTTTGATTATATAAATGTTCAGCTCGCCCTGATTACGCACCTTGTCTTATAAATTAAATATTGCTTCCAGATTTTTTGTCATCATTTATTTATTGTTTGCTGCATGAGTTTGCAGTGTCAATCTTAAATCAAACATCACTCTTCCTGCAATGCTGTTGGTTAAATTTTGCCACAAAGGAAAAGTTACCGCATCAGTGTTACTGTATTTTTGTATGACTATCATACCAAAGCAAACTAAAATCATCTTTTGTTGCTGAAAGTCGTCGTTTGAGGATTCCGACCAATGGCGTGAGTTTGGCGGTGGGACTATCTGTTTGTCAACCAATGCAGATGAAGAGAGTGTTTTGAAGTTTGCAATGGTATAAAAATTACACACTTTGCCTTTTAAGGTGACCACTGACAAGCACTAATGTAGAGGTAGTTATTCCTTCTTTTTCATGCAAATATATGCCTGGTCTCCAGAATATCTATCAACACCTGTCCCATCCTGTGACCCAACAAAAATGATTGTCAGTTCCCCCGACAGTTCTGTGTTATTGATTCCCCCCCCCCCCCCCCCACCCCCACCCCCACCCCGTTTCCAAGACAACAAGGTGGCAGTTAAATTGACACATTTGTCTCTGGGCTGCATAATCCCTTCAAGAGGATTTACACTTGCTAATCAAACACCTTCTGAGATTGAGCGAAACAATTTCCCTCAAGTCGAATTCAAGCCAAAAGTGAATCTTATAAATATAGTGCACTGTTTGCCATTTGATCGGCATTTAAATAGAATTGATGGAAAGGGGGTAGGCCTAAATCTTCAGCCATGCACAAAAAGAAGAAGAATGTTTGTTGTAGTTGGTTGCAATTGTTCGCTAGTTTCCTTGGCTTCTACCATATGCAAATTACATTTATGTATTGTGTATAACCTTGCAGACCAAAAGCTATTTTTATTCAAATATCCCCTAACTTTTTTCTAAAAAATGACTAGAGGTATAATCCGTAGCCACATGCTTAGTTAGCCAAACAAGAAGTGCAAGCCACGGGAAACAAGTCAAATTAATTTTGAGACCACGGATGTCTTCTTAATCCCACGGTTAATAACTTCAGCTGTAAGTACAGAATATCATTAACACCTTGAAAAGCAAAGCTGCCTCGGAGGCAGGCATTTTTTGTCATTATGTTTCAGCTCAGTGAAAATCCAAAGGCAGAAAGTGAAATTGAATGCCGTCTGTCTGTTTTTTCCTCTGAGAGATTGCTTTCTGTCCTGAAATGTAATGTGCATCGTAAATTTGGTTCAGAAAACACTTATTTTTGTTTGCATGATAGTAATCACAATTCACCGTGGTTAACTTAAATATTCTACACACTTCATTTATTAGCTTGTGTTGCATGAAGATGACTTGTTGATGAATTGTGAATTGATGAATTGGGTTTTCCAAATGTAAAAATATAAATGTAAATTTCGAATTGCAGATGACTTGTAATAATCTTTGTGTCCTAGAAACCTCAATGATACATATGTTAATCTGGCATAATCATAATGCAGCACACAGATATCATTGCTGCTTCAGCCTTCTGTTGGTGCTTCAGCCTTGATCAATAACAAAATAGAAAAATGCTTTTCAAAAATGTTATCCGAATCATAAAGGCTTCTGTTTGAGGTCAGTTTTACCACGGTAAAAAGATAGACAAATAAAAGAATGTCAGCATGTAAAAATTAATTAATATTCAACACCTGGTGTTTCAAAAGTAATGATGCATTTTTCATAGTCAAAAAAAGCTCTTACAAGATAAAAAAAAATCATGAAATACCAACCTGTTTATTTTTCTTTTCTTTTTTACTATATTACAAAGACTTTCATAACGGATAATGAAGGTTAAACAGACAACAAAACAACTTGATCAATGAAAACATGTTCCCACACAATGAACAACGTCTTGGAACAATGCATTTGATGTTAAATCATTAAGGCCCTTCTTCTCTCTTTCGCCTGGCGTTTGTTTCCTCATGAGCGTATTCAAACAGTGATGCTCAGCAAAATGCAAGTTAAATGCAGTCTGATCAATACTAATGAAGTCTGATCAGTGAACACCGTGCAGCTAACACATCATAGACAAAGCCTCTAAATTGCTTATTTGTGTTTTCTAGTCTACCTTATATTCAGTAACAAAATCCATGTGTTGATATAACATGATTGTAAATGCACTGCAATAATTATTCAAAGAGGACGGTTTCCAGGGACGTGCGGTCAGGGTAGGCAGGGTAGGCAGTTTCCACCAAAGGAAATGTTGACATTACATTTATTAATTCCAAGAGCTTTATTAATTCACCACATTATTAATTGCATTTATTTTATTCCAAATATTCATTTTTGTAACAAAATTTTTCAGGAATACACATATAATATACCCCTTTTGCCATTGTTTGCTCCTAAAAATCATTGTTTCATGCAGAAAATTCAAGGCCATGGCCATTGAGGCAGAGGTTAGCAGTGCCTCTTTGGTCCATAGAACGTAGTTTACGTAGATTTGCGCAGTCAGATCTCATGCTGTCTTGAATTATCAACATTGAGGCAGAGACCGAGCTTGCTTCATGTCAAGTGATCCACTCGCTCAAGCTACTTTAGCATCTAGCGGCACCTAGCGTTGGAAGCGTCCTATGAAGAAAAAAGAGCTGTGGTCGCTAACGGGAAACCGCTGTAGACGAAGTCCATGCGTCTATCACTCTGGACAAAGATGTCAATTACTTTGTTGTAAAAGTCCTCTTTGTTGGGTGTATTTCTCAATTTCATGAGTCTCTCCTTTTCAATGAAAATTAAGAGCCAAGGAGGAAAGTCTGTTCTGCTCCATTCACGTCAGAGGCGCCCGCGCCATTGGATGTGCAGTTGCCGGAGCACAGCCTGAGCGAGCCATACGCTCACTGTGCTAACGTTAGCTGTGCAGCTGCAAATGCGTTTCATAGGCTTCAGTAAATCGAGGAAAAGGAGTTTCGTCTACAAATAAAAGTAAGCACTCCCTTTAAAACGTAAATTATTCATTTATTTATTATTTTTAAAACCCTTATATTGGCTTGTGTGTGTTGTCTGATGGTGGGATAGGCCTGCTGTGCGCTGACACCAAAATGTTCTCTCTTCCATACCCTGGTGCGCCGTCAGCTCTGCCACATTTGTCCTGTAGGTCTATCTGTGCGATTATGGTGCATTTCGTAAGGATTAAAATGCTGTTTTGTAGTTCTCTTTTTTTAATCCTGGTGCACCGTCGCCAGGCGCTCATTGCGTGTCGGTGTGTGCGCCTAGCGCAGTTTGTAGGAGCGAATAAGCTGTTTTTGTACTTTAAAGCTGTAATGCTGACACAATGTTTTCTGACTGTAGTGTAGCCTATTCAAATCCTAGTGCGCCGTCACCAGAGTGACCAGGCCAATAGTTTGTGTGTGGCTGTCTGTGCGCGTTTGTGCATTTTGAAGGACTGACTAGGGTGCTTGTCGGTTCGCTGACAACGCGCCGCCTCCCCCTCTTACTGTGTCCCGCACAAAACATTTGTTTGTTGTATAAGTCATAAGATAGATGTGTCCATTAATTTGATTATTAGATTTGATTGTGCATTAGCCTCACATATGACTGACTTTGCTGTATGAAGGAAGCGATGTGATGATGCCTGATATGAACTTGGGTTCCTACATTAACTGAATGAATATATGAACATATATATGCCACATTGATAGGTCACAGCCTACCCATGACAAGATTTCACCGCACGTTACTGACGGTTTCCCTGCAGCTTCTTTTTCATTTATGGACTTCTTACCAAGGTCAGAAATTATCCAAGGCTCAGGGATAAAAGGCCAGCAAAAAATGATACCGGCAGTAACAACGGCAACGGCAATGACAATTATTTAAAAGGTTCTGGACAAAAATTTGACCAGACAAACCAAATTCAAATTCAGTATTTTATGTTGATTATACATTTGACCATGTAGGGGGAATTTCTGTGTAATCTTAACATCAGTTTCACTAAATAAATTTTAGAAATCTGTTGAAACAAAATGGAAATTTGTGAGAACAAAAATAGCGGCCAATACAATTTGAAAATCACAATTCACAGTGGTAGTTGAGTAGTTGTCAGTGGAGGGATATAAAGCTTTCAGATTTCATCAAAAATATCTTTATTTTTGTTCTGAAGATGAACAAAAGTCTAAGGGGTTTAGAACTACATCAGGGTGAGTAATTAATGACAGATTTTTCATTTTTGGGTGAACTCACCCTTTAAAAAGTTTATAAGGTGCTTCTTATGTAGAACCTTTTAAAGGTTTCTATTATGGGATATTTTATGGATTTAGTTTTAATTAAATTTGTTTAAACTCATTTGTATTATTTTGATTAAATTTTATTTATTAAATAGCTGGTAAAAAATCAGAAAAAAGATCCGCACATGAATGTAGGCCAAAAACGTCTCGGTTACGTATGTAACCCTAGTTCCCTGATAGGGAACGAGACGCTGCGTCAAACGCTGCGGGAACGCCCCTGCGTTGTGCGTCATGAAGCACGTATGGAATCAGCCCAATGGAGAGATGAAACGTCATAGGCGGGTGACGTCATCGACCAGGAAACTATAAAGCACCCCAAAAACACAAGCGCATTAGCTTCTGATAGGCTTGAAGGAAGCGCTAACGGGAGTGCCGGGAGTATGGCGGAGCGACGCAGCGTCTCGTTCCCTATCAGGGAACTAGGGTTACATACGTAACCGAGACGTTCCCTTTCAAGGGAACTTCGAGCTGCGTCAAACGCTGCGGGAACGCGAATACCCACGTCGCCATAGGACCAAATGACCGTCATGTGAGACTAGCGCACAGAGGACGAGAGCACCTGTGCCCCAGGGGTAGAGCTTAAGTCTAGGTCATAGAACTTAATAAAAGTATGCGGTGAAGACCATCCAGCCGCATCACAAACATCACTCAGGGAAACCCCCGACAAAAGAGCTTTAGAAGCAGCCATACTCCTGGTAGAGTGAGCTCGGACAACCAAAGGTGAAGGCTGGCCAGCCGACTCATAAGCAAGTGAGATAGCCTCAACCACCCACTTGCTCATTCTCTGTTTAGACGCCGGACACCCTTTCCTGGGTGGCCCGAAACATACAAAAAGTTGTTCTGATTTCCTCCACAGGGCAGCTCTGTGGACATAAGCGTCTAATGCCCTAACAGGGCAGAGTGAATTAAGTTTCTCCTGGTCCGATGACATAAATGGAGGAGGACAGAAAGCCTGCAGAACCGTAGGTCTAACAATATTAGTAGGAACCTTAGGAACGTAACCTGGTCTAGGATGCAGAAAAGCTTTAACCATGCCAGGTGCAAATTCCAGGCACGAGGGTGAAACCGACAGAGCCTGCAAATCTCCGATTCTTTTTAGTGAAGAGATAGCAAGCAAAAAGATAGTCTTAAAAGTGAGAAACTTCTCGGGAACTTCTTCGATAGGTTCAAAAGGAGCTAGGGAAAGACCTTCTAATACAATGGCCAGATCCCAAGTCGGCACCCTCGTACGAACTGCTGGCCTCAGCCTCAAAGTGCCACGGAGGAAACGAGTTATAAGCGGGTGTCTCCCAAGAGAAACTCCACTGAAAGGGACGTGGTAAGCAGCTAGTGCCGCCACATACACCTTTAGTGTGGAGGGGGATAACCCTGTGGAGAAGCGCTCCTGCAGGAATTCCAGCACTGCACCCACTGGGCAGTTAACTGGGTCCTGCAGGTGTTCTCCACACCAAGAAGTGAAAAGTTTCCACTTCAAGGCATAAAGCTTCCTCGTGGATGGAGCTCTGGAGTTAAGAATGGTCTCAACAACCTCGGTTGAGAGACCGGAGTCTATGAGCTGGGCCCCCTCAGAGGCCAAGCCCACAGTTTCCACAATTCTGGGCGGGGGTGAAGTATCGTGCCCCCCGCCTGGGAGAGTAGATCCCTCCTGACCGGGAGCTCCAAAGGAGAACCGTCCAGGAGAGAAATCAGGTCCGCAAACCATACTCGGGCCGGCCAGAACGGGGCTACTAGTAGTAGACTGACCCCGTCCCGGCGGACCCTCTCCAGAACTCCTGGTAACAGAGCAATCGGGGGAAAGGCGTACAGACGTGACCTCGGCCACGGCTGCACCATAGCATCCAACCCCAGGGGGGCTGGAAGAGTGATGGAGAACCACCGATGACAATGAGTGGTCTCCTTGGAAGCGAATAGGTCCACCTCGGCGCGACCGAAACTCAACCAAAGGAGCTCCACCACCTCGGGGTGGAGTCTCCATTCCCCTGGCCTCGGCCCCTGCCTCGACAGGGAGTCTGCTACCACATTCAAATACCCAGGGAGATACATTGCTCTCAGAGATAGTAGCTTCCCTTGGGACCACAGGAGGATCTGACGGGCCAACTTGTAAAGCCGGCGAGACCGCAGGCCCCCCTGATGATTTATATAAGAGACCACCGACGTGTTGTCTGATTGAACTAACACATGATGGCCTCTCAGGTCTGTTAGGAAGTGTTTCAGAGCCTGAAACACAGCCAACATCTCTAGACAATTTATGTGCCACGAAAGATGATGATCCTGCCACAGACCTTGGGCTGGGCGACCACTCATGACCGCCCCCCACCCTGTGAGGGAAGCATCCGTCGTTAGCGTTATGCGACGACAAAGAGCCCCCAGCACAGGACCTTTGGATAGGAACCAAGTTTCTCTCCACATGACCAGAGCACGAAGGCAGCGCCGCGTGACTTTGAACGTGCGGAGCGGATTTCCCCTCGGGGAGAATCCCTTGGTCCTGAGCCACCACTGTAGCGGTCTCATGTACAACAGGCCGCAAGGTATAACGTTGGACGCTGCTGCCATCAGACCCAACAGTCTCTGAAACTGCTTGACAGTGAGTAGCTGGCCTAGCTTCACTTGTTTCACAGCTGAGAGAATCGAAGCGATGCGGGTCGGAGAGAGTCGCGCCCGCATCGATACCGAATCCCAAACGACACCCAGAAAAGTGGTCTTCTGGGAAGGAGATAATACACTTTTCTTTGCGTTCAGCCTCAACCCCAACTTTCTGATATGAGCTAGGACGACATCTCGATGCCGAACCGCCATCTGCTCGGTCTGGGCTAAAATCAACCAATCGTCGATGTAATTGAGAATACGAATGCCCTGAAGCCTCAGAGGCACTAGTGCTGCATCCATGCATTTCGTGAAAGTGCGGGGAGATAAAGCTAGGCCAAACGGAAGAACCCTGTACTGGTACGCCTCGCCCCCGAAGGCGAACCTCAGGAACTTCCTGTGTTGTGGAAGGATGGACACATGGAAGTATGCGTCCTTCAGATCTATCGTGACAAACCAGTCCTCGGACCTGATTTGAGACACGATCTGCTTGATAGTGAGCATCTTGAATTTTAGCTTCCCTACCGAGCGATTCAATATGCGCAGGTCTAAAATTGGACGCAACCCCCCATCCTTCTTTGGAACGATGAAATATCGGCTGTAATGACCTGACTCCAAACTGGGAGGAGGAACCCGTTCTATAGCCTCTTTTTGAAGGAGCGTTTTCACCTCTTGTTCCAATACCAGAGCCTGCTCGGGGCCCACCACTGTGTGCAGAACCCCTCTGAATTTTGGTGGACGACACCTGAACTGGATAGCATAACCCTTTTCTACTGTCTGCAGGACCCAATGAGATATTTTTGGAAGGCTTTTCCACTCTGCCAGAAATTCTACTAAGGGTACCAGCCTCTCGAGACTGGCCTCTGGTGTAACTTGAGCAGCAGACGCAGCGCCCTGTAACGGCGCACCGGCAGGGAACAACTGGTCTGACCGCTCTGAGACCCTCCTCAGAGGGAGCGAGCGTCCCTCGGGAAAGCGCTCGCTGGGATCGTCTGTGCCCCGGCATAAAGGCGGGGTTGGCAGAACGAGCCCCTGAGGGCACCGAGGAGGAATGGGCACCGTAAAAAGAGGTGAACACCTTTCCGCCTCGGTGGGGACCACCCTCAGCATCCTGAACGGCTTGGCGTCAGGACTTCTTCTTAGCCGAAGCCTTCTTAGCCAATATAACTGTCCTCAGATCAGTTCTACTGGGAGAAGGCTTCGGCTGAGAGTGTCGCGGCTGAGCCCACTGTCCAGCAGGGGGAGCACGAGACGCGACACTCTGCCTCTGCTGCGCTCTATGTGATGAGCTCGAAGACGGCCGGGGCTGCTCCCGCCCAGCAGCCCCAGGGACATGAACTTTAAGGGGAAGAAACTTTTTAAAAGCTGCAGTTTGTTTCTTTTCTTCTTGGAATTTATCGATAACTGAATTCACAGCATCACCAAACAACCCCATGGGAGAAAGAGGAGCATCTAAAAGAAAAGCTTTTTCTCTCTCTTTAATATTAGTCTGATTTAACCACAAATGTCTTTCTGCGGCCACCAGAGCTGCCATAGAACGACCCATTAATTTGGCCGATTCTCTGGTGGCACGCAGGGATAAATCAGCAGCCTGACGCAGTTCACGAACTACGTCAGTACTGACCTCCTCACTCTCACTCATGTCCCTTAGCAGATCAGCCTGGTATGCCTGCAAGATTGACATAGTATGCAGACATGACGCAGCCTGACCTGCTGCCGAATATGCTTTACCCACTAAAGCCGAAGTGTTTCTTAAAGGCTTGGTGGGTAATGCCGGTGCCTTAAAAGATGATGCTGCTTCGGGGGAGAGATGGCTCGCAAGCGTCTCTTCCACACGAGGCAAAGCACCATAACCATGAGCCTTGGCTCCCATAATATTAGCGTATGTTGAAGTCTGGGGACTAAACACTCTATATGACACCGGTTTTCTCCATGATTTCGACACCTCGGTGTGGAGATCATGGAAAAACGGCAGGCACCGGCGTGGAGGCTGCACACGTGACGGCAAAAATCTCTCATCCAACTTTGATTTAGAAACAGACTCCTGTCTAGTCACTGGCCATTCAATATTAAGTTTTTCAACAGCTCTTGTTAACACCTCCATAAGCTCATCACTCTCAGGAGTGTGGGGTGGCGAATCCTCCACATCTCCCTCAACACTAACAACATCAAGTTCCTCAGAACTGGATAGCATTGGTGCCTCAGCCCGAGCGGAAGAAACCGCAGCGCGTGCTTCCGAACCCGGGACTGAGGCACTGGATCTCACAGGTGAAGGGAGAGATAAGGCAGAGCCCGTCTCAAACCCAACTGTGAGATCCATCTGCGATCCCCACGATAAGCGCCGCCGCTCTGCCTCGGCAGAAGCGGGACCCGAACCGCGGGGAGCGCGCACCGAACCGCTCTCCTCAAAGAGCGACCGGCGGGAGCGGAGCGTCCTTAACGGCAAACGCTCGCAATGCTCACAGTCTGCTCCCTCGAGAGCAAACTGGGCATGCTGAACTCCCAAACAAACAACACAAAGATCATGTGTATCCCCGCTCGTTAAATAACGCGAGCAGGGAGGAACACACTTTCTAAACTGCTGTTCGTCCGCCATAATCTCTCAATATATATATATATAGGGATAAATTGTTTGTGTGGTGCAGGGTATGTAAGACAGACAATATCACACAGGGACAGATTCACATGTAGCGCGACTGAAAGCACAGAAGCTAATGCGCTTGTGTTTTTGGGGTGCTTTATAGTTTCCTGGTCGATGACGTCACCCGCCTATGACGTTTCATCTCTCCATTGGGCTGATTCCATACGTGCTTCATGACGCACAACGCAGGGGCGTTCCCGCAGCGTTTGACGCAGCTCGAAGTTCCCTTGAAAGGGAAACTGGATTTTATTGTCCAGAGGCAACAAATAAAGTGCAAGTTGCACAAAATGTTTTCGGGTTCAACCCTTCACCAGTGCCATGTGTTACTAAGCATACACCTGCGGTAATTTACACACTTATTACCGTAATCCATGTAACATACCGGAATCTGATTTTATTTACATCAATGGTCTACATAATTATACATACATTTCACAGCAATCCTCTATTCAAAACTTTGAAAACATTTTTTTTTTAAATCATAAATATTCTCATTCCCATTATTGAATATTACAAAAGATTATTATCATCATCCCTACACGTCACACAATTACACATTGAAATGCATAATGAAACAACATTTATAGAAAACAATTGAGAGTATATTCCTCATTCATGCCCAAAGGATAGCATGAATGAGGATAGTCATGCAAAAGTCTCCACTCCAACTTATAGGACTGTCTTACATGTCCTATAACTACAAAATTGAATTCCGAGATCGAATGGCCATCTCATTAAAATGACGTGCAACTGGAGATTTTCTTTCAAATAGCGCTACACATGGCTCTGATGAAGGGTTGAACCCGAAAACATTTTGCGTACCTTGCACTTTTTCACTTTATTTGTGTTTGGCGCATTTCCAATCCCTTAAACAGCTGGTAAACACACTTGATCACTAGAAAAAAATTGTGTAACACTTTACAATAAGATTCATAGTTAACATTAGCTAACTACATTAGTTAACACACTAATAATGAACTGCACTTCTACTGCATTTATTAATCTTTGGTAATGTTAATTTCAGCATTTACTAATACATTATTAAAATATAAAGTGTTGTTATTTAACATTAGTTAATGCACTGTGAACTCACATGAACAAACAATGACAGCCGTATTTTTATCAACTAACATTATCAAAGATTACTGTAACAAATTTATTGGTCATGGTTAGTTTATGTTAATTAATACATTAACTAATGCAAACAAGTAAACCTTATTGTAAAATGTTACCAAAGATTTCAATAGCCCATTAAACATGAAAGAGTTATGGAATCATTTAAGATATTTATTATTATATAGAACCTTTTTGGCGTAAAGGGTTCTTTAAAATGGATTCAATAACCCCCCAAAAAGTGCAATTTTGTGTGTTCAGTTGTTGAGGATGCAGCAGAATCTGTCATACATTTTCTGGTAATGAGATCCAGACTTAAAAATCTGCTTTTAAAATGCTAAAGTTGTGATATATTTCCAGTTATAATGCTCTTCTCCTTTATTTGATGAAGTACTGCAGCCATGATCAGCAAAAAAAACAGTTTTGGTTAAATTGGATTGCAGGTGCAGAATGGTCATGACCCCAACAAGTTTCTCTGTATAAAAGACAATTCAATTTCTCAGTACTTCATTAGAACTAAACACAATTGTGCATGTTAGATAAATTATCTGGTAGACTTATCAGTTCTATCTTCCCAGCATTATTTAGTTAAAATATCAATTCTACTGTACATTGTATTCTTTTTTTTTTCTGCAGCCCATTAATTTCTGGTACAACATTGTTCACTGAGCAGGTTCAATACATTCATCTGTGCAGTATGTAAAATAACTTAAAGGAAAAGCCAAATGATGCAAATATAGGCTCTGTTTGTATATTTAATAACAAATACATAACCTTATCGATTGAGAAAGGAAGAGAAGCACTGAGAGAGAAAATTGAATTCTGGAAGAAAAAAAAAGAGATTACTGGTGATGGATCTTCTTGTGAGGCTGAATGTGTGTGTTTTGAATCTACAGCGGCAGCAAGGATACAACTAGCAAGAGAGCACTTATCATACGGTACAATAGAGCTGCTATTTCCTTAAAGATATCAGACGGAGACTGGGCAGAATTAATTACTGTGAGACTGTTGCTGTTTCAAGGACTTTTTTTCCCCCACAGCTGAAAATGAGATTAGAGCTAACGCCTCAGTCATATGAGAGAATGGTGATTAATTTCTCGAAGGAATTTGCCTCCAAATCAGTAAACTTTCTCTATTAGCAATTTAGATCAGACCTGCATTTTGCAGCAGTGAATATTCACCTGACAAGCATCATCACACTTTATTAACAGCTCAGTCAGTGCTGCATTTTGGGGCCCTCATTTCCAACTGACACACGCACGCATCGTAGACTGACAACTGTTATGAATCCATTGACAAATCCACAATGTGTTTTTGCAACCGCATACAGTGCAAACAGGCAGACCACTCCTGTTTCACTCCACTGTAATACATAATAATGTCTGCCAATCTCTCCTCCACAGCTAAAAATATGAAAGTATTTTTACAGCTATATGTTTTTCTTTCCTTAAAAGGATGGTTGATCCAAAAAATAGAAAGTTTAATTTTTCATCGTTTAATTACTCTGATGTCATTTCAAACCTGTATGAATTTCTTTCTGCCATCTTCCGCTGCTCTCTTCCATACAATGAAAGTCAATGGCGATCAGGAATTTATTAATGAAAGGCATTGAAAAATAGTCTATGACTTGTGTGTGCACTATATTAAAAGTCCTCTCAAGACAAAAGATAGCTTGTGAGAAACAGATCAGTATTTTAATATGTAGGCTATATCCACAAATAATTGTGACTTGAAAATCTGTTAACATTCACTTTCAATATATGTAAAAGAGTATCTCTTTTTCCACAAATGTAGACATACGTGTTTGGAACAAAATGCCAATGAATAAATGTTCTCCTTTTAATACATATGCATTTACATATCAATAGCTATTCAGTTTTCAGCAGGTTGGCCCACTCAGATGGACAATGACACCTGAAAACCAGCTAATAATAACCAAGTTTGTTTACATAAAATGCTTGCTTAATTGGGTCAGAGAGAGGATGAATATGCTTATGTAAAACTGAAGAGCTTTGATTAACAAAAAAGAAAAGAAAAGATAAACACCTAGGGAATACATTAGAATTTAGTGCAAGACTCACAACAGCATCATCTTTAACCAACGATTGAAATTATTTACAATTCATCCCTATGTTCTTTTGTGATATTGCAATAAAATAATATGAATGCCATCTCAAACTCGATTTCGCTGCATATTAGCTATGGTGAATACAAAGGCCCTGTGTATAAGTAGTGAAATCCTTATATAACACTTTTCTCGTCACATCAGAAATCTGCACTGTTGAATCAGCGTTTTGAGTCTCAGCTGCAACGGTGGCAGGACTCTAGTTACGGGCCGTGAGGGGGAAGCGCCCAGGATGACAAAAGCAAAAATCTAGATTAATGACAGGAATCAAGCTGTGGTGTCATCCGCGAGAGGGCACATCAATCTCAAATCAGATTACTCAAGATTAATGACGGCAAAGAAAAACATCTTGATAATGAACTTTATAATGATGGATGGTGCCCTGAGTTAATGTTAGAAAGCCTGAAGTGCAGTTTCCTGGCCCAGGCACAGAGACAGGATAATCAAAGGGGAAGAGATGTTCAGAAATTGCATCATATTCAAAGATCGTCATACTTCTAAGTCTGAAAGCAAGTGTGTGACTCCCTGTCTCCAGGGACACTGATCAAAGCCATGAAAGTCAACTGATGCACTGTAGTTCATTTCAGAGGAGTAGGACTAGCTCTTATGATGCATAATCACTGACAGTCAGTCAGTTTTGCACTCTGCATTGTCAGCATGGCTGTGTATTTGACATTCATTGGAAGTTTAAAAGTTTCAGCGAGGTGTGATCTTTATTACCAGGCTTGAACATTAAAGGAGTAGTGCATCCACTTCATGTCGTTCCAAGCCCCAATTACTTACATGCTTCTGTGGAACATAAAAAGTACACATTTCAAAGCATGTATTGGTCACACTTTTGCACCTTCAATGGATGTGGACTGGAGCTTTTAGGTTTCAAAAGGAATGACGTAAACGTATCAAAAGTCTATACATCTCATGTGATATACAGAGGTGTCAATTACAGGTTCAGAAAGTAAAATTCCTCCTCAGTATTTTGTTCCAATCACATGGATTTGCTAATTAGCACAGTTTTTCAGCCAGGAGATAGAACTAATTAGTGAAATCAGCTGGCTGAGTTAATGGGTGGAATAAACATATGGCAGGACTTTTACTTTCTGACCCCTGGAATTGACACCTCTGGTGATATATCCAAAGTGATACAATTCTCCTAATTTTTTAACATAAGAGCAGGCTCAGATATTTTAACGTTGAATGTGCTAGGCTTTGATGTCAGCCACTTCCAGTTACTCTTGCTGTGCAAAAGCAGTCCGTTATGCTGCTTGATATTGCAAACTAATTATTGTAATCATAAGCACTGGTTTGTAGTGAATAATTTTACAGTTCACTGCACTTTGTTATTCTTCTAGTTTGTATAGCAGCTAATGAATCGGAAGTCTCATACATTCACAAGAAATAGCTTTCTATTTACAAGAGTGACAATCACGTATTGTATAACCAAAACTCACATCCGTAAATTCAGCACTCACAACCGCATTTTCTGTGAATCCCTGCTGTGTAAATGGAATCGCACTTAAGGTCTGGTTACTTTAGTAAAAAGGTCCATTGTTTGTTATCAGTAATGTGCATGAAGCACTTCTCACGCAGAAGTCACTTTCAAACCAAGTCAGTTGTCAATTCGGCGTATTCATTTGACCAACTTAAACCAGTTGGAAGTCTTTTGCCCTCACGTGAAATTCCATATCGCCTGGATTTGTATGAAAATGTCTGGATTTCAACTAAGAACGGTAAATATGACCACACCTTTATTCAACGTGCCAAACTCAAGTGATTAACTTGAACCCAATCTGCATGGGGAAATCTTTCAAAAATGCTCTAGCAAAAATGTGCTGATTCCTGTTGAACCAATGTGACCGCACTTTTAGTGCTACTTTAGTGCTACCTACTTTTTTCTACGTGATTCTGAAGTGCACATTCGATGGACACTTTACTATCCCATGAGGCCACGGGAAAGGATTTGTGAATGACAGCGAAACCTCGCAGCTGATGCTGGTAGGTCACATGATAATTGTGGACACTTTATTTTAAGGTGTCCTTGTAACACTGTAATTATGTGTGTATGTACTGAATATCAATTAATGACATGTACTTACTATAGGGTAGGGTTATGAATATGGTTTGGTTTAGGGTTAGTTGCTTGTAATTATGCATAATTTACTGTAATTACAACAGTAAGTACATGTAACATGTAAAGAGACTGTCAAATAAAGTGTTACCGATTTTTTAAGTATAAACTCACTTCATTTTGAGCACAAGTCATTGTGACAAACATCACAAGTCATTTTCTCAAGTAAAGGTATCTTAATTTAAGAATGTTTCGATATTTGTATTGGAAAAAAACGACAAAGAGACTAACTAAAAAAGTTACTTTTGCAGTGTTTTAACTCTAGAAGCTGTTTTAGACTCAAAATGTACTCGGGTAGTGCTCTTAAAGACAATATCCAAGCCACTACTTTATGCTGATATGTGAACAGGGCATTTCGAGACTCCAAGGTTGTGTTCACACTTGACAGATGTTGTTCGTTTAAAGCTAACTCTGGTGCGATTACTCTGTTAGTGCCGTTCATTTAAATAACTGTGAATGCTTCCATCCGAACCCTGATGTGCACCAAACAAGTGAGAACCCTGAAAAGATGGGTTTCGGTCCGCTTCCAAATTAAATATGACTGAAATACGAACGCAACACCAACCAAAGACATCTAAAAGAACCAAAAAACAGGACGTGATGTCACAATATGCGACCCTAAAAGTCTGAATGCCTAAGCATACCAGGTTTTTATCATCATGCTTTGCCCATTATAGTTCATAACAGGCATTGGAAACTCTGTCTCCTTGCAGCAGATCTTCATTTGTGTGCAACAGAGGTTTTTGGTGCTGTTTTGACACCTTTACACATTTTATAAGCACTTTATGAGTTCTCAGCTGGCAAAAATGCCATCATACAAAGAGCATATTTAGCTAAGCCCACAGGATTGTTTTGGATTTTCGGTAAATTCTGTCACAAAATATACATTATAAAAGCCCTTTTTTGTATCTTTCTATTCTGTCTTTAAAATGACACTATGAATGCTAAGCGAACCATGATTACATTTGGGATTAATAATTTTTGGTCTGTACAATTTGTAAAGAAAAAACTTTTTCTGAATTTGGAACTGCATACTAACATACTATTTCTGCCTTGTAAAAGTATAGTAAAAGTTACATGAAAATAATTTAGAATTCAGTATTTAATCAACTATTTAATTGACAAGATTTCACTCAAATGAATGATTCATTCACAAACATCTTTCATGAATGGACCAAGGAAAGCTATGGTTCTCAGATTATTAGTGAATAACTCATAATAGTGCTGTCTCCATTCATTGTAACTAGAAATAGATTGATTATTAGTTTATGCAAAAATGGGTTAAGAGTGAGTAAATAAAAGAGAAATTCATCAAGTAATTAATCAAAAGAACTTGAAAATAAATTGATGATAGTATGTCTATAGCATGTTTACTATTAATATTAATAATAATTGTGGCAACATGAGTAAATTCAGCAATAAGCTGCTACAGAAAAATCATTTTCATTTTTTTTCATCTTTTCATCTTTTCGATATTTCAATTTTAGCACCTGCTGAGAGTAGTTTTAGTTATTCTTGCTATCAGAATCATAACCACCGGCTGTATTTCCCTGGTGACTGATAGTGCTAATGCAATATGGCATAACGTATTTCATGTCTAGATGGGGAAAAGGTCAGATAAATTATATTAGTATGTCTTAAATTACATAAAGTGATCTTTTCTACCCCTTTTAACTGTATTTGCCTCTAGGGGTTTTTAAATGAAGAATAACAGGCAGATGTTTCTTGAGTTTCTGTAATAGCAAGACGTCCATCTCATTTAATGTCTCTGCATTCTGTTTCCATCAACCTTTTCCCAAAGCGGAATAAGGGTCAGAGATACATGTTAAATTCCATATTTAATTTATAAATAGGCAAGAGAATAAATAGCTTTTTGATATTTTCAATTTCCAAGCCAGCCAAAGTTGTTACTTCCATTTACACTCTCCTTTTGTCTCTGAAAAAAAAAAGTTTTTTTTTTTTTTGCACAAGTGCCCAAGTGCATTTGCCATTATGCATTAAAGTCTAGTTCCCTTTTGTTCAGTCACTTCGAGTTACGTCAGTGACTGACGAATGGGGGTTTCACTTAGAAAGCATAAGGAAGTACGCTGGCAACATGCAGATATGTTTCTGTTTCGGAGCCAAGAGGTCCTCTTCACTTCTGTAAGCCTATTTCTGAGTCTTTTCTTTGAGAATCTTCGAGACGAGCAGCTTTCCAGTCTGTGTTGGTGTGATGGTGTTATCCAGCAGGTTTCACATTCCTGCCTGCTGATCTGTGCAGTGGTCTGCAACAGCGTGTGAGTTTCTCCCTGGGCGCTTCAGCACAGCTGCTGAGCTTCCTCTCACAAAAAGAGCTTGCACGTGGCACGTCTTTTTAAAGATGTCTCGCCCGTGTTCTTCTGGGTGCGGTCGCTCCGTTTTGTTGTCTGATGGGCATGAGCGCTGCCTTGCGTCTTTGGGCTTAGAGCATGGTAAGGCAGTGTTTGCGGATGAATCATGTTCTCTTTGCAGGAACATGACCATCGCGATGTTGTGGTCAAGACTCCGTGACCTCACTACAGGTAGAGTCCCCTCTGCCACACCCAAATCTATCCCCTCCACAAGAGGTGATACTCTCTACCCTTGACGGGGCCGCGGTTAATGGGTACACTGGGATTCCCCCTGTTGAAAGCTCTGTTGCGATGCAACTGTGTCCTCAGAGTGCTCGAACATGGCGATCCTAAGCACCCCTCAAAAGCTTGTAGGACTTCGAGGACTTCGCCCAACAAATCTCGGCCACCCAGAAACAGACTGAGGCCACAAAACACATACTGCCATGGCGGCCAGCTGCTGCCTCCACCCGGCACAGTTGCCTCAGTCTGCGACTCCCACCCCTCCCGCTCGGCCCCAGCAGCAGCCTTTACCCGGGCCGCGCCATGGAGGTGGTCGAAGGAAGGCGCCCCAGTCCGCTCCAACCCCGCAGCCCGCTAAACGCCAGGCAAACGCCAGGCGCTCCTGATGCGGACAGCTCAGAGATGGGCTTCAGTTCTGTCGAGGAGGTGGTAGCAGGGCCACTCCTTCCCCCGGATCTTTTGAATCTTTTGTTCTCCCACCGCTGGCTTGCCAGCCAGTGGCAACCTAATGTGGTTAAAGACAGAACTGACTTCCCCATCTCTGAGCCCCCACACAGCGCAGATGGTAGAAAACCAGGTTGCTGCTAGAAGAGGTGTTAGTGAGGCCTGCAGGGGGTGCTATCCCAGTGGTCTGTGTGGGTCCTAACGCCCCAGTATAGTGATGGGGACACTATACTCTAACAAGCACCGTGCTTCGTGTAGTGGTGCAACCCCGGCACTCTTGCCAAATTAGCCCGATGGCCTCTATCCATCATGGCCTCCTAATCATCCCCCATATATACTCATTGGCTTTATCACTGTCTCCTCTCCACCAATAAGCTGGTGTGTGGAGGGTTTTCTGATGCCACATCATCCAGGTGGATGCTGCACATTAGTGGTGGTTGAGGAGATCCCCCCTTCCATAGGTAAAGCGCTTTGAGTACCCAGAAAAGCACTATATAAATGTGACAAATTATTATTATTTTTTTAATTATCCCAGCAGCTACCCCATGTGTGTATTCTTCCACGATCTGCTTACATGAACCCGTGACTTTCCCTTGGCAAAGTCCGCTCTACAGCCATTGTCTGGTGTATTCTCCCCCTTCTCAGGCTGGAGCCACCCCAGTGACATTCCATATGTTGTACTGCCCCTTCCGGCCAGTCCATATGTTTATTCTCCACGTTACCTCCATTCGGGCAGGTTGTGGCTTCCGCAGCATCCCTCTCCTCTGGAAAGGTACGCTTTGCCAGTGTTATCCAAGAGTTCCACTGTGTGGGTTATAACGAAACAGCAGTTGAACTCCCTCTACGCAGGCCTTCCGCCCCAGTCAGTGGAGGGTCTGAGAGTCCTGCGTAGGGCACTGGATGTGGCAGCAACCGTGGTGTTTGCCATAGGGATCCCAATTACGTTGGCACGTCGATGTAACGTTGAATGTGACCGACTGAAAGGGAACGTCTCGGTTACGTATGTAACCCTGGAGAGGTTACATCCTGTAGCCATGTTTGCTGACCATCGCTGTACGGCCGAACACGTCTCGGCTCCGTTTACTGCATTTGAATGCTATAGATTGGCATGTGAAGGGAATTTGTTTAATTTGGTTTATGTCCCTGCTTAACCTGTTAACCGTTTCCAGAGCGTCGGCGCACTGAAGCGGTTTTTTTTTTTATATAGTTCAAATTTACTATCAGATTTAATGTTATACCTTGACAAACTATACATCATTAAAAAGATATAATACTCAAGATTCAGTATTTGACCACTATTGTATTCTGAGAAACTTATAGTGACAGTTATGTCTTAATTTGTGTCAGGAGTTATGAAATGGAAAAATGAGTCGATACCTTTAATATGAATTATGAGCGTCAGCTGGTCCATTCATAAAAAACACTCCGTGCTGTCGTCATGACAGCGATTCGCAAAACATCGTCCCTCAGGGCTTTAGCTCAAAAATGTGCAGACTTGGAGAAATATTGATATATTCTCATAGATTCACATCATATTTCTATAGACAGGAACAATATTTGTTGAATTTATACCCAAATGCGTCGATGTAATCATTATGATCGCTTCTTACTGAGATGTGCTGTGTTTTCAATTCATACCAATAGCCTGAGGGCGCTATATGCACAATAACAGTCCATATATGGATCACGAAGAAGACCCATAGTCATGTGACATTCCAGGACGTCACTGATACAGAAAGTAGCTGACAGAGATCGCTGTAACATGCAGATAAAGATGTTTTGAAGACAATAAACATGATTGCAATGATATTTGAGTTACCTGTGTTCTTCAAGCCATGCCAGGTATTTCATAATAATAGATTATATTTATAATGCAATGCTAATCGATATAGATTTCATCATCGTGCAGAACACTATAAATAATAAATTTTCTGTCGGATTTTTTTTTATCTGAAGCCAAATTAGATCACATAAGATTATTTAAAACACTCGACTTGCGTTATAAAGTAAGTTTGGAGCACAAACATGGTTTTAATCTCATAAATGGTCGTGTATTGATGGTGTGCTAAGCTAACATGCTAGCTAGCCCAGGTGCACCTGCCACCAGCAGTTATTGTTTTATGATTTTTTTCTAAATAGGTATGCTTACTGAAATGTTTCAGTGCATTTGATACCAGTTTCAAATATTTAGTGAGAACTTTGATAAAAGAAATTAGGGTTTGAAACCCTATGAATAGCCTGTGAATAGCCAGTCGTTAGTAGCTATAATGCAGACAAAAGAAATGCATATTTAGAGCCATAACCAGTCTGGAGAGGTGTAAATGTGTGCAAGGAGAGACTGACTCTGAATGGGGCTCGTTTGCACCACAAAATAATAGAGACAATAGACTGATTAGATGACTCAGAAGATGACTAAACATCAGTTTGCATTTTAGAGTCTAATCAAAATAAAGTAATTTGACATGATCTTGAAAAACATTGAACTAAATACAGTTTTAGACTTATCATTTTCAGATTTTAAATATAAAATGGTCACACATATGGCTTTAGCTGCAGTGCATTTCTAGATTGCTCCAGGGCCAACTTCAATTTTATTTTTATGAAGATGTTTCATAAAAGTAAATTTCTAATAACTTTACAAAACTTTGAAGCTATTTAAACATTTTTTTTTTCATTATGACAATAATTATTTCTACATTTACAATAAACTACTAGGTGTCAGCTTTCAAATGAGATCATACTTGTGCTTTTAGTGCAAAGGGTTCATGAACTGTATCTGTTTAAGTTTGGGTATGCCATTTCTGGGGATTTTTCAAAAGTGGCCTTGAAGGTTAACAGGTTAAAAACTGTATACACATGTGTATATATATATATCAGAGTTTCCCGCTAGAAAAAAATGGTGCCGGTCAAAGTGACCGGCAGAGGTTTCGTTTTACGGACATTTTGATGATATGCCGGTCAAATATCGCCTCTTAATTAGTCACGTTGAGGAAAACTTGAGGCAGTCTATGTAACTTAAAAAATGACATAATCAGGCCGTATAGAATGCAACATGTTTATTAGCATAACTTCGAAATTGACAGAAAAAAAACATGAACGTCGGATTCATTCAAAGTTGAAATTGACTATCACCATCTACGTGAACGCGCCTATAGAGAGAAATGCATGTAATGGATTACATAATCAGAGAGTAGGCCTATCCTATTTCTTTTTGTTTTTAATTGTTTCGTTTAAAGACATTTCAAGCTTTCTATATAGATATATTTCTCATGTGTGAGGCATACGCTGAGTTTCAGTTAATTTATGATGAGATGCGCTCCAGTTCACGTGCAATGCAAGGGACCGCGCCCGCGCCTCCATGTTATGATTATATTGTGTATTTTCTTCTTATTTATTAAAGGCAATTATTAATTATTCCAGGCAATTGGTTGATGAAAAAAATATTAAAATTAATATACAATTTATACAAAACGAAATTCACTTTAAAGAAAGCCCCCCCATGTGTGTTATCTTTAAATTTGTTTTATGTGGTGGACAATATTGGAACGTGACATTGGATATATTTATTTTATTTTACTATTTATTTAGTTTGGCTTTTATATATTTCATGCATTTGCACTTATTTAATTTATATTCATTTATAGTATAAGTCCCTGATTATATATTGCATGTTCTCTTGTTGTTGTTTTTTTAAAAGACAAACCATCCATTTTGGAAAAGAATTGATGGATTTATAGCGTTTAGAAAAAAATAATGATAACTTTGAATTTATCATCAACAATATTGTTGTTTGATTTAATAATCATTTTTCAACAGGATAAATTGAATATTCACAAAATGTGTGGGTCTAGGTAAAATAAATTATTTTCCTGAAAACTATTGAAATGGATTTATATCGTTTTGGAAAAGAGCTCCTCAGTGCTGATGCTATCGGATTTTCAGCTGATGCTCTAACGCACAGTTAACGGACGGTCTGAGGTAAAGTGTTCAGACTGCAAGCTCAGCAACGATTGTATTTAATTGTACAGTACAATCATAACATTTCAGACATTATCTTAATTCCATAATGTCTTTAAACATAACAATATTGCTGGCCATAAACTGAGAAAGTGTGCGTCCGGTGTGCGATACCTTGAGTTGTCCTAGACGCGACGCGGTGCTGCGGTTCTCGTCTGGTGTGCGCTTCCTCCAGTTACTGGCAGTTGAAATCAGCTCCGTAATACGCAATACGCCCCCAACGGACGTCGTACTATACAGTGAAAAGCGTCGGAAGCGGGTAGAACAAAAATGGCGGAGAGATTAGAAAGGTTGATTCTGTCAGTTCTGCAGACCCGTCGCTATGGGCGGGCCATAGGGGGCCGGGCCCGCCCCAAAAAATGCTTGTGCCCCTCCACTTGAGGCACAGATAATTTAATTTTAATTTAATTTTAATATTATCATAGTTGCTAATTTTGTGTATTAATGTTGCATTCTTTATCATTAAAATTTTAAAAATATAAAGACACAATGGTGTGATTTAGTTTGATTGATGGGAATCTACACTGCAACAGCCTATCTATCTTACAAAAGAACGGTAGGCTACGTAAGTGACATACAACTAAGCCGCTCAACAGTTAACGTGCATTTTTAAAAAAGCTATTTCAAAACGAGTTTTCGCCGGCTTACGCCGCCTTCACACTGGCAGTTGAAATCAGCTCCAATACGGCTCCGAAACGACCAAAAGTCATTCATTTCCTATGGAGATTCGCAGACCGCATGCGAATGGGCCCGAAACGGGTCCGACCGAGTGCGGTGCGAAGAAAATCTTGTCCGTTGGTCATCCGGATTCGTTCAAAAAATTGAACTCTTGCGAAAAGCTACGGACGGTTCCTATCCCACAATTCCAGCGGAAGTTAGCATTGCTATGATACTGATAAACAAACCTGAATTAATCTCAACGAATCTCGCTGGTCCCGAGATGGACCGACTGGCCGACCAACCTCCCTTCCTCCCCGCTGAACGTGAGTGATTATAAATGCGTGAAATGCACTCACGGTGGTTGAGCGCGGTAAAGTTAGTTTAATGTTCGATATTTCGCCGGACATTGTTCTCCCTTGCCACTCTTCTATAGGGTCGGCAGTCTTACAAAGACATCAATAGCAGGATTAGTTTTAACATTATGTAACCATTATCGACATTAAATATTCGTTCAAAATCACCGTGCATTAATGCTGCATACTGTATTTATACCTGAGAATTCTTTGACGCGTTTCCACAAAGCTTGCCTAAGGGAACGTCTGCCAATTCCACAACTGCGTTAAACGTAGCCTATAATTTGTATTATTTAAAATTACTTTTCAAATTCCAAAGCTTGTAGAAGGTTCCTATTGGCAATGCTGACCTGGTAGCCTTGAGTAAATTAACTTATCTAAGAAAATGATTCATAAAACTCATCAGTTGAGCCTATGTTTACTTTCTTCACTGACACAGACGAAAATGAACAGACTATCAGTCAAAGTTCAGCTTTAGGAGGGGAAGAAATACGGCAGGATAAGGAGACTGAGAGAAAAATTAAGATTAAGATGAGAGAGCAGGTATTGACAAATAATCTAATGCAAACTGACATGGTTTTAAAGCTATTTATTATAAATTTTTTTGGCCTTCAAAAGAACCCCCCTACCTCACATTTAAATGCACATGGCTGTGGGGGGTAATGTGGGCTAATGTGGCTACAAAGCCAGGGCTCAATTTTTGGCCCAGTGTTCAGCAATTTTAACATAGTATCGTCATCATATCAGTGTTGATGGACCAAAATAAAACCATTAAAATATCAAGTAGTCTACATAAGTATTGTGATATGTGGTGCCACAGTGACACTCTTGTCCCCAAAAGTATTGCTATACCACGATACTCAATATGTTGTCCCACGGTGAGTCATTTTACCCTGTTGCACCTACACAAAATTTGAGGGTTCCCCCACCTACCAAATCCCACTTTAACCACTGACTATATCACATTTTTCAGCCGACCTGTCATGTCAACGTCCTGAGCAACTTTCCTCACGCAGCAGCCTTCCTATTAATATCTCTATAACCCTCATCAGAGAGATCATACAGAACTGACAAAATCAACCTTTCTAATCTCTCCGCCATTTTTGTTCTACCCGCTTCCGACGCTTTTCACTGTATAGTACGATGTCCGTTGGGTGCGTATTGCGTATTACGGAGCTGACTTCAACTGCCAGTGTGAAGGCGGCGTTACTCGCTTCAGTTCCTTCCGAGTGGAATGATACTTTGATGAGGAGGTTCTGCTCGGAGAAACGCTTCCTCCCGCTGTACTGGGACTGGAGAGAGGACAGAGCTGCCTCCACTCAAAGTATCTGTGCGAGTGTGTGTGTGTGTGTCATGGCAATGCATATCCCTCTGTTGACTGCTTTAAAATGCAATGTTTGAGAGATACTTCTAGTGTTACATCCAATATGTTGTTCTCTTCACTTTCTCTTCTCTTCTATTCTAAAAAAAAAAAAATGCACTTAAGTTAAACTGAGAGGGGTTATAGCACTTGCGTATTGTTGTCCTACTGTTGGTTTAACTGCTTCTATTGTTCTCATTTGTAAGTAGCTTTGGATAAAAGTGTCTGCTAAATGAATAAATGTAAATGTAAATGTTGTGTAGTCAAGTGTTTTATGGATATTCATAACATTGTTTCTGTGTAATGTGGTGTAGGCTAGGCTACCTGTTTACAGTATATTGCTGTTGGTTATATATTTAACCTGATGATTACGTGCTGCGCGACTAGAGTTGATTATTAAATAAGTTATACATACTGTAGGCTAATAATAATTGTGCCCCCCCCCATACATTTCATTTGCCCCCCTTAAGACTGAGGTCTGGCGACGGGTCTGCAGTTCTGTATGATCTCTCTGATGAGGGTTATAGAGATATTAATAGGAAGGCTGCTGCGTGAGGAAAGTTGCTCAGGACGTTGACATGTCAGGTCGGCTAAAAAATGTGATATAGTGGTATAATTTATACCACTATATCACATTTAGTTCGATGTCTGCATACAATTTAATTGTATTAACTGCCCTAATAACGTTAGCAAATCATGAAAATAAAAAAATGACATGACAACTTAACTTTTAATAAAATAAATAATTATTTTATAACGATAAGAATTCAGATTTGTTTATCAGTATCATAGCAACGCTAACTTCCGCTGGAATTGTCGGATAGAAACCATCCATAGCTTTTCGCAAGAGTTCAATTTTTTGAACGCATCCGGATGACCAACGGACACGATTTTCTTCGCACCGCACTCGGTCTGACCCATTTCGGACCCATTCGCATGCGGTCTGCGAATCTCCATAGGAAATGAATGACTTCCGGTCGTTTCGGAGCCGTTTCGGAGCTGATTTCAACTGCCAGTGTGAAGGCGGTATGAAGGCGGCATTAGGCTAACGTTACTGAGCTGAGGACAGCAACACAAGAGCTACACAGGTAGGCTACTGAGTCGCTGTCCTCAGTGCCGCAGAAAAGCGCTGAAAGGGAGATGAATTGGAACCTTCTATTAGGCAATTTTTATCGGACAATTTGACCGGAGAGATTTTTTTCATTTTTTTATATATATATATATATAATGTATACATGTGTATTTCTCTCAATATATATACACGGTGAAAACTGACAAACAATGACATCTTTCTATCATGCTGGCTAATCAGCTAATGACAGGCAAATTTACTGTGAGTATGGGTGGCTTGTTATTAACAGACAGCTCATGCTGAGCTATGGTTAATTGTAGAAGGCTAGTAAAAACAGGAAAAATGGACCTTCACAGTTATGATATACCATATTGCTGACACACTGAGCTCATGACAGCCGCTAATGGGGAATGATTCCTGCTGTTTTAATGCCAGGCCATTTCTAAGAAGATCTGTGACACCTCTTATAAATAAAGGTAAGTGTATGTTTGTGCAGTACCATGCATATATCAACACCCTTTTTCCCTGTATAGGAGTTCTTGAATTGACTAGTCTTGAATTAAATAGTTCTTCAAAAAAAAAAAAAAAGTAATAATATTATCTGAAGTCAGTGTGTATCATGCTTCTTTGAATAACCAGTATGCATAGGTTTTCTGAAAAAGCAGATCATAAAAAGTTGTTTACTTTTAAAATATTATTATATGACATCAGCCTGTAGGCCTATATATATATATAGTTCAGTCATTAAACTCAATAGAGGGTGCATGCAGGCTGATAGATCATTTACATGTCTTCATATGAAGTCTTCATAAAATGTGTGTTATTTAATATATTATCTCAAATAGTTGTTTTCAGTGAGGTGACCCATTCCATGTAAATGTTTTTTGTTATGCTACAAATATGACTGGAGTCGTCATCTTTTCATGTGTATTTTTTTTTAATGAAAATTGTACCATGTTTAACATAATTTTGATTTGTAAAAATGCCAGCAAATATTTTAATAAAATAATGTTTTTGTATTGAATAGCAGTCTTTGTTTAATAGTTCTTTTACCATTAAATTTATTCAGTACCATTTATGCCCCGTCTTAAAACTGCGTATGAACTTGGAACACAGAATGCTAACATTTCTCTCACCGCTGTGTTTATACAGACAAAAACAAAGGCCAAAACAGACATGAGTGCACTTTGTCTAGAAATGTTCTTGGGCTTTATAAACAATGCTTGTTAAGAACCTACTCTGCCCTTTCACGGTTTCACTCGTGAATTTCCTCACGTTTCGTGCATAGATTTTCTGTCGTAAAGAGCTATGGGAGCCAGAAAAGTTGTGTTTGAAACGGTGTTCCTCTCTGCCTTGCCTCTCCCTGGCAGAATCAATCACAACTCGGTCGGTGCATCAGTTATGTTTCATAGATTTGCCAATAGTTTTGCCAGCTCCTCAGGAGGAAAGAGGGAAAGTGCAGAAACCTGCCAGCTGTCTTTAAACTGTTAGCTGTCGTTTGCATTGGTGGCAGTACCACCAGGAGGCTGATAAATCTGATTCACTGGGCCACACAGGTGGCATTTATATTAATAAGAACAGGTCTTTTGAGAAAAATTATGTGTTTGGGATTCATTATCCATTATCTGAGGAGAAGGGTGTACACAGGGGACAAACAAGGTGTTGTACAGTGTTAATTCTTTAACAACATTATGACATCAAAATGAGGCAATCAAATATAGTGTATGAGGCAGGTTGGTTTCATAAAGGAGATGTTGTTGTACCTCTCATCTTGCAGCACCAAAATGTCACTCTTGTGAAATTCTCATCTCAGTTTGAAGGGTTCCTTCATTGTCTTTCTTATTAACCCTAAACACTTATTATTTAAAAAATTGAGCAACTTAAAATACACAATTTCCATATACAAACAGAAATTAGAACAACATTTCCAACAATTATTACTGTGGTGGACATTTCAGTTACATTTTCATTAACATAGCAGTTTCAGTTTCATAACTAGTCGAGTTAGTTGAATTAATGATTCATGATGCAAACACAGTTTAATTCAACTGTAAAGCAGCTCTTAAAAGAAAAAAAAAGTGTCATTGTGCAGCTGAAGTCAATTTAGTGTTGACTCACCTCCATTATAAAGATCATCAATTATTAAATATCAGCTATAAAGCAACTGCAGAAAACAGTGATGTCATTGCCAGCTCAGTTCAGTTCTCATCAAATAGTGTCAGTACAGTCAGATCAATAATATTGTAGAATTTTAAGTGTCCTCAACTAAGCAAGCCAGAGGCGACAGTGACAAGGAACCCAAACTCCATCAGGTGACATAATGGAGGGACAACTCTTGGGAGAAACCAGGCTCAGTCTGTGGACAGTTCTCCTCTGGCTAAAGAAAAAACACGGTGTGATTGTTATTCAGGCTGCATCAAAAGTCAGAAGTTGGATTGTGGATTGGTATCATTTAAAATATTTGATTTAGTTCCTTCTGCTTGAAGATCAGATTTATCACTCCAGTATGGAGACGAAGCTGGCCATAGGGTCTGTGTGGAGGACCTGTCTTGTTGTTGTGGTCTTTGCTGTGGATTTGTGATGATGACTGTTGTGTTGACGAGGCCTTCACATTGTCTAGTAGACACCTCTGCTGACATTCAACTGTGTTGTGGTCGTGTCTAGGTGCAGGTCCACCATAGATACGACCTGGATCCAGCTGACTACGGTAATCTTGGGATAAGGTTGTGATAGACAGACTAATAATAGCGTAGATGTCATTCTTCTTAATATGTAATAAGTACATCGGATGTTGTGGGAAGTGTCCCTGGTTCCGGTTGACCTAATTAATGCAGCCTAATAATAATTTACCTGATTTGAATTCTAGAAATGTGATAATATGTTATGTGTATGCCAGGTTAAAGAGAAGTGTTTTTAGTCTAGATTTAAACTGACAAATGCCCGGTTTCACAGACAAGGCTTAAACTAGTCCCAGACCAAAATGCATGTTAACTGAGTGCAACCTGCACTGACAAAACTTAACATATGTCAGTGCCATTCAAGATGCACAGCAGTAATGTTTTTTTAAGGCACATTTAAAAAAGCTACTTGAACTAAGGCCTAATCCTGGCTTAATCTAAGCACTGTTTGTGGAACCAGGCCATTGTGTGTCAGTTTCAAATGAAACTATTCCAGTTCCCTTTCAAGGGAACTCGCGTTACGTCGAGATTGACGCTGTGGGAACGCTCTGTGTGATTGCGTCATGAAGCACTTGTAAAATCAGTCCAATGGCCTATAGGTGGGTGACGTCATGGCATGAAGCCATAAAGTGCACCCAGACCAAACATGGTCAGCTTCTGTGTCTTCAGCAAGTGCTCTGTGTGAATATGTCTCTGTCTATTTATTTTTGTTTGTCCACAAGCATTTTATATATCTAGACAGGAATATAATTCTACCCAAAAGACTCGGGAGATAGTTCTGTGAGCTAAAACACGTGTAAGTACCGATCTTTTATACAGCAAGTATTATTATATATATATATATATATATATATATATATATATATCGCCGTACAGGGCACCAAATTGGTCACTTGAGTAACACCTAGACCAGTCTTGAGAGCCTGGTTATCTTAGTAGATTTTTTGGCAGCGTGGGAACTTCTGCCAAACATATCTCAACAGAGATAGAGTGTCTGCTCCTGAGCCCCCACTAAAAGAATGGGGTCGGGTTGGCCCCCTTTACTGCAGCCTTCAAGGGGTAAGACGGATTTGAGGACCATCATTATTTCTAAGAAGGCTGCAGGGAAAAGGTCCTGACACCCGAGGGGTCAGGCCAATGAGGGCAGTCTCCTCTGAAGTAAAGTGGTTAACACATTATATGGTGCCCGCTGCCCTTTGGTGCCCTCAGGGGACCATTATGCTAACCCCGCCACCTTGTGTGTTTTGGGGCGCAGCAATCTCCGGCGAGCATATTTATCAGGGTCCACCCGGAAACGTAGTGGTCCTGGGATGCCCGCCCCCTCCAAGGAGGGACCCAGAGCATTCAGTTCGTTTGTTCCCTGCCGGTTCGCCGTTACAGGGCGACGGACTGACTGCTCAACAACAACTAAATCCAGAAGCCGGTCCCGAGAAGCTACTGCCAAATATTTCTTGTTGGGTCCTGCAGACCATAGAAAAGCGTTATCAAATACAGTTCGGGTCTCGCCCGCCCAGGTTTATGGGGGTCCTATCCACCGTGGTGGGCCCAGAGCAGGTTCTGGTAATGGTAAGTTAAAAGCTGTTGGAGAAAGGGGCCATTGAGCATGTACCTCCATCCAGCAGGGACACATTGTTCCAAAGAAGGATGGGGGGTAGCATCCCATTTTGGATCTTAGAGTTCTGAACGATACAGTCATGCAGCTAAAGTTCAAAATGTTAACACTGGGACAAATCGTGCCACATATCAGATCCGAGGACTGGTTTGTCACGATAGATCTCTAGGATGCATACTTCCACATTTCCATCCTTCCATATCACAGGAAGTTTCTGAGGATTGTTTTCGGGGGCAAAGCATACCAATATTGAGTTCTTCTGTTCGGCCTAGCACTATCACCCCGCAGTTTCACGAAATGCGTAGATTTAGCTCTGGCGCCACTGCATCTGCAGGGTATTCGCATCATGAACTACTTCGACAATTGGTTGGTTCTAGCTCAGTAGCATCAGTTGGCGGTTCAACATCGAGATGTCTTTCTCGCCAACATGAAAGAGTTGGGGTTACGGCTAAACGCCAAGAAGAGTGTGCTTTCTCCACTAAAGAGGACCACTTTTCTAGGTGTGGTTTGGGATTATATGTTGACGCGGGCATGCCTATCACCGGCACGCATGGAGTCCATCCTTTTGGCTGTGAAAAGAATAAAGCTAGGCCAGTCACTCACTGTCAAACAGTTTCAGAGGCTCTTGGGTCTGATGGCAGCAGCGTCCAACGTGATATATTTTGGACTCTTTGTACATGAGACCCCTGCAGTGGTGGCTCAGGACCATAGGGATTTCCCAGAGGGGCAACCCCTTTCGCATGATCAGGGTTAAGCGGCGATGCTTACGTGCCCTGGTTATGTAGAAGAAACCATGGTTCCTGTCCCAGGGTCCCGTGTTGGGAGCTTCTTGTCCCCGCAAGACGCTAGCGACAGATGCCTTTCTCACGTGCTGGGGAGTGATCATTGATGGTAGGTCAGTGTCCGTGGAGGGGTCATGATGATGGCTCAGGCTTTACATCCCTGGACACCAGATTCAGTGTGCAGACATCCTGTCGAGGCAAGGGCTGAGGCCCAGGGAAGGGATACTCCACCCCGAGGTGGTGGAGCTCATATGGAGTTGCAGACGTGGCTGTACTGTATCTGTATATTGTTTCCCTGATTGTTGTACTTCCGGGAGTTCTGGAGAACAGAGTTATGGAAGTGTGGGTTTGGCCTTTGAGACGGCCCAACTCATAGACTCAGGTCTCTCAACTGAGGATGTAGAGGCCACAATCACTCTAGAGCTCCCTGCACAGAAAACAAACCGGTTTCCTCCGTGGTGCTTTGGAGCAGGAGGAGTATGGCGGCTTTATAGCCTTGTATTAGGGGTATCCCTACAAGAGGTGTGTGATTCGGCGGGCTGTTCCTTTCCAAACACACTCGTCGGGTTTACAACCTAGTTTTGGGCTCCACTCCTGGGTCCCAGGTGATTCTGTCTTTGTTGTGCTCGCCTGAGTTCACACAAAACAGGCACTGGTCACTATGGTGGTGTTGGTATAGACGTGCCCACAGCGTCAATCTCAACGCAACGTGAGTTCCCTTGAAAGGGAACGCCTCGGTTACGACTGTAACCTCGGTTCCCAGAAGAGGACTTCATGAGGACTTCACGACTTCACAACTTCATGATGCAGAGCGTTCCCACAGCGTCAATCTCAATGCAACGTCTCGTTCCCTCTTCAGGGAACCGAGGTTACAGTCGTAACCGAGGCAATAGTTTTTTCAATAATAAAGCAAAAATTGTTATTGCTCTTCTTTTACACATCTTACCCACTTTCCTCTACTGTTTTTCTTCATTCCTTTATTTATTACTTTATTGAACTTTACTATAGTGTTTGAGCACAGTCAATTTGTTTGGGGAATTATGGCTCTTGAACTATTGTTGAACGCAACACTCCTTTTCTTGATTTGTATGTCCTGTGAGTTTAATTAGCTGCTTTGCATGACAACACCAATTCAAACTATCACCTCGCATCAACGACAAATTATTTTTTGTAATCCGAAACCGGTGTGGGATGCTAGCCAAGGGAGTAAAAAATGGCATAGAAACTCATTTCAAGTTGCTATGTGTCATTTTGTTAATGACAACGCCTCTCTTCCCAACTGAAACTATCATTACAGGGGGGAATTCATATTTCATTCATCTGACAACTCAATTGACAGCTCATCTGGAGAGATTTGAAAGAAAACTCAGGCATATTGCTCCCGTCGCATGCACCGGCACACTGGCATATAGGAACATTTGGAGGTTTGTGAGCGATACGGACACGTTGAGCAAGCCTGGGACCATGGTGTGACGGATATATATGAAGGCAGCGTAGAGGGCTAAGCGTGTTTAAGGTAGCGAATGTGGAGGCTTAGCCAGCATGCAGGGCCAATGACACAGTTATCATGAAGATGAATGCTGGCCTGCACCTTAGTGCAAGCTAGGCTTCTCCTTAGAGAAGCGTGAAAACTATAGATCTGGATGCAGCACGCAAGAGCACGCTGCATCATGCGCTTGCATACAAAGCAGATTCGCTGGATAATGCTCTCAAAATCAATGAAAATTATCTTCTTCCTTTAGTTTTAGCTGGTTGTTATTTAGCTAAATTTCTACACTGAAAATGCCTGAATAAGCACACTAGAATAATATTATGTTCCTGATGAAGAGGTGCTACACAAAAGCACATATTGCCTGGTAATGGGAGGGAAGGTTAGCAGATGTCTTGCTGCGCTGAGTGAAGCAAAAGTGATTTGTACAGGTTGCTGCTTTGTGCTGACCAGCCACCAAGGTCCAGTCCCAATCAAATCCTCTACCAGCAGCATACCAGGCTCCTTTTTGACTTGACTGAATTGATCTAGAATGTCAGTCTCGCCAGTAGGTCAGCATTTAAATTAACGCTAAGATACTTTTTTTGATTTGCTAATTTTCTAGCTGTTTCAATCATCAAGTAAATAATCTTCTGTCTGAAGGCACTAGGACTATGCTAGTATTAGAAAGAATAAAAGGTAACACTTTATTTTGATGGTCCCTTTTGAGCATACTGTTGACTATAAGTAACTTTTCAACTAAATGTCAACCAACTCTCATTAGAGTGTTAGTAGACTGTCTGCTTAATATCTGCTAACTCATCATTGTGATGGTCCCCCAACCGACATTCTACTGACTATAAGTAAATTTACAAATACATGTCAACTTATTCTAACCCTAACCCTACCAGTTGACTAAAACTCTACTAACACTCTTATGAGAGTTAGTAGACATGATGGTGCAATGTTACTTATAAACAGAATGTTAAAGGGGCTATCAAAGTAAAGTGAAACCGAAAGAAAAAATAACAATTCATTAGTTAACATTAGTTAATGTATTAACTAACATGAACTGACCATGCAGGAGCAATCCATTTGTTACTGTATTTGTTCATCTTTGTTAACATTAGTTAATAAAAATACATGTTCATTGTTAGTTCATGTTAGTTCACAGGGCAATAACTAATGTTAACAAGATTTTAATAAAGTATTAGTAAATGTTGAAATTAACATTAACAAAGATTAATAAATGCTGTATACATGCTGTTCATTATTAGTTCATGTTAACTAATTTAGTTAACTAACGAACCTTATTGAAAGTGCTACCAATTAAACTACCAATGAACCCATTAAACTGTGTGGTGCAGGTTATAGGAGATGAGGAACCCAAAGTTCCAATGCAAACGTTTACTAACAATATTAAACAAACAAGCAGGCAGAAGGTACAACGGTGAACGGACAAAGACTGACTTCTAAATACAAACACAGATGAACATAGATTGCCAGAACACAGGTGAAACAGATGATGATGATTTTGGTTAACTAAACACAGGTTATACGGATGAACTGATAATGATGAGACGTGACATGAAGACAGGCAGACAAGTCCAAAGAAACCAAACTAAACAGAACACAACTGTGACAATCTATAAATCAACTATTTACATAGATTATTTGTTACCTGTTCAAAACTTTGAAATTGGTAAGATTTTTTAATGTTTTTGAAGAGGTCCCTCATGCTAACTAAGGCTGTAATCATTTGATCAAAAAAAAGTAATACAGCAAAAAAAAAAAAAAAAATATTGTGATTATTTTGTTCTTATTTTTATTGTGATATATTATTTTAGTATACTTATTGGCTGATCAAGTATCATTTCTAACTATAATCAATGTTGAAAACAGTTGTGCTGCTTAATATTTTATGGGAACCGTGAAAATAAACTGTCACTTCTTGACCCCACTGTTGATCTCAAATGTTTGAATGGTGTGTTTGTTCCTTGGCAATAAACATACATATAATAATAATAATAATAATAATAATAATAATAATAATAATAATAAACATTCAAAATAATTAAATTAATAAATTATGACAATTTCCGCATCTCTGCAGAAGAAGATCAATGTCTACTTAATCGTAACTTTGGCCTCACCCACTGGCATGTTAGTGAGATGACGAGGAGAGAAGAGAGATACAGGATCACCTACACTACAAATAGCATTACCTTCCAAATGATCCTAATGCTAGGAATGTGGCTATTTATTTTCAATAATGTGAATATCTCAGTTGAGCATTATTTATTTGTATTCAGTACATTTCACTGTGGATTCTTTGGTTAAACAGTCGCAATTTTGCCTTGCAAATAGACTTTTACGATATGGCCTTGACAGTAATGCAACAACATGTAAGTAACTGTGTCCATTCTAATGCCTGATCTGTGATCAGTGATTTCTGATATATAATGATTCATGTACAGTCAGATGTTGTCAGGGTTCTGTCCTGACAGTCTTGTTAGTCTTGTTTCTGTTCAATGTTTCTTTGTTTGTCTTGTGTCTGAGCACATGGTTTGTATTTGTTTGCGCTGGCCATTTGCTCCTCTTGTCCCGTCTTGTGCCATGCCCCCTTGTTTAGTCCAGTCTAGTCCTTCTTTCACTAACTGTGCTCACTTGATCCTCATGTGCTCTTGTCTCTTTATATTGTGCCTCTTTCCCTCATGTCTTTGCTGGTTCATTTTATGCATTTTCTGCATTCATTGTGTGAATACATTCTCGCATCTTGTCAGTCAGTGCTAGATTTAGTTTCTCTGTCAGTTCTAGCTTGTTTGTTTTGATTTTTATCCAGCTTTTTTCTTTGTTCCTGATTTTATGTCTAGTCAAGTTCTAGTCTTTATTTTGATCTAGTTTTATTTTTGGTTTCTCACTTGATTTTTTAAATTTGATTATTAACTAATCTTTTTTTCTTTTCTCTTCAGTTCCCTACAAGGTTGCTGTCTTGTTTTATTTCTTTTTGCAAGTTTCAGTTATTTATATCTAGATCTTTTATTTAATTTTCTAGATCCTGTTATTACAGTATTATGTTTATTTATTTCTCTCTAGTCTCATTATCAGTTTTATTTAGCTTTTATTACTTGTTGTCTTGGCCTGTTCAGTGTTGGTTGCTGCCCCGCATCCTGTTGCATCCTGGTCGTTGACTCTCCGGTCTGGCAGCCAGCCTGGTGCTATGTACAGTCTTCATCACCAACTGTCAAGCCTCTGTTTCCCTTAGTCTGATTGCCTTGTCTCCATCTTTGGCCGTCACGTCTTTGCTGTCTCATCTTCCACCTACCTGTTCTCCAGTTGTGTGCCCTGCCCTATTGTTTGGACTGTATTCCTACTTCACTGTAATAGTAAAAAAAATGTTTTAAAAAAAGTTTTCGAGAGAGTTCCACACATGGCTAATACTTAGCTATTTCATATGCAAAGATGTTAGCCAATCACAGCAGTGGGCGTTAACACTGAAGTCCCACAGCAGACTTTTTATTCTAAATTATAACAATTTTTGATGTAAAAATCATACTTACATTATAAGTGCACCCCATGAAACATTATGAAACAATAACACAATGCAGTTAAAATTTAGGTTAAGGACTCATTTGAAATACAGCACCAGAAATCACGGAACAGAAGTTGTAACAGAGCTGGTACAAAAAAGTAATTTCTTGGTATGACAATGCTGAAAAAAAGCATTTACAATTGTGATTTTAAAAGTGAAGAAAACTGGAAAGTACCAAAGTGAAGGACTGGCAGCAAATGATCTACTATGTATAAATGTATTGATTGGTTACGTATTGTGCACCAAGGCAGTTGAGAGCTGTAATACATATAATTCATATTTTGAATTCAAGTGGTGAGAGGTCGTTAGCCAATTCCCCATGTCTATAAAAAACATAATTTAGAGTGTTATCCCAATTATAACCCTGTGGAATTCATAATTTAAAACGTGTTACAAATTAAACTTGATGAAAAGGGAATGTGGAGTGTTGCTTTAATTTGATTTGATTAACATCACAGTAGGTACTATGTGCATATTTAGATGCTTTTCATGAGTGTACATTTATTGATTGGAATCAGATCGTCTCAGAAGTTTCCTCCCAAGCACTCGGTGGGTGAACTTTCCTTTGAATTATTCATTTCTTTATCTGTGTTTCCGCTAGTGTTCCACAGAACAAAGCACATGCATGAACACGTACCTCAGATTTGCCTCCGGTTTGTCATGCTTGTTCTCAGCCACTCACCACCTCTCTGCAGCCAACGGGACATCGGGGACAACCATCAAATAGGAGCATTGACAAAAAGATAACAGACCTGAGAGGCCCAGCTAGCAGGTTGGGGATAAGATGGGTGATGATCTGTCTAAAATATTGTTCCAGCGAACATCGGACTATTCCACCAATGGTGCGTGTCAATAGCTTTTGGTCTCGGCGCTGTCAGATCGGCAACCGTGGCGACCTGTGTCTGATTCCTGCTCGCTGCAATCAGGAAAACAACAGGTGGCTTTGTTTCAAAGGTGAACCCACAACCTGCCAGAGGAACAGATGGAAATTCATAAACAATACACCTGACTCCAAGCCATCCTGAGGGGAATTCTTCCTAAAGACAATCTGCAATCCCTTGTTTCACCTATCACAAAAATGCATACAAATGCAAAGAGAGGTTTTCTGTACTCAGGGTTGTGAGAGACCCCAGAGGAAAATTGTATTGCTAAGAGGTTGCTCTTTCTTTGCTCAGCATATTTTATGGATTTCTCATTTGTCAAGTTTGTCATTTCTGTGCGACTAGTAGGGCTGGACGATATGGGCAAATTTTATATCACAATATATTTCTTAATTTCGGTCGATACGATATAATTCCGATATCGATATGAACAATATAAAAGCCTCAGAAAAACTGCCAAGAACGCCCATAACAGATGTCTGTTCCTACAATCTTCTGAAAAATGAATTTGCCAAGTCTATGAAATCTAATGGAGTCTTTCGCTACTGCACCATTACAAACTACATGAAGCAATGAAATAACCCATCATAACAATAATATTCTCTTCTCAATACCTGCTACAAGACTATGAAAGCATATGGGTAGCAATATTCAGTTTGAAATGTAATATGCAAAATGACAATGTAATATGTAAAATGGCAATGCATTTCTGTTTTTAAATTTACATTTGCCATAACATTTGTGCAACATTTGGTACACAAAATGGGGGAATTTTTTTCCGATTTAAATCCCATTTCCTGCATTTACATAAATTTAGGGACTATGGTGTTACAAAATCCAGGAAATAATTAAGTTGATTATAATGATAAATTCTGCCAAAAATAAAAGTAGGCTACTAAACTATGTATAACAAAAATATGTCTTACTTTTTACAAGACTTGAGATAGTCATTTTATAAAGTCAAAAATGTTCACCATTAATGTTTTGTGTGTAAATAAAACTGAAATATACAGAAATTGAATAAGGTTATCAAATAGTCTGAACTGCATAAATTATAAATTAAATATAGATTAATCCTTATTAAAGCTACACACTTTCTTTAGACAAGATCAGTGAGTAATTTGCTCTGTTCCCATTTGTTCTTTTATGAACTTAACTGACAGACAGAATTGGCTGCTGTCCCCTTAAGATCTGTCGCTGATGAGAGGATCTTACGCATTTCATTTTCTCATTTAAGGCTACTCTTAGCTTTCATTTAAGATTTTATTTAACTCATTTAGACTGTTCTTGTGAGGATACAATTGACAAAACGGACATTTTGGCATAAATGTGTGTGTTATTATTCAAGCGCTAAAGAAAGAGAACTGGATTCTGCGCGTCGTGTGCGTTTGTGTGCGCGCGTCAGGACATTCACAGGGAGCGATACCTGCTCATTAGAACTTTCGGTGAGCTATTTTTAGAGTGTGGACGCGACGTTCCTGGCCGCGGACGCGCGCATCGGCACAGTCTATCTCCTGATCCTCGTGTTCCCGCTGCTAGTCGGACTCGGCAGTCAGACTCCGGCACATTTTGCAGCACGCTGAAACACCGAAACACTACTGAATTTATACCACTGAATTAGTCTTTCCTCTCTTATCAACTATTTTGTATGCTTTCTCCTCACTTGTGGAAGCTCGTTCAGTCACATTTGCATTGCGGTCAGGGGCGCTCAATCTGTGGCTGAAACTTGCCGCGTTGGAGATCCGCTGTTCTGAGCAGTGGCTGCGTGTCTGTGGTGTATGTCATCAGGAAAGTAGCCAATTGTGTTCTGGTCTTTCTGACGGCTGCGCGCCTAACGTCAGTCAGTGACAAATGCTGCTATGTATATTGAAATATCGAAAATGTGTTTAAAAATCATATCACCGTTATCGAAAAAAAAAATATCGCGATATATATTGATATTGAATTATTGTCCAGCCCTAGCGACTAGCATCACTGCAAAGAATAATTACTGTTTTCAAACAGGTTTTCAAATCAAAACACTCCCTATGGGATCAAATTTCCGCCAAATTTATAGCGGTCACGTGTCAAAAAATAATAAGCTTCAATCTAAACTTTAAAAACACATGTGAAAATAAAACGCAAAAAAATGAAAAATCAATGCAAAGTATATATATATATATATATGCTCAAATATTTGTCATTTAGACATTAGATGTGCCTTATTTAGAATTTTAAACCTTTAAAAGTGCATTTTTATGATAGCAATAACTATAAAGGGACTATTGTAATGGGGTAAATCAAACGTAGGCTAATGATCAAAAACTGCTCCGAGACAAGGTTGAGGATCCAAATGCAGTTTAATAGAGTAATCCAGAATCGTGGTCAAATATAGGCAAAGGGTCAAGCACAATGTGGGAAATGTAGTTGTGAGGGAAAAACAAAAAGCTGAAGTGGAGTGCCCTCTGGTGGCTCTCAAGGGCACTCCAGCTGATGACCGTTACACTAATAGGCTATACTGTAGGTAGGACAATTACTAAGCTCAGATTCATCTTACCAGTTAAAATTTATACTGTGCTTTTGTAATTATTTAGTTTTAATTGTGTGATTTTAACTTCTGCTTTAAAAAGATTTTTATTAGATTGTAATTTTCTCTGATCTTCTGATAACCATAAAATGTACTACAGCTGCCAAACAAAACCAGAGAGAAATGTATTCATAAATCTTTAAAACAATGTAATTAAATCTTGTGCACAAAACATTCAGCCAGTAAGAAAAGAAAACCTGTAGGATATATATACTTACTTACTAACTAACTAACTAACTATCATTGTAGCCTTATTTAAGTTGATTTTCTGTATACTGTTGTGTATTTATTTTTGGACTAATAGTGGTTAATAAAGTCCAATAATGGTATGAGAGAGTGTCAGTGGTAATCACATTGTGTTCCTGTCGGTCAGTGTTAGAGGATCTGTGTAACAGCTGATGCTTAGCCTGACAGTTAGCCTGCCCTGGACCAGGTTAGTTTCCCAGCATAAGTTGCCAGAGTAACTGAGTTTGAACTATTTTAAGTTTGCTTTATGAAACAGAATCCACCGACAATAAGTCTGACTAACCAAAATAAGCCTGGCTTGTATTGTAATCTTGTTTTATGGAACAACCCTCAGGTCAAGAAGTCTACACTGTTTACAGTTGACCATGAATACTACGCTGTTACAGCTAGCAAAATCATCTATTCACAAAGCCAGTCTTTCTAGATATACGGCCAATAACTGTAATGCCTCCGCTGACTAAACACAACTAAAACACGTGTTAATGGGCTAAATAATGGCGTACTCGGAGAACACATTACACACATAACACACATAAGACGTGTATCTATCACCCACTAACAATATATTCATGTTCAATTACCTGATATTGTCCGGCATTTGCCAGCTGACGCTGGTGATCCATCTTCACACCTGCATGAATTAGCCACAGCATCCATGAGTCGCATTGGAGTGACGTCAACTTCCCTCTTCGATTGATTGGCTAGAGGATGAGCTGTCAATCTAGAACTAGTGGACCAATGGTGATGCTAAGGCCCGCCCCTGATTTACATGAAACTCTAACGGCAACTTTTGGAAACGTAAGCGTAGAATGTGGAAACAAGAGCAAAGGAGAAAACAGCACAGGCATACAAAAAATGAAAATAAGAGCAGAATACATGATTTTGTGTGCGATTCAGATAATTTTGAATTCATGTTTCAGTTTTGAGAAATATAATTTTAAACTTGTTTAAATGTTGGATTCACCACGTTGTTTGAGATTCTGGTCAACTTTGCATTGATTTTTCAAAATGTTAAAAGTTTTGATTTTTTTTTTTTACATTTAAAAAAATAATAATTTTTGATTGACGCTTCTTATTTTTTGACACGTGACCGCTATATATTTAGCGGGAATTTGATCCCATACACTCCTGCTGTTTTCCATTGTTCAGGACAAACAGGTAGTAAGTGGCATGATTGTGTTTACATACAATATAACATAATATAATGAATGTTTACATACATTCGGCATTCCTCCAGCCTGAACTACTGTAGGGAACCACCCTTACAGTATAAAAAAAATTGAGTATCAAAATATGGGGTCACTTTTTGCCCCAGCAAATATATATATATATATATATATATATATATATATATATATATATATATATATATATATATAAATAGCTTACACATAAGCTGAACTAATTTGAATAAAGACCACTATTCACTATGGCTGTAAGGTGAACGTGATTTCACCAAGTACCACATGTTCCTGGATCAACATCTTTGTTGATCCTGGAACAACTTTCAGATCAACCAATCAGATTTGAGGGACAACTTTACAGTTTATGTCAAGTTTAGGCTTTGAACCAGAGTAAGGTGCTTCAACATCAGTGTTATTCACCTATTATTTCCCTCTGATTTTAGGGAAAATTATGGGTAGGGTTAGGTATAGGGTAAGGACTCAATTTTGGGACAGGAATGTTGTTCCAGGATCAACAAAATATGTTGATCCAGGAACATGTCTTACTTGGCAAAATCACGGTGACCAGGGGGGTGACGATACCCTCACGTCCAAGATTCTATACATATCACGATACTGAACTCACGATACAATATTATTGCGATACTCCAAGACCTATGGTAAAAGGTTTAAAAAAATGTACTGTTGATTAGAATGTTAAATTTAGTTGTTACATTCAAATTATTATTGAGTAGGTTTGGATTTGGTGATAGAAAACCCAATGCACAGGACAATGGTGACACCAGAATAAAAATATTCATAATTCTAAAGCTGAAAATACATAATTATTTTAGACTAATATATGCTTGCACTCCGTCACTGACTAGATATATTTAAAATAATGTAGATCACTTTTTACTGGTAACATAAGACATTTGGCATTATCCGGACCCACAAATATTCCCCCATTGCATATTATACATTATATTCAACATTATATATGTACGGAATAATTTACGACAGGCCATTGAATTATTTGAAAAATAATGCATTTAAAAAATAATGCACATCCGAGGTGTAACGCCCACTCCGCTTCGCGTCGTGACTGCATTACCACCTCGGGTGTGCATTTATACTACTACAGTTACCACACCTCGAAACATTGTTCAGATGATGCATTTCAAGACATTTGTCAAGTTTTTGTCATTAAAACGCTCTTGTATGTAGGAATAATTTCTTACACATCTAATCCCATGCCTCTGTTGCTAATTCCAAAACGTAATTTTAGAGTTAGTAATGGAGGTTTGAGCCACTGGTATCAGACTAATGATGTGGACACACTTATGACTTGCTGAAACATTCGAAGACTGACTGTTTCCATCAACTGTAACAGGTCTTAAACACCGACTGTGAACACAGACTGAACGCGCTGACTACGCATTTGGGCATGATCTGTCATATTGTCATAAGTATCAAATTAAATTCATAACTGGCCTTAGAATAAGTGTGTCCCCGGCTTTATGCAGTTATTAATGCAGTTATTAGAGAGAGAGAGAGAGAGAGAGAGAGAGAGAGAGAGAGAGAGAGAGAGAGAGAGAGAGAGAGAGAGAGAGAGAGAGAGAGAGAGAGAGAGAGAGAGAGAGAGAGAGAGAGATTGCAATAATGAGACAGAAAAGCATATGCGTCAATATTATTGTTTATTTATTTATTCAGTTCGTTTTAATTCATTCGTTCATTCTTGTTTTCTATTATTGACAGTAGATAACCTAGTAAATTAAACACACAAAGCCCTTTTAACAAGTAGGCCTGTCAATAATCATTTATTTGTTAGGCCTATATTATCTTAGCCTGGATGCCAGGCCGAACCCGCCCACAAATTTTTAGGTCGGGAAGTTCGGTCTGGACTCACTCCGTTGAGGAGCTATTATGCCCAAAAAAAAATTGTTCGGACCAATCAAATTGTCAGGGCGGGCTTTATACGATGATGGACAGATGAGCAACCATAGACATCATATCTATGTGAGCAGAGCAACGGTAACGTAACCATCCACGTCATCAGAGCGCTTGGGTTGAATGCATGGCTGCCGCTGGAGAATTGAGTTGTGTATATTCCGCTGTCGCGTGTGTTCTAGAAGATATAGACAGCGCATTCATTTTAGAAGAGGAACAGAGAACCGCGATCAAGGCATTTGTGGATGGGAAAGATGTTTTTGCCGTCCTTCCTACGGGATTCGGATAAAGTTTGATCTATCATCTTTAATCTATCTCTCATCATACGTCACTTACTCCGTTGCTCTGATTGGTTCTAGGTCTATCCAATTGAGTGCAGAGGCCTTTTACTTCCTGGTTCGGTTGACACACGCCCCATAATCACAGCCCAATGGAGCAGTATCAGACTCACATTCTGACTAGAATCTGATTATGACGACGTCAGGCTAATATTATCTGGAATAATTACGAAAACCCGTGCAGCAGGACTATCAATTTATTTTATATATTCAGTTTAATTTTCTATTTTTTATAGATAGGACTATATAATTTATTTATTTATTAAAATTAAACTGCATGTGTCCATTGACTGTGAAGTTATACATCGAAAATTGCAGATCAAGCGCATGGGGCTGCATGTTTTTTCTTGCTATGAATTGTATGCTATTTTCCGTTATTACGGTTAACAGTGATATGGAACTGTAATGCTGTCAAACCTGCCTGAAACTACTTTAGACGTGCACACCTTAGAACGTTCTCAGCCAATCAGAATCAAGCATTCAACAGCCCTGTAGTATAGACCCCTTTTCAGTTGGTAAACATGATGACGTTTTTATGTGAGCGGAGCTTAGGTGGAGGCAGAACGATCCCTCTGGCCACTTCACAAACACTAGTTTGCAAGTTTTGTTAGCTTGTTTTTTAACAATGACGGGAGAAAATCCGATTTTATCTTAATGTGCAAGGTCACTCACTGTCCAGGACCGCGATTGTTATTTGCAAAAGTTAATTTTAACGGACGGAACGAGATTAGCTGACCCATACACACTCAGTCAATGGATAAAGGATCTGACAGAATTAACGTTACCTCGGTTGAGTGGCCTGCCTTCTACACCTACCTGATACAGAAACCCAGCGTAAAGACACACTGGGGGCATATAAATAGTCTTGACTTGTGGCAACGTTCCATTGCGCGGTCCTGCCCAGCGCCAAGGTGTGACATTACAGTGCAATTTTAGTGATGTGAATATTTTCTAGAAATAAAAATATTTTTTATGTATTCAAATAATATCCTTATTATGTAGCCGAATCTGTGCTGGTTTGTATTGGCCGCCTCCAGTTTTCACTTTGTTTTGCCACCTGTTAACGACGTGATGCAATTGTGACGGCGGCGCAAAATGGGTCTATAAAGTAGTTTAATGTAGTAATGACGACTGTCAACTATAATTTTTTCTCACACAGTAATTTTAATTTTGGGTGAACTATACACAAAACAGATTGTCACTATCCACGATGCTTATTGTTGTATTTCTGTATTGCAATATATTGTGACACGATAATTGTTACAGCCCTCCTATTTCATTATGTACCATATATCAATAACTGAATATAACATACATTTGTATACAGACATATAGAAGAGCAATCCAAAACAGAGCAGAACAAATAGTAGCATGCACATTTCTGTAAATAGCCTTGAAATATATCCAGATCTCATAGGTAATATGCCTTGTCAGTTTTATTTTGTTTGAGCAAATAACTCTGACCATGAATGCAGCAAGGCATTCACGCAAATCTTCCATGTGTTTACTGAGAGGTGAGTTAATTTATTCTTTCTAAACATCACCTCATCTTGTGTGCTGTTTCTCTAGGGTCCTCGGAAAGGGAAAATTTTTACCACGTTTTCCTGCGTGTCGAGCGAAGTACAAATGTAAGTACGACACGATGTAGAAACAGGGGTAAATAGTTTTTAATTGGCAAGTGCGAACAGTGTCTCTGGAGCTTGCCGGATGACAGATAAATCGTCTGTCTCTCACTTTTAGCTTAAAACGGTCCCTCTGCGATTAGACCATCTGCTTTAGGTTACGTTACAAGTCGCTTAAACACTCTTTGTAAAATGATTTAAAGACGCAGCTGAAACGTTGAGCGGAAGGAGCAAAACCACAGAAGAACTCAGCATCTGAGCTATAATGAACAATGACCAGCTGTTCAATGCGTTGATGTAGAGTCGCAATTGCCAAAGAGTGTTGGGGACAACATGACAATTCTGAAAATAATGATCATTCAGGCAAATGATTACTGCAGTAAACCATGGGGCTCACTGAACCTTTAAAGAAACAGTTCACCCAGAAATAAAAACTGTCATTATTTACAGTAGGCCTACACACTCTCTCATGTTGTTCCAAACCCTGCTGTTATTTTCTCTCTGGAAGCCCAAAGTAGAAATGTTTTAACAATTGCTTGGGAGCTATTATAATATGATATGGTTAAAAAAAAAAAAAACATAGTGACCATACTGACTAACGGATGTGAGGCTCCAAAAAGGATGAAAATACATGTCATTAAGCCGTATTCGGACAGGTAAACAATTTTCAAGTTACAATTATTTTTTAAGATTTCATGTAGCCTACCAATTTGGAAAGGACTAATATAACTGTGTTTATTACAGAGATTGGAGTTTGTGTTTTCTAGATGTGGATGTTACAGATGCTGTGCTTGCATGAATCACGTGTGACGTATAGGTTTTTAAATGAATTACTTATTGATATAACTCTAATTTATTATTAAACCCCTATTTAAATAAACTTCACGTGAGTTTATAGAAGTGGCTGTTTATAATAAACCCACATAAGTGAGCAGAAAAATCTTGACAAATGTCTTACTTGACACTGATATTAAAATGGCCAGTCTTCGCAATTTCGATTTGGATCTGTTTATTCATTTTATAATGTTATTTATCTGTCGGATTCCAATGCGTATTGAAATGAAAGTATGCTTAAGATTGGTGCCTGAACGGTAGCTCAGGTAGGTCAAAAAACACATGAGGAGAAGCTTTAGTAAAATACAACATCAGCAATCACAGACATTTGCATTCAGACAGGATTAGATTTCTTAGAGGACGGTTGAGTTTGCCGAAAAACAGTAGGTCATTTGCTCTGGATTTTGAGTGAGAATATTGCAGACATGATTAAAGACTCAAATCAGACACAGAATCAAATAAGAGAGAGAAAACAATGTAGGAATGCGGGTCAATGACTTTTTTTCAGATCTTTTAATTAATTTTAAAAATGCAATTCATACACACGATTGTAAACGATGGGGTATGGGGGAAAAAAAGTAAAAGTTAGCAAAAAGAATGAATACATGTAAAGAATACATGTTTAATTTTTATGGATTTTAGGCATTCATGTACCTAGATCTATCTGTCTATCTACTTGTCTACTTGTCTACTTGTTTACCTGCCTGTCTGTCTGTCTGTCTGTCTGTCTATCTATCTATCTATCTATCTATCTATCTATCTATCTATCTATCTATCTATCTATCTATCTATCTATCTATCTATCTATCTATCTATCTATCTATCTATCTATCTATCTATCTATCTATCTAGCTGTCTAATGATACAGCATGAGGGTTGGTAAATGATCAACACAGAATGTTCAGTTTTGAGTGAACTATCCCTCTAACGGTACTTAGCACGTGTTGTTTACAGTTCTCAATGGATAGACCTTGAAATTTTAAATGACAAACCAGTCACCGGGGCATATTGTGCCCTATAGTGTTGTTCTTGTCTAAAAATATTATTTGCCTGTGGTAGCACATAGCCCCGTCTCAAAAAAAAACAAAAAAAACAGCAGTGGTTCCTGTCGCTGGGCTCCATGGCTGTCCATCTGGGAGGCAGCCTGCATACACTTCTAAATGAGAAAGTTGGGTCTGATCGTCCAGCCATGACAAAAATAGATTACTCTGGGGAAAAAAGAGAGGGGAGAGACCAACAGAATGAGTGTGTGTGTGTGTGTGTGTGTGTGTGTGTGTGTGTGTGTGTGTGTGTGTGTGTGTGTGTGTGTGTGTGTGTGTGTGTGTGTGTGTCTGTCTGTGTGTGTGTCTGTCTGTGTGTGTGTCTGTCTGTGTGTGTGTCTGTCTGTGTGTGCGTGCGTGCGTGCGCGTGTGTTTGTGTTATTGGATCGATTGACAGAAGGTAGACGGTCAACTTGTAGAATGTGAATGTGTCTTGTTTGAAGAGCTGCAAAAAAGTTAAAACAAACGTCAACATACAGTAAGTGTGCAGCTATACAAATTCTCCACAAATTAAATTTTGAGCTGGGGGTTTGAGAAGTATTCATCAAGAAATATCAAGCTCCTCACTAGAAAGACAAAAACCCTTTAACATGTCGTTTGTCCCACAGCATTGTTATTAAATTAGAGAGCAAAAAAGTATTTTGGTTTCACAACTTCCCCTTAAAATACAAGTGATCTATAGAATATAATAATAATAATAATAATAATAATAATAATAATAATAATAATAATAATAATAATAATAATAATAATAATAATAATAAACTCTATTACCAGAGCAACCTCTGAGAAAAAATATTTTTAATCTGACCAACTTTTCTGACCAGCATTTCTTTGAAGCTCCTCTTTTTCTCAGGAGAGTTAAAGTGCAAAAACAGAGATCAGGGTAAGCAGGACAAATAAATATACTTGTTTTTTTCTTTTTCTTTTTTTACAGTGCAGTTTGCTGCATTAACTTTTAAAGCCATTAGATATGTTGGCCTCATGGCATTAAAATTGAAAGCAACAGAGAGTACAAGACCAAATGGTTGGCCAATAGCGCTTAGGTTTGAAATCAGGTAAAAGTGTAAATGTCAGAATCTTAAAAACCCACTTCATGTTTTACTGATAAGCGCACAGCATTCGCCAAGAGCTTGTGAAGAACGCTGATGTACGTAAGAGACGTGGCCAGCTAAAAAACACAAGGTATACAGAATTCCATTTACAAGGACCAGCGACACAGTCTCGCATGCATTTGAAAACATTGCTTTTAATAAATGTGCCAGGGTTACTATGGAAACAAAAGCTGTCCATTAAAGAAAGAGCCCATTGTGTCTGGGGGGTGTGGGGGGAATATAGCTGTTTTTGCTGCTTGAACATCTATGTCACGGTAGATGTATTCGCTGGTTCCTTCTAGTCTTGTGTTTATGTTGTTGTATGAGTGCACGTGTGCAAGGGGCGTGTCTGTATGTCATTACCTGATCCACTCCAGCTGTTCATCATTACAATCACCAGCTGCAGTTCATCTCACCACGCTTCTTAAACTCACCGCTGTTCTCTCACCTTTGTCAGATCGTTGTTTGATGTTCCCCTGTCTTCTGGTTCGTGTTCCTGCCTGGTGTTTCCTGTTCGTCGTCTTCCGTGTGGATTTGGATCGTCTCACCGTTTGTCTGCACGTCACCGGTATTGACCATCGAAGTCCCTGCGTCACCTATCTCCACCTGGCTCACTGCACCCTGGACTTGTGTGTTTTGTGCTAAATAAATATTGTATTATACTCGCGATTGCTTCCTGTGTTTCTGCCTAACATGACAATCTAGGACACAAAACAGTTGAAAATAACCCAGGCATTATGCAATTTCCCTGGAAAACTTATGAAAGGCATCTGATTATATACTTTATGATATCAAAATACCATGCAAAACCACATTTTTACATTTCCTGACAACAAGTCTGTACTGCAATTGAGTAGGGTGTCGTGGATGACACCCAGGGTGTTGCTATGCCCTGGCCACAATGCTAGCATGTTGCTTCATGTTTGCTTACTGTCCCTGGCCCAAATCTTTATATTATGTTCTGGCGTAGTGGTTTGGGTCCTTTACCGTTGTTTGGCTAATTTCCATATGTAAAAGCCAGTCATTTTGACGGATTCGCTACGTTGACCAGCAGAAAGCTGCATGTTTGAAAGTGACTACATGAAATTTGGCTAATGTGACCACACCTGTTTGTTTGTTTTTTCCATCTATACAGTGAAAATCTGAAGTCCAATCACTTAGAAAGGAAATAGCTCATCTCCTCTCTAGGGATGCGTCCTATGTTGACCTTAAAAGCAATAATGAATTAAAAACGATATCAATTACAATACTAATTTGATTTCTGATATAGAAATAATTTTTTGTACCTGGTACCAAGTATAAAGGGATATATTATGAATGTATCTAAAATTACACAATGGTTAGTGTGTGAAGCTAATGACTAAAGTCTGAAGTTCATGAATGAAAATACACATGTTGTGGTTTCAAGTTAAATCAGATGGCCACTTTGTAAAGTATACAAACTAGGAAATTAGGATGGGCATCCAGAGATAAAACAGGAAAGCAAATGGAAAATAATTAGCACAGCTGTTCATATAACATTAAGCAAAGATAATCATGTTCATTTGATTTAATATAACTGTATAATGTTATAAGATGCATTATGTGAGTACTTTACTAAAGAGTACTTTGCTCTTTAAGGCCACACCATGTTTTGGTTATTTTCTATGAGTTTCCGGAGATGCTCGGCTTTGGCTGCTTTTAGAGCCTTTTTATAATGGGAAGGGCTTTCTTTCCACGCGATTCTAGACCTCTAAGTACGTTCGTCTCCATTTGCGCTCTAGATTATGTCTTTCTCTCTTGATAACGTGAGTAATACTGCTGGACCACTAAATGAATGGGTTTAATAACTTTTTTCAAAGGGAAGCGAATTACTTGTAAAGTTCCTCTTTCTTCCGCCTGTCTTTTACCAAACAAGTTATATGCATATCTAACTAACTAGTTGATAAATCACACCTCTTAAAGAGTTCCAGAGTTTTTGTGTACTGACATAGCGTGTTCATTACTCATCTTTAAATTGACTGCTTTGAGGCATTCAGTAATAAGGAAATATGATCGTTTGTTCCTTCCATTCCCTGAATATCACCTCTAATTACATTTCTGCTCCATGTCTGTGTTAAATGAATGCTCTCTGCCATTGCCTCTTCATTTCTTTTAGCAATCCAGAAAGTTCGAACACACGGGGATAGAGGCTCAGATTACTGCTTTTAGGTGTATGTATAAACAACCACGAAGATTGGTATTCATTTCGTTTTGCCGGTGTTTGCAGAGGAAACAAGCTTGTCTTCCAAATGGCTGCTTTCGAGTACTCTATTGATCACCTCTGAAGATGACTGCTGCATGACAATGTCACCGATTCACAAAAATGAGACCAGGAGAGAAAATTAGGCCATTTTGAGCAGTTTGTGTATTTATTTATTTTTATATTCGTGACCAAAATGCCGCTCTGCAACGTAGGTGAAATCATGTGAAGTACTCTGATTTTGGGCTTTGATAAACAAGAGTTGAATAGATTTCGTTGAGAAACAAATATGTAAATGTTGCCAAGAATCAAAAGAGTTTATGAATTTTCAGTCACTCCTATTGGCACCTGTCTTTTCATCACAATTTCAGTTTGGGTCATAACAGAGATCAAAGAAAGGAAGTAAATTAAGATCTGGGGAGGGAATCTGTTAGATTAGCATCTTCGGTACCAAACTCCTTTGCACAGGTGAAATGCTGTTAATTAAAAATCAGTCTATCTTGGCTCCATTCACAGTGCTTCTGACATCTTCAACTTAAAAAAAAAAAGAGGATGGAAATGTGACTGCTATACATAAACCCATCTTTGCATGTGTTTAAACCTCCGTAACGAAATTGCAACAGACATAAAGTACATAATATACATAATAAATGCTATACAAAAAATTGGAAAATGAAATATACTCTCTGTAATGTACAATACATAATTAACAGTCTACCAACTAACTGGCAGTATTTTCAGTTTACACTAATGCCTGCTATAGCGCACCTTTTGGCAATGCTGAGAATTCAATGTGCTTTCACTGTTTTATAATGTATTTATGGAAGGAGAACTCAGCAACATGAGAGAGCAGGATCCAAATGCAGATGTTTAATAAACTATACAATATCAAGAGTATCAGAAACATGGAAAACATGGAAAACAGAACCCTAAACTTAAAAAAAAAACATAAATAGACAAGACCTGACAAGGAACATGGGAAACACATGCGCTGCATCTGAATATGCCTACTTCCAAACTATATAGTATGCACAGTACGCCAAAAGAGTAGTGTGTCCAAATTCATTTTATTCGAAAAAAAGATAGATGGACATGTATCCATGGAGAGGAGTTGTAAATGGCAATGATGCTATACAACTGATGCTGATAAGACACATGGCAGTGACAACAGGTGTAGTACATCCGCATTTCATTCATACTACCCATACTCATTCTATATAGAACAGTGCAATATAAGTTTCAAATAAAATAAAATATAAACTAAAACTTTCAAAAAAATGAAAATTTTAAAGTTTGAACGTTTTTTTTTTTGTTAACATTTGTTAAATACATTAGATAACATGAACTAACAATGAACAATACTTCTAGCATTTATTAATATCAGTCAATATTAATTTACTAATATTTTTTTTAATAAGTTGTATATTGCTTATTGTTATCAAATGCATTAAATAATGTTAACAAATAAAACCTTATTGTAAAAAGTGTTACCGAAATATCTAGTTCAGTCATGAAACTCTACATCAGGAGTCAGCATCTATGGCACGTTGAGGGATAATCACAGAAGTGCACACAGTGTGTGACTATGAGGAAAGATTTACTCAAAATGTATGTCCGTATGCAAGTTCAAGGGACTTTATTTAAGTTAAATACATATACCTCTTTAGCTATTGTCACGTGCCAGTTATTATCCCTCCATAGGTTGCCAACCACGGGTCTAGGATGCAGGCTGATAGGTCCTTTACATGTAATCTGCTAGCAATCACATAATTTACCGGGAACAAGCTGATTGGCCTCCGCTGAGATTGTTTCAGTGTCTGCTGTAAGCTAATCCTTCCACTTGCTTTCAGAGCTCCTCTGAAACCCCCCACCTCCCTCAGCTCCACCAGCCTAGATATTCAACGGGATTTATGTATAATCATACAGCAGCAGCATATCTTACATGCTCACATCAGTGACTCTGTGTATCTATTGGCAATAGTAAGTATAGTGCATACAAATAGGCTACATTAACATTGTCTATTAACATGCTAAAGCTATTCCGAGAGTTGTCAGGATTGAAATAAATTAGTTGATGTGCAACAATTGCCAAAACTAAAATTATATATATATATAAAACATGTACTTACTATAATTGTCATGTTGAAGCAGAGACGAAGAGTGAATCCAATTGCAAGCACTTTTAATTAAACAAATACAAACAGGTAATCCAGGGAAGACTCGGAACAGGAAACTCAGAACAGGAACAAAGAGACAGCTAACAGCAACATTACAAAAACATAACATCAGAACTCACAAGGACTGAACTGAAACACAGTGCTTAAATACAAGGACAAACAAGCTAAACGAGATAACAAGGGGGCGTGGCTAACGAGGAGCACCTGGGAACAATAGACAAGACTCATGGCAAACAGGGAATCACATGACATACAAGAACAAGGAACAAGAACCAAAACCCAAACCGTGACATAGCGCCCGATTGGTGGCTCCCGACGCCCATCAAAACAAACAAATAGTTCAGGAGGGTGGTGACGCGGAGGTTGTCCCGGGGGAAGGATGGAGGGCCAGGCCCGCACAGGGGAACGGCACAAGGATATAGTCATGGCGGACCTGAGCCATGGAGCGTGGGCAGACCAGGCTGTGCAGGCGACCAGGGTGGAGCAGGCAGTTCAGGTGGCCATGGTGGAGAAGACCCTTTGCGGCCAGGGTGGTGAAGACCCTTCGGGTGGCCAGGGTGGTGAAGACCCTTCGGGCAGCCAGGGCGGTGAAGACCCTTTGGGCGGCAAAGACCCTTCAGGCGGCCAGGGTAGTGAAGACCCTTCGTGCGGCCAGGGCGGTTAAGACCCTTCAGTCGGCCAGGGCGGTGAAGACCCTTCGGGCGGCCATGGCGGTGAAGACCCTTCGGGCGGCCATGGCGGTGAAGACCCCTCGGGTTGCCATGGCGGTGAAGACCCCTCGGGCGGCCATGGCGGTGAGGATCTTTCTGGTGGCCGTGGGCCTCTAAGTTGCCACGGCGAGGACCTACTGCCCCCCCCCCCAAAAACTATTGAGGGTAGTTACGGGGACAGAGGCAGGAGCAGTCACCGGCTCAGGAACAGATACCGGCTCAGGAACAGACACCGGCTCAGGCTCAGACACCAGCTCAGGCTCAGGCTCAGGAACAGACACCGGCTCAGGCTCAGGAATAGACACCGGCTCAGGCTCAGAGACAGACACCGGCTCAGGCTCAGGGACAGACACCTGCTCAGGCTCAGGGACAGACACCGGCTCAGGCTCAGGAACAGACACAGGCTCAGGCTCAGCTGAGCACTCAGGTTCAGGCGTGACTTGAACAGTCTCTGGATCGGCAGACGTGACTTGAACAGTCTCTGGATCGGCAGACGTGACTTGAACAGTCTCTGAATCGGCAGACGTGACTTGAGCAGTCTCTGGATCGGCAGACGTGACTTGAACAGTCTCTGGACTGGTCGGAACCAGCGGCGAGGGCTCTGGGCTGGACGGGATCAGCGGTGGAAGCTCTGGGTCGAACGAGACCAGCAGTGAGGGCTCTGTGCTGGATGTGACCAGTGGAGAAGGCTCTGGGCTAGACGGGACATGAAGATCAGGTGATGACCTGGCGTGCCACGGGAGGAAGCTCTCCAGACATCTGAAGAGTGCCTCTCTCTAGTCCAGACCGGAGAGATCGGGGAGCTCCCTCGGGTCAACCTCCTTAGCCCCCAGCCGGTAACACATCTTAATCGCCTCATCACCCAGAGAGCAGGAGGCAGCGAGGGGAACAAACCCCCAGGTGTACTGGAACAGATCGAGGCTATCCAGGGCCAAGGCCGCGATCTGTCCAGCGAAATCCCGGCTCATGCTGTGAAGATCAGACGAGATCCGTGCTGCTGAATTCATGATGCGGTGAGTTCTTCTGTCACGCTGAAGCAGAGACGAAGAGTGAATCCAATTGGAACAGGAAACTCAGAACAGGAACAAAGAGACAGCTAACAGCAACATTACAACAACATAACAACATAAGAACTCACAAGCCCTGAACTGAAACACAGGGCTTAAATACAAAGACAAACAAGCTAAACGAGATGACAAGGGGGCGTGGCTAACGAGGAACACCTGGGAACAATAGACAAGACACATGGCAAACAGGGAATCACATGACATACAAGAACAAGGAACAAGACACAAAACCCAAACCGTGACAATAATAATAAAAATAAAGTTAACACTTTAGATAAGGGTCCATATTACTAGGGTATTGGCTGTTTATTACTACTTATAAAGCACATAATGATGGCCATATTCGGCATGACCATATTCTACACTCCTTAATTCTACCCGATACCTAAATTTAACAATTACCTTACTAACTATTAATAAACAGTAATTAGGAGTTTATTGATGCAAAGTTGTAGTTAATAGTTAGTTAATACAGAAAATTGGACCCTAATCTAAAGTGTAACCACAATAAATTATACATAAAAGTTAAAAGTAACTAACCCTAAACTAAACCATAAGCCTAATTACATAGTAAGTACATGTTAATTAATATTACTCAGTACATAATTGTGAAATTACACTGTAACATAAAATAAAGTGTAACTAAAATAACTTATAAAAATGACAGAAGCGTATAATAAAATGACCAAACCTAAACTAAAATTTAAATTATAACTAAAAATCAAAAGCTAATTCAGAAATATGAATAAATATTAAACATGTATATATACTACTAAAATAACAGCGGTGTTCACACACAATACCTGGTAGAATTTGTCCTTCAAAAATAAGTTCTTCAAAAATAAGCCTTTCACTCATTCTTTTATCCCTAAAACGAGTGAGTTAAAAGCTTAGTATAAGTAGCAGAAAGCAGAAAGACAAATAAATAGAGGAAGGACAGCAGAGTAGATATTGATGAGCATAAATAAGATTTAGGGAGGTTTGAGGCTAGTTAAAAACCCAAAATAAGGCTTTTGAAATTGTGTTACCTTAAAGTATAATTTTTATTTTATAGAGTCATTTTTGGCTTTATAAAAATGTTACTGTTTACATTTAGCCTATTTAACGGTTCCCCTTGTGACAACCTACCAGATACAGTATAGTGTGACAAAATGCCCTGTTAAAGGTCAAGGTGTGTTCAATGAACTGTATCTTTTTTTTTTTTCTTTGTTCTTTTTTTTTTTTACTGACAGTGGAAATGTTCAGTAGCTTAATCTAGCCACATTCTCTCCAATACTTCTGGTCTCGTCTTGTCTCTCCTGCGCAAGGTTTGAATGTGCAGTCAAAACATCTGTCAGGTGATCCACATCCAGACTTTGCCACATGTCCACCCCCACTCTAAAGCAAATGCTCTGACAGGTCCTTCCAATGAATGCGACCCAGCATCCATTATACGACAGAATTCATCACAGCCCTCCCAAACAACATTGACATAGACACACAGAGTATGAAATGCAATAACAGCAGCCAGGTGTATCTCTCTGTATCTCTCTGTATCTCTCTCTCTCTCTCTCTCTCTCTCTCTCTCTAGGTGTGTGTGTGTGTGTGTGTGTGTGTGTGTGTGTGTGTGTGTGTGTGTGTGTGTGTGTGTGTGTGTGTGTGTGTGTGTGTGTGTGCATGTGTGTGTGAGTGTGAGTGTGAGTGTTTGTGTTTATAGAGAAAAAGGAATGTGATATTCATCCAAAACCCTACTTAGAGACCCTACTTTACATATTCACTTTACACATGAACATCATTTCCACAGCACTCCGCATATATTCCACGCATCCTCTCTATAACAGACGCCAATATGTAATTTCTTAACCGCCCCCCCCCCCCCCCTGTCTCTTTTTATTTTTTGACGGCTGTAAGTTGTACCACCAGCAGCTGTAGTAATATGTTAAGCAAATGCTTCTTTCGTCAAAATGGTGGTTTGTGGCAGACAGCTCCATTTGGCTGATAGTTTCTCCCAGCGTGGGTCCTGGTCCGCGTTTATCATTCATCCTCGCTCTCAGCGCGTAAACGCCACCACGTCAGTTCTCGTTCCCTCATATCTTTTACACCCCATGCAATCAATATGAGTTAAATCTCTAATTTAATATTTTCGTCCCCTCAACGTGATCTGTGTTGTTCTTTATATAACGTCCCTTTTGTATGTTATCTGATAAGAGATGACAACCCTTCTTGGATTGTTTGTTGTTGACATTAAATTTTGTGTCAAACTCCATGATATTTTGACATAAAATTATGGCCTTTGTTAGATGCCTGTCAGTATAAGATTGTACACATTAAAGAAAAGGAAAAGTATTTAAAAAAATCTCTCACACACACGTTCAAAATTTTAAGATTTTTTTAATAACTTTTTACTTGATTGTATATATTTATATATATATTTCATACTTTTATTTAGATAATGAGGGATCCCCCAATAAAGAGTGTCTAAATATATTTTTTCAAGTTGAGAAACATTTTACAAATACCATGAATTATTAATTAATAATTATCAAAAATTGTTGGGAAGTTGCACCAGATGACATTTGGGACGTCTTCCTTTACATCCAGATGAACTTTAGTGATATCCCATTCTTAATCTGAAGGGTTTAATATGGAGTTGACCCACTCTTTGCAACTTTAATGCTTTAGCATACCAAGATATTTTGAACAATTTCATGCTCCCAACTTTGTGGGAAAAGTTCTGGGATGCCCCTTCCTGTTCCAACGTGACTGGGTGCCAGTGCACAGAGCAAGGTCCATAAAGACATGGATGAGCGAGTTCGGTGTAGAGGAACTTGACTGGCCTGCACAGAGTCCTGACCTCAACCCGATAAAACACCTTTGGGAGGAACTAAAGCGGAGACTGCGAGCCAGGCCTTCTCGTCCAACATCAGTGCCTGATCTCACAAGTGCGCTTCTAGAAGAATGGTCAAAGAATTCCCATAAACACACTTCTAAACCTTTTGCAAAGCCTTCCCAGAAGAGTTGAAGCTGTTAACCTGTTAAGCTGCAAGCCCACTTTTGAAAAATCCCCAGAAATGACATACCCAAACTAAAACAGATACAGTTCATGAACCCTTTGCACTATAAGCACAAGTATGATCTCATTTGAAAGCTGACACCTGGTAGTTTACTGTAAATGTAGAATTAATTATTGTCATAATTATTATTTTTTTTAAATAGCTTCAAAGTTTTGTAAAGTTATTAGAAATGTATTTTTATGAAACATCTTCATGAAAATAAAATTGAAGTTTGCCCTGGAGCAATCTAGAAATGCACTGCAGCTAAAGCCATATGTGTGACCATTTTATATTTAAAATCTGAAAATGATAAGTCTAAAACTCTGTATTTAGTTAAATGTTTTTCAAGATCATGACAAATTACTTTATTTTGATTAGACTCTAAAATGCAAACTGATGTTTAGTCATCTTCTGAGTCATCTATTCAGTCTATTGTCTCTATTGTTTTGTGGTGCAAACGAGCCCCATTCAGTGTCAGTCTCCCCTGCACACATTTACACCTCTCCAGACTGGTTATGGCTCTTAATATGCATTTCTTATATCTGCATTATAGCTACTAACGACTGGCTATTCACAGATTATTCATAGGGTTTCAAACCCTAATTTCTTTTATCAAAGTTCTCACTAAATATTTGAAACTGGTATCAAATGCACTGAAACATTTCAGTAAGCATTCCTATTTAGAAAAAAATGATAAAACAATAACTGCTGGTGGCAGGTGCACCTGGGCTAGCTAGCATGTTAGCTTAGCACACCATCAATACACGACCATTTATGAGATTAAAACCATGTTTGTGCTCCAAACTTACTTTATAACGCAAGTTGAGTGTTTTAAATAATCTTCTGTGATCTAATTTGGCTTCAGATAAAAAAAAAAATTGACAGAAAATGTATTATTTATAGTGTTCTGCATGATGATGAAATCTATATCGATTAGCATTACATTATAAATATAATCTATTATTATGAAATACCTGGCATGGCTTGAAGAACACAGGTAACTCAAATATCATAGCAATCATATTTATTGTCTTCAAAACATCTTTATCTGCATGTTACAGCGATCTCTGTCAGCTACTTTCTGTATCAGTGACATCCTGGACGCACTGCCTTCGCCGAAGCACTGGCGAAGGTTAAGAGGTTAAGAGTTCCTTTCACTGGAACTAAGGGGCAAAGCCAAACACCTGAAAATCAACCTGTAACGCAATTAGATGTTATGGGAAGACGTAGGCTGGAACCGGCGAACATTTAAAGACTTTAATAACAAAATAAAACAAATACAAAATGAAAGTAAAGACAGCAGCCCCTCACGGACGACGGTTGTCGCATATAATAAAACACAACATCAAATAAAACAGTCCAGGCCTAGTCCTCTCTCAATCTTCACTGTCGTAGCTCCTCCTTTATGCTTCCTTCCGTGAGAGATATGAGACTGGTGCGTCCCGCATGTGTTGCTCATTATCAATCACACCAAAGCATGTTAATTTCGTTAACGAAAACTATGACGAAAAATGTTCGTCGACGACCTTTTTTCCCCTGACTAAGACAAGACGATGAGAGACGACACCCACGTCATTGAACGATAACTGTGACTATCAACACATGCAATATCGTTGACAAAAAAAGACGAAACTGATCGGTTAAAACAAAAACAAGACTTTACCAAAACCACTTGTTTTGTCGAATAAAGGAGAAGACAACTCATTAACGTTACAGACTGTGTTTGCGAGCGTTCATGCTTACGGTTGCCATATTTCAATAATTTAATCCCCAGTTAAAATTTTCTGTTTAAATAACACGTTTTCTAACCGGTCTTTTCAATGGTATCTGGCAACCATGCGCGCGCGCTCTCTCTACATGCTGAAGAAGCGCGGAAGGATGATCAGAAAAAACAGAGTTCAGCGATCTTCATTTGAGATTTTCTACTTAAATTAAAGTGTCATTCATTCTGTCTTTTTTCTGTCACTAGCCGCTTGCGCTGTTTGTGAGACTAAATCTGCGGTCAAAATTCAGGCTGATATCCAGCAGTGTTTTTAATGTTGATCATATTAGCCCTATACGAGCAAGAATGCAATGTTTCCCGAATATCCACACGATTTCAAATGTGACATTGATTTTATACAACAGTTCAACAAACACAAGGGTAACATTAAGTGATGTAGGCCTACTACATTTAAAACTGTATATTGTCAGTAGGCAATTGCTCTATTTTGCAACAAACGCCACAGCAGAACTGCAGCACACAGCAGTGATTCGTGAACGAATCTGTGGCTTTGAACGAATCGTGAGATTCAATGATCCGTTCATAAGTACAGCAACTTGCTTCGTTACTGAATGAATGAATGGCTCGATGACACACTCATAAACTATAGACAGACTTACCGCCACCTAGTGGCCATTTTAATTTAATATTTAAAAGTATAACTTCGTTTTTACCATCATTGCATATTTATTGAACATTGTTTTATTTAAATCATTATTTATTTTATAAAGATATTTATAAAGGTAAAAAATAAACTGGAAAAATCGATTAAAGAGGGCAAATATTGTCCCTTAATGGAAAAGGTGTGACAGCAATCTAAGTGGAAGAGGGGTTACGGCACTCAAAAAAATTGAAGAACCACTGAACTAAGGAAAATGGATATGTAGAATTGCACAAGTGCTACTGCTAGAGTGCAATGTCAATACAGCCTGTTACCTTGATTCAAATTTCTCATAAGCTTAATGAACTGGCCTAGAGAGAAAAAAATGTATGACATTTTTTGTCTAAAGTCTAGGCTACATATGCCAAAATTCGGTAACTGCAATTTGACTAAAAGTAATGACAAAGTTGACAAAAAATGCAGTGACTTTTCGTCAACTAAAACTAGACTAAAACTATGAAAGACAAAATGACTAAAATGTGACTAAGAGCAATAAGCATTTTCGTCTGAAGATGAAAACTAAGACTAAATCAAAAATTGCTGCCAAAATTAACACTGCACCACTGGCCTCGAACCATTCTCCCATGGCCCTTGGCCTCGTCCTTCTCCCCACACAACCCCACACCATAATTCCCCCTCCACCAAACTTTACACCTGGCACAATGCAGTCAGGCAAGTACAGTTCCCTTTCGTTGTTACTACGAGTTACGTCGTGACGAAGAATGGGGTTTCGCTTAGAATGCCTATCCACTTTGAGAATATAAAATGAGCCAATAGCAAGAAAATGCCATGGGTCTGCGGAATTTGCATAGCGTAACTCTTCCCCACCTTGTGGGTGTATAAGGAAGGATGCTGGCAACATGCAGTTATGTTTTCGATTCGGAGCCAAGAGCATTCTTCACTCCACAAGCCATTCTGAGATCATCTCTCTTCACTCTTCGAGATGAGCTTCTCTCCAGATGTTGGTGTGACAGCGATTCCCAGCGAGATTCACATTGCCTGCTGATCTGTGCAGTGATTTGCCAGTCGTGTGTTTCACCCTGGTCACTTCAGCATCTGCAGAGTTTTCCATCTCACAAAAGAGCTTGCGTGTGGCACGTCTTTTTGAAGATGTCTCGTCCATGCACTTCTGGTTGGGGTCGGATTGTTTCCCAGTTTGATGGGGTGCCTTGCATGTTTGGGCTTAGATCACGCTAAGGCAGCTTTTGTGGATGGTTTATGTTCTAACTGTGGGAACATGACCAATCTTGACACTGCAGTCAAGACTCGATGACCTTGTGAGAGTCCCCTAATCCACACCCCGATCGAGTGCGTGGGACCGTTTTTCGGCGCTCCAGACGAGGAAACTATGTCCATCACTGCATCACAAGGTGGGCTTGAATCCTTGATTCGGCTGTGCTGCCACCCTCGGGCGTGCCAGCATTGTCCGAGTCAGATCCCGAGATGACAGTCATGCTTTCACGGGCAGCCGTGAGCATTGGGATAGAGTGGAACCCTCCGCCCTGTCCTGAGTGCTCACGGCTGAATGATTGTTTTTTGGGTGCTTTGAGCGCTGATCCACGTCAGCGCCCGCCCCCAATACCATTCTTCCCGGAAGTGCATGTACAGTCACTGCAGAAGGTCGCGAGGTCCTTGAAGGCTCCTTCATCTCCCATGGAAGGCTCCCGCGGCCATAGGGTTCCCCCGGGGGAACGTTCTGTTGGAATGAAGTTGTGTCCTCAGAGAGCTTCCTCCCGTAGTGATCCAAGGCACCCCTCCAAAGCCTGTAGGGTTTCATCGACTCTCGATGTCCTATAGAGTCCTATAGAGCAGGCCGCCACCTCTTTGCATGCCACGGCTATCCTTCAGGTTTATCAGGGTCGTATGCTCAGGGACATGCACGAGGGCGAGACTGACCCAGGGCTCTTCGATGAGCTGCGTGCCGCCACCGACCTCGCTCTCCAGGCGAAAGAAGGTGGCCGCATGCTCTCTGGATCAGGTGATGTCCACTAACGTGGTCCAGGAGAGAAATTTGTGGCTCAACCTGGCCGATATTAGAGATGCCGAGCGAACCTGTTTCCTCGACAGTCCCATATCCCAGGCTGGCCTCTTCGGCGAAGCGGTCAAGGACTTCGCCCAACAGTTCTCAACCGCCCAGAAGCTACGCCGCTCTGGTTGCTTCATATGAGACCGCTTCAGCTCTGGCTTCGTGATCAAGTCTCGAGGTGGGCATGGCAACTAGGCAAGCTTCGAGTACCATTTTCTCCGACCTGCCGTCAGACTTTCACCCCGTGGATGAACCTCAGTTTTCTACGGCGCGGAGTGCCCTTAGAACGAGTTTCCAGGCACACTGTTGTATCAACAGATGCCTCCTCCATAGGCTGGGGTGCCATGTGCAATAGACATGCTGCCATGGGCTCCTGGACTGGACCCCAGCGCCTTTGGCATATCAATTGCCTCGAGTTGCTGGCAGTATGCCTGGCTCTGCACCACTTCCTTGCATTGCTCAAGAACCAGCACATACTAGTCTGCTCAGACAATACCGCAACAGTAGCGTACATCAACCGACAAGGTGGTCTACGCTCCTGCCGTATGTCGCAACTTGCCCACCACCTCCTCCCATAGAGTCAGAAGCATCTGATGTCGCTTCGAGCCATTTATATTCTGGGAGACCTGAATCGTGCAGCCGACCAGCTCTCACGGTTTCAGCCTCTTCCTGGAGAATGGAGACTCCATCCCCAGTTAGTTCAGCTGATTTGGGAACAGTTCGGCAATGCACAGGTAGATCTGTTTGCCTAACACGACTCTTCCCATTGCAGCCTGTTTTATTCCCTGACCGAGGGCACGCTCGGCACGGATGCACTGGCGCACAGCTGGCCTCTGCAAGTATGTGTTCACCCCAGTGAGCCTTCATGCACAGACACTTGGCACTGCTCTGTTCAGTACACACCCTCTGTGCTTACGTAGACAGAACGCAGTGTTTCAGGATCTCAGACTAGCTCTTTGTCTGTTATGGTGGGAAGCTGAAGGGAAAGGCTCTCTCCAACCAAAGGCTGTCTCACTGGATAGTGGACGCCATTGCTTTGGCATACCAGTAGCTAGGTCAATCATGCCCCCTTGGTGTGAAGGCCCACTCGACTCGGAGTGTGGCTTCCTTGTGACACTGTCACACATGACATAGTTTTAACCACTCTATATATTATGATGATTATGAGTATGATATATGTGACCGATCACGGAAACTAGAGACACAAGTTGGTTCTGGGGCATTTTAAATTATTCATAGATTCTGAAAGTGCAGTCCCCAAGCTTTCCAACGATGTGTAACACATGGAAATCTGATAATATTTGGAGACGTTGTGGCCATTTGAAGGTAGGCACTCAAAAAAGCTAAAAGGTTAGATAACGGCCTCTAAAGATTGTGCAGTTCTCACCTCTCTCTGTTGCTAGGAGTGACAACAGGGCTCATTTACATCTCATTTAGATAAGCCATACCCCCTGTAAAGCTTCCCCCTGTGCTTTGCAGCTTTTTTTTCTTTCTTGAGCTAGCTAATAACAATAGGTAGGTATGGGAAGGTCTAAACATGGACTAAACATAACGTGTACGTGTTCTTAGAATGAACACAAATGTTTATGCAAACTCACCCCCAGGACCGTCGAATGCACTTCTGCCGCTCTAGGCGAAAAACAATCCTGCCACCCCTCTATTTGCAACGTATACCAGCAACAACACACAAAGACCAATATGCCATATACACAGTGTTGTGCCAGTTCATACTTAAAAAGAACTAGCTCAAAGTTCAGTTCACACAGATGATAATGAACTAGTTCACGTTAATTTGTTAAATTCTTTTTAAGATAGGCCACTATCTTACTCAATAGAACCTCTTTACCATCCATTACCAGCTGCAAATCACTGCCACTCTAAAACTAATCAAATTATTGTACCAATAAACAAGAGACAATTATTATACCAGGAGAATAATAATGTTGAGATAGAGAATATATTTACCCCTTAAATAATGTGTAATCATGATATGTAGAAATTGGAAAATACAATGTGCAGTCAAGGTATACTGTATGTTCAGTGAAACTTTTATTTAGCCAGCATGAACCAAATTACCCAGGACTTAAAAAAAGGTATATTCAGGTCCATGTGGAAAAGATCAGTCTACTGACAAAAATCCAGCATATTCTGAATGGCAGTAACTATGTAAACCAGACCAAAGTAGTCATGTACTGTAATGTCAAATTAGCTTTGGCTTACCCTGCTCAATGTGCAATACTCAACCAACACATTTTCACACCTTCAAAAGGAAGTAAACAGTGAGTAAACGGTGAAAATGCCATTTACATTCATTTTTAATAAAATAATCTTCCTGATTATATTTGTCTAAAGAAAATGAACAGCTAGCAGCTGAACAACTTAACTTAAGATGACCTTACCCTGCTCAATGTGAAATACTGGACCAACACATTCTAGCATCCTCAAAAGAAAGTAAACAGTGAGTAAACAATGACAATGCCATTTACATTCATTAATATTTTTTTTTTCTAACTCTTCCTGACATATATTTGTCCAAATGAATTGAATAGCTCTGAAAACTGAAAATTATACAGCATATAGCTCTAATAAACAAACATAGCATTCAATTTCAGATGCTGGATTTATCTGTACAGAAAGGAGTCATAGGCTTCAAAGTGCAATAGTCATGCAGCATAACTTACTGAACGTAAATATTTGGAGAAAAGAAAAGAAGGTTGACTCCTGAGTTTTTGTCATACTGGAACATCTTTACAAGATGTCCCTCTCTTATAGCACCACAAAAGAGTTACAGTGTATATTACTAGTCCAATACATAAACCAAGAAGATAAACTTCTCTAAGCTTTCTGTTTGCATTCAAGAGCAGTTGCTTCTCAAAGTTTTCATCACCAAGCCTGTTTCTCCTGGGCCTGAATATTTGGCCTCCGATACTGAAAAGTCTCTCCACTGGAGCGCAGTGTTGTATTTAAGGAAGAGCTTTTTTGAGCCTGGGCAGCAGCATGTACTCTGCAAAGCCATCTGTGGTTGGTGCATCCAAGTAAGTGTCTGCTTAATTTTTTTTTGAGATTCTGACGGTTTTGGTTAAACCTAAAGAAGGAAGCTGTTGTGTCTTTGTCGGTATCGCCACTAGGCTGAGAGTGATCAGAGTTTTGTGTTTCTGAGTCATCTGAGTTGCTAGTTAGAAGTTCTCGTTTCAGCATAACTCGGTAAAGCAGCTGTTTTTCCTCATCCTCCACCCAGTTGAGCTTGAATATTGGCAGCAGCATGGCTGACAATATGTGTTCCTTCTTCTCAAGCATGGCTTCAACCCTCGTTTTCAATGACTGTTTCAATGACCTCGTTAGAATGTTTAGTATGAGAGTACGGCATGTAATTAGACCTTGTGCAGCAGTGGGCTTTGTGCTCTCCTCCAGCAGGCCATTCATATCATTTTGTAGTTGTACAATGGTCGGAGCCAAATACCCGAGGAAGACGTTTTTCTCTCCCTGGAGGATGTTCAGTGCAGATGCTAGGGGCCTCGTTACATCCACAAACTTTAGTATGAAGCTGATTTCCTCTGCAGAGAACCGCCTAAAGCCAAACTCATCACAGACAGCATGCAGGATAAGGTTGTCATATGCAAGAGTGACAGTATCAGCAGCTTCATTGGTGGTGTCTGCCTGGGGAATTAATGTTGCTATGTGAGAAAGTCGCTTCATAGCAAGATACCAAGAGTTCCACCGTGTATCATTTGGGAACACAAAACCAATCCCAAGCTTTCCCTCAATAAAATCTGAATTTTTGGGGCTTCTTTTAATCCGGTTCCACAAAGCAGATGCCTTAGCAAAAACAGCCCTTGACAGTGTTTTGTACTGTTTATCAGTTACCTTCTCTGTGTCTTTGGCAACAAGATTTAAGGTGTGAGCCATGCACCTTCTGTGATGGGGAAGATGGGGGTCTTCCAATGCTGTGAGAGGCTCAGGTTCCATGTCATCCTCTTCATCTACAGCAGGTGGCGAGGTAGATCCTGGTTCATTTTCATTTTCAGTTGCTGCATTATCACTGTCAACATCTGGATCTGGATCTTTATCAGCAGTGGGAAAATCTTCTGTGAAACAGTTGAATGCTTTCACAAAATTTGAAGCATTGTCTGTCACAGTGCACACAATCTTGTTTTGGATTCTGAACTCTTTATGCTCCTCTGACAATGCTTTGGCGAGAACATCATGTGTGTGTGCTCCTCGAACACGACGGCATGCAAGCACTGGAGAGCTTCTCTGAGAGATATTATTTGGGTTGAGCCAATAAACAGTAATGCCTAAAAACGCTTTATTCACTGCAGTCCAGCAATCTGCTGTTGTACATACGGCATCAACTTCAGAGAGTTCATTCTTTAAGTCAGAAATATTCTCCTGGAATGCATTGTTCAGTAGTTTCTGTACCTGCTTTCTTGAAGGCACATGCCTGGATGGCTGCAAACCTGTCACTAATTTGATGGACGATGGCTTCTCAACCTTACTCAAAGGCTGCAGATCTCCCACAATGTAATCCAATACAAGGTTGTCCACTTGTTGCTGGGAAACGAAGGAAACAGCAGGTCCTTTACTAAATGCAGTGAGCTTAACTTGGGTGGGTGTGCTTGGCGCCGCCGGCGGTCCTCTCTTCGTTAATGATTTCTTGCGTTCATCATTCAGTCGCAGATATTTGCCAAGATAGCTCGGATGACGTAACTCGATGTGTCGCTTCAAATTTGAGCTCGATGTGGCTGACGTACGCACTTGTTTGTTTAGTCCCGGTGGGCACAGTTTGCACAAAAACGTAAGTTTTTTTTCCGTCTGAGTCTTCCTTTGTTTGTACATATAACTCTGCTAAGTGCTCTTCAAAACTGGTTTCAGCAGTAGCTAAGTTTGAATCACGTGAACTAGTAGCACTAGCCATGCTGGACCATCAAGGTGTTTGCCGTAAACAGTGTCTGTCGTAAAACCCAGTGCTTAATTTGTAAAGTGCGAGGTCCCGGAGCGCAGAGGGGGGGTGGATTCGGCGACTCAAAACGGGGGTTGGAGGTAAAACCTGACTTTTCAAATGAGCGTGAACGTGAACTGCGCATGCTGCTCATTCCTGCCAGAGTGAGCACCGCTCTCATTCACGTTCATTGTATGAAAAGTGATTCGTTCAGTTCAACGTTCGGCGAAAATATGAACGCATTCAGTGAACGTTGTTCATTGAACGCATTCATGCACAACACTGCATATACATAACGCAAAGCCAGCAACAACACACAAAGACCAATATGCCATACATATAACGCAAAACCAGCAACAACACACAAAGTGAAGCTCACATTTCACCTCATCAAAAATTACTGTTGCAAATCTCTTTACACTACTTTCTTATGTGCGTAAAACACACACAAATGAAATTTCTGCAAGCACATTATATCATCAGCAGGTTCAGCATCTTAAATAACGACTAAAGAGCAAATGAAGCTTAACTTACGTTTCAGAAGCGCGTACGGCGGGCCTTCATCACAGCAAAGGTCTTAACTGAATCCTCTATTTCGATTCTCTGTGCCAGTTCATGTTCTGTGGAGATTGTTGCCAGTCCATTAGTCTGTTCCCTGTTCACAAAACGTTCCCCATTCAAAGCAATCGGGACGCACATATGAAACAGCCAGCCACCGCTGTCAGCGAGTCGCCATATTCAAGCACAGAGGGCACGCGCGCCGCGCCCATACCTCCGGTTCAGTTTCCCAAGCCCACGAAGTGCGGCGATCGGAACCCGGAGGCCATTCTGCCCCTAGCTGTACATGTAAAAGCATGGGAAGCGATTCCAGGGATATCAGAATGCAAAGGGGCCATAGAACCGGTACCTCCTTCTCTGAGCAAGTCAGGCTTTTACAACCGGTTCTATGGCCCCTTTGCACAACAGTTTCGCTATTTCAGCGCGGCTTGTCGAAGAAGTACTTCAAAACATTTTCGGTGTAACTGCCACGGTTCAGCTCGTCTGCGACAATCTTTGCGGTGTCCATCTTCATTGAATTTTGATATCAGATAGAGCCGGCCAGAGCGCAGCATAATAAGTACTCACGCTGTTCACTTGGAGGGCGGGGGAAAAAGCCGGCTTAACCAGTATGGAAATACACACAGACAATGACACGCCACGCCCCTACTGAATGTTAGAATCTCCGAAAAACAAGCCGATTTCAACCTCAAAATGTAAGCTTTTAAATATACCAATACTGCTATCTCAAACATGGAGAGACTTCTTCGTGATTTCAACTAACAGATTCTGCAAAAAATTGATATTCACCAATTTTGAAGAAAAAAAACGCTTCTTTCTCATTTTGCTCGAAAGTTGTGCTGCCGACTTGTGTCTGTAGTTTCTGTGATCGGTCACATATATTATGAGTATATTAGAGTTTTAATTGGTTTACATGTTGTCTTAGTCATTTTAGTCCATTTTATTCCTCTTATCTGTTTTAATGTGTGTATGTCTTTTATCCATACTGGGTCTGCCTGTCATGTGACTGATCACATGACAGGAAACAGGAAATAGCCAGCATAAAGGAAGCAGCGTGGCAAACAAACAGCGTCTCTGTCAAGACGACCAAAGCTGGAACCAGGAGTTGTTTTTAAGGACTTACCATTCCAGCAAACCCCATCACTTTCATTGGGTTATCACTACAGTTGAGTTGTACAGTTGGGTTGTTGTGTTGGGATTACTGCAATGCTCTTCTGGCTGGACTTCCATCATGTGTAACTAAACCTCTACAAATGATCCAGAATGCTGCAGCCCGCCTTGTCTTCAATGAGCCCAAAAGGGCCCACGTCACTCCTCTGTTCATCTCACTGCACTGGCTACCACTCACTGCTCGCATCAAATTCAAGGCTTTGACGCTTGCTTACAGATCTACCACAGACTTAGCTCCGTCCTACTTTCACTCAATCCTACAAGTCTACACCCCTACCAGAATCCTACGCTCGGTCTACGCTGAGCGACGGCTCGTGGTACCATCACAGCGAGGCACTAAATCACTCTCCAGAACATTCTCATTCACGGATCCATGCTGGTGGAATGATCTCCCTACCCTCGTCCGAAATGCAGGATGCCTGACAGCATTCAAAAGACAACTGAAAACTCATCTCTTCCGTAAGTACTTAACATAAAAATAAAAATAATTAAATAAAAAAAAAGACCCCAGTTGCCAGTAGAGGGAGTTCACATGATTTTGGGGAATGACTTGGCAGGTAGTAAGGTGTGGGCAGATGGCAACCTAAACATCTTTAAGAAGCAACCTGCAGCAAGTGTATCTCCAGATTGCAGCAGTGTGTCTCCTGAGGTATTTCCAGTTTGTGCTATTACCCGCTCTGTCTCTCGGAAGGAAGTTGAGAGTAATCCAGAAAGTCTTGAGTTGCCAGTTAAACTCCAGACAGAGACAGTTCAAACAGTTGACTTGTTCTAGAGATTCATTGATGGCTGAGCAAAAGGCCGATACTACTTTTGCCGATCTCTTTGATAAAGTCGTTCCTGATTCAGTGGTAAGAAATAGTGCTCAGTGTTATTTTCTTCTTGATGGACTGTTGGTCAGGAAATGGGTTCCACACTGTGATCGGGGTCTAGGAGAACCAGTTTTTCAAATAGTTGTACCTACTACTTTGCGAAATAAAGTGTTGCAAACTTCACATGGTGATGTGGCAGGTCATATGGGTGTTCGTAAAACTTATGATCGCATACTCTTTTATTTTTTCTGGCCACGTTTAAAGAGGGATGTAGCTCAGTTAATTGAAACTTGTCATACGTGTCAGCGCACAAGCAAGCCAAACCAGGTGGTAAAGCCAGCACCTTTATATACAATACCAGCCGTGGGGCAACCTTTTGAGCATCCGATTATCGATTGTGTTGGGCCTTTACTACGGTCCAAGTCAGGTCATAGCTACTTATTAACGGTTATGTGTCAAGCAACTAGATATCCGGCAGCTTTTTCCTTGCGTACCATATCCTCAAAATCGGTAGTTAAAGCATTAACTCAATTTATTTCAATATTTGGGATTCCAAAAATCATCCAGTCAGATCAGGGGTCTAACTTTACCTCCCACTTATTTGCTCAGGGTCTCAAGCAGCTTAAAGTTAAACATAACAAGTCTACTGCTTTCCATGTCCAGAGCCAGGGAGCTTTGGAACGTTTTCATCAAACTTTAAAATCCTTGCTTCGTGCTTACTGTACAGAACTGGCTGCAGATTGGGAGGAGGGGTTACCTTGGCTGCTACTAGCTGCTCGTGAAGTAGAGCAGGAAAGCACAGGGTTCAGCCCTAATCACTTAGTGTTTGGTCATAAGGTATGTGGGCCTTTAGCAGTGCTGCAAGATGGTTGTTTGCCTGAGGACCACCTCGAAAACTTACTGACAATGGGAACAGTTTTAGGCTGAAGTTGTATAGGGCTGGTGAACTGGCGAAAGAAAAGCTAGAATGTTTTCAAAAGTAAAATGAAACAGAGATATGACAGACAGGCTGAGCTGCGTGAGTTTAGTCCCGGTGATCGTTTACTCGCTCTTTTGCCTCTTGTAAGTTCACCTTTTCAGGCAAAATACTGTGGTCCTTTTACTGTGTTGCGCAAAGTGTCAGATTTGAACTATCTTATTGAAACCCCTGGTCATAGGAAGTCTTCTAAATTGTGCCATGTGAACCTGTTAAAATGTTATTATTCCCGTGATCTAAGCAAAGTTGAAGGCACTCCAGCAGTGAGGTCAGCGTTGACTGCTGCTCCAGTCACTGCATCTTGTGGCTTTAATTTTGTGGAGGGGGAAGAAGAGGAGGAAGTTATGGTTGCAGAGGAGGTTTTACAAGGTCGGCTGAAAAACTCCCAGACTTTGGTAAACCTTGGGGTTTTGGTAGATCATTTAGACTCTGAGAAACGTGATGAATTAGTAGCTCTTATTAGAAACTACCCTGTTTTGTTTTCTGACACCCCATCGCAAACCCACTTAATTGAGCATGACATAGACATCGGAGATGCTAAGCCTATCAAACAAAGATTTTATCGTGTATCTGAGGAGAAAAGACTGCAATTGGAAACAGAGGTGCAGTATATGTTGGACAATGGTATTACTGAGCCATGTTGTTCAAATTGGGCTTCACCCTGCCTTCTGGTTAAGAAGTCTGATTCCACTTTCAGACCCTGCACTGATTATAGAAAAGTAAACAATGTTACTAAAGCAGACCTTTACCCTCTTCAAAGTATGGTAGCAAATTTGATCTCTTAAAGGGATATTGGCAAGTGCCCCTTACCAAAAGAGCACGTGACATTGCTGCCTTTATAACGCCATCTGGTTTGTTCTCTTATACAGTGATGCCTTTCGGCTTGCGGAATGCTCCAGCCACCTTCCAGAGACTGATGAATCGAGTGGTCTCAGGTCTGGAAGGGTGTGCCGTGTATTTGGACGACGTGTTCGTCTATTCAGACTCCTGTAAGGAGCATGTCCGGAGAGTGCAAGTCCTGTTTGAAAGACTGGTGTCGGCCAGGTTGACTATCAATTTGGCAAAGTGTGAGTTTGCCAAAGCTACAGTCACATACCTAGGCAAGGTTGTTGGTCAGGGTTTTGTTTGTCCCGTGGAAGCCAAGGTTCAGGCTGTGAAGCAGTTCCCACAGCCCTCTACAAAGAAAGAACTGATGCGCTTCCTGGGAATGGCGGGGTACTACCGTTCTTTCTGTAAAAACTTTTCGGTAGTAGTGTCCCCACTGACCAATCTGTTGAAGGACAAGGCTGAATTTATCTGGTCCACCAAATGTCAAGAGGCATTTGATGCAGTTAAGGCTCTTTTGTGTTTGGCACCCGTGTTGGCAGCACCAAATTTTGGAAAACCTTTCAAATTGCAGGTAGACGCCAGTCAAACTGGTGCTGGGGCTGTGCTTCTCCAGGAAAATGATGAAAATGTTGAGTGTCCAGTCAGTTTCTTCTCCCGGAAATGTAATAGGTATCAGCAAAATTATTCTGTAATTGAAAAGGAAGCTTTAGGACTCATTTGGGCTCTACAGCACTTCGAAGTCTATGTTAGTTCCAGTTTGACCCCTTTAACTGTGTTCACTGACCACAACCCACAAATTTTTCTGAAGTCCCTGCAAAATCCCAACCAGCGCCTGATGCGTTGGGCTTTGTTCTTGCAACCATTCAACCTTGATATTAGACACATTAGTGGTAAGGATAATATCATTGCTGATGCCCTGTCCCGTGCTCCTCTAACCTAGTTTGTATCTTTTCTCTGCTGACCCCTGCTAGTTGTCGGCGCATCTTTTCTCTTAAATTGCTTCCAAGGTACCAGGGTTACAGAGTTGGAGGGGCGGACAGTCAGCCAGTGGATGCGGGGTGACTGCTAGGAGCCGGGAATGGTATATATATTTGTTTTTGGGGCACTTTGTATTGTTTTAAATATGTTGGGCCAATTTTGGGTTGAGGGTGGGACCCTCATTTTAAGGAGGGGGGTGTCATGGCCCCTCCTCTGCTTTGCAGGGGTGGTTTCTCCTGCAGGCACAGAAGGGTCGTTAGTGATTGGAGCCAGCTGGGCTCAGGGTATTTAAACTGCCTCACTAACCACTCTCTCTCTCTCTCTGCTCCTCCAGGTATGATCCTGCTTTGTTTGTTCCTTAGTAGTTTTACTTAGTTTCCACTCAGTCATGTTCACACACACAGATTCACGCATCCCTGCACTTTACATACACCCTTCATTATGACATTTTCACACCTCATTCCCTTTTCTTTGGTTAAAGTTAATAGTTTTTGGTTTACAATAAAGAACCTTTTTGATTGGCCTATACCTGTTGTTTGTGTCCCCTCATTTTTGCCACAGGCTATGAGCCGGCCTGTGACACCACATAAACGACACAATGTGTCTTGTCAATCCTCATTCCCTCACATCTGTTATCTTCCACCCCATGCAATCGATACAACTTAAAGCTCGAATTTCCTAAGCCTGTTTTATGTTTTCTTACGGCCAACATGATCTGTTATCCATAATATAACGTTCCTCTGAGTAAGAGTAACACCGAATATACCATACCTGCTGGAATCGATGCATTCGTGTTGGGGGCGTATGGTAACCGTACATAAGGACTCCTAGAGGACTGTGCATTGTCCGTGAAATGTATTAATTAAGGGCCTGTTACAGAACTCCCCCACCCCTTGCCCACAGATCAGTCCTTTCTGGCCCGCAGCAAGCCACTAAGATTTAAAAATGACCTTTTGGGATTATAAACAGTGCATGTGGAATCACTTTATTTCTACACTCCACTTATGAGAACAAAGCGGTTGTCAGTGTTTGATTAATGATTTTTTTTCATAACTGGCAGAGTAGGAGATCATAAAGAAGTCATTTTCCACCTTCTTCTCTGCCTGTTCAACATTTGCGTGAATCCCATCAGATTAAAGGTCCATATCCCGACAGCCTAAAAGCCACATGGCATAAGAATAGAAGGTCATTCTATTTTGTGGTGGAGAGAGCTAACATCCACCGTAACCTGTGATTAAGATACAGAAGTGAATTGTGGAGAGAATTTAGGCTATGATGGAGCTGTAGGTTATTCTTCTTTGGATGAATGAGGTCTCTCTCTTAGTGTGGAGTGGATGATGTAAGAATGAGCAGTGAGAAAAGGAACTGAAGGCCGTGGTCCCTTGAGTTTGATGCATGGAGGAGATGGTACCGATGCCAGACAAAGAACAACAGAATCTGAAACATGAGCTAAGAATGAGAGCAAAATCACCTATGATTTTATGACCTATGAATCACCTAAGTCTCCTGTGCTCAGCAAAGCTTCATTTGTTTTTATAAAAAATACAGTAAAAACAGTAATTTTGAAAAATATTTGTAAGTAAATATTTTAAAAAGATACTTTCCCCAAACATTTGAACAATCTCTAATGCATTAAAACATTAAATATAAATAAATGAAAGATATATATATATACACACACACATATATGACGGAGTGTTCTGTAAAGAAAATTCGATTTGGAACTATTAATCCCTTGAGGGTGAAAGCTGAAAAGGTTCAGCGCATGTTAATGGTTAATTAAATGGAGGTGGATCAGGGTGATGGGGACATGGAAATCTTTGCATATATTTTCCCCCCTTTTGTAATTGCATTATTTTTAAAATGCCATTGGAGTTAATAAAAACAACACAATTCATTCCTGAGGATCCAGGGAGCAGAGAAGATCAATTTTACGTCTGTCTTGACATAATGTTCAAGTAAAACAGACCAAACATGCTGAACAGTCATGCATGCAAAACTGCCTGGTTCGAAAAGACTGGTAAAAGATACATCCTGTGAAATTATTATCATTAGTGAGAGAGAGCATAGTTATTTATTTCATTTTTTAATACATGTTCTATAAAGCCATAAATAATCTAAAAAGCCATTAAATAAATGCAATTTATAAAAGTAATTTTTAACAATATAATATTTTATTAATTCGTTTTGTTTCTGATTTTATTGTTCTTTCTTGGTGTGAATATTTTCAATATTTAAATACTTTCAAATGCAGCATTAATTGTTATACGGAGGGTGCCAGTGTTTCAGTCGCATGAGCCTCAACAAATGGGTAGTTTCACCCCTGAGAGCGAGTAATGGTTGAACATTAGCATTTGAGATACATTTCACCCAGTTAGCTTCTGGATGGAAATGTTTTTATACTGAGCTGTGCATCATGATATTATTCATGGCTGTCAAACACTTTCCAGAGGCATCCCAAAATATGTTTATTCTCTTTGCTCCTGCACACACACAGCAAAAAGGACATCACTCTCAGAGAAAATGTTTCTGAAATCCATTACGGTGACAGGTTTTTCATTCACTGATTTGATGTCTCAGAAGAAACAGGACTTAAGTCAAGTCAAGTCAAGTCATCCTCATTTATATAGCGCTTTTAACAATGTAGATTGTTTCAAAGCAGCTTTACAGAGATAAACATATAATTTAATGTAAGTTTTGATTGATTCACTTCCGTCTAAATGATCATTTGTTATTAAATTAGGGGCCGCTAAGACGACACCGTTCTCTCTAAACAGACTTTAAACGTGAACCTGTGATAGACGCTGATGGCGTTCACATGCGCATTAAGAATTGATTCTATAGTTATGTGCGTTTGAATATATGTGCGCAGGTTTGTAATTCCTTACAAACCATGCCTAAACAAACTACTTGTCTTGTCTATAAATTTTGATGCAGAATTTTATTTTATCTTATCACTTTGGGTAGGTACGCGAACCAAAAAAATCCACAACGCTTTATCTGTACAGTGGTATAGGGATCCTCCATAGGGAGAGGCTAGTTGGCACTTCAGCACTGCATTGTCATCAGGTCCAGGCGAAAGTCCTTCGTCAGATCTGGAAACGGCCTGGATCTGACAGGCTGCGGGAAAACCTCGGGATAAACAAAGACACTAAATTTAGGGTAGATGCCATTCTTATGATGATGTAACGAGTACATCAGGATTTAAGGGAAGTGTTTTTAAGCCTTAACTTCACAAGTTACCTGTCTGTCTTTAACCCAAGAGTTAAAGGGGAGCTAACAGAGAGGGGTGGAAAAAGTGCACAATTAAGCACCGGGCAGAGGAAAAGATGGAAATGAAAATGCATGACTTGTGATAATTGCTGTGAAAGAAAGTGACAGCTGGACTCTCTTTTCAATCTGAGGATGTGACACGGTCAAACATTCTTCTTTTCTAATGGACTGCTTAGGTGGCAGCCACCATCATCCAACCCTGTGTAAAACAGATTACAGCCCCTCGTGATGTGTTTTTTTGATGGAACACTGAATAAATGTGTTGATATTATGAGACAGATAAATGGTAATGACTTGCAGATATAAATGGCGTTTGCATAAGGAACCAGGCTGCTCGACGTCAGGGCGGAGAAAAACATTGCTCTTCCTCATCTGGGACAATCTTACCTCTCTGGGATACAGAGTGAATTTGTCATGTTCTTGCTATCAGCACACGCAGTAGTGGATTGATGCTAACATTAGCAGTGCTATTTGATGTTTTGCCTCTTTCAGTTTGTTAATGCGGAAATGAAGGACCACCACATAAGTGGACTTACTTCATTAAAAATAAACTTTCAAACAGCCAAACTAAGTCTGAAAACTATAAATGTGAATGGTACTAGTGCTTACTTGATTTTTTCAAACCCCACCCCACAGCCGATTTCATTGGTCAAATACTGTACATCATGCAGTTGCCTGTCAAGAAAAGTTCAGACTTCATGAATTCAGTTTAGAGTTCAGAAATATCATCGATGGGTCCAGTCGTGACAAAATAAAGGTATGGTTACATTAGCAAAATGCTAACATTATTGAATGCGCAAAAACAGGTCCATTATCCATTAGTAGAGATGTATGAAGCACAGCTCACACAGAAGTTAATTTTAAACCAAGCAGCTTTCTGCAAATTTGCGTGACCAAATTGAACACAAGCAAAATCTGCATGGGGAACTTTTCCACCCTCATGTGAAACTCATTGGTGTGATATCATTTTAAACCAATATATTAAATAAAGTTCTACATAAGTAGCCGTAACAGGACTTGCCGAATTGCAGAGCAAGTGCAAACGTATCCACATCCTTATGATCAGACGCTTTCTAAATGGTTGTTTTCTCACTGATGTAATTTTTGTTGTGAGGTTATTTTGTTATTGATAGAAAAGCGCGCATATTCATCTAAACGCCACTCTCAGCAGCATGGGGGCGTCGGGATGTTTACTGCAAAGGTTTCTAACTTTCTTTTTACCTCTAAGCAAAGAACGAAAAATACCTTTTGAGTATATTGGGGCTTTAACTGTTTTATGACCCTTAAATGGAAGTGAACTGAGACCTGTACATGTATACATTTACAGTAAATCTCATTTCTCAGTGTATCATGAAGTGTAAATGAGCCTTCACCTTTAATGACAGAAAGAAGAAACATCTGGCAAATTGTCTTCATTAAGGCAGCCAAAAAACTCACAGACCTGAAGGGGGTTTTCAAATTGAACTCATCAAACGCTGCCAAAATAAAGTTTACTGTGGAGTCAAAGGGTTTTGTTGACAGCTCCTCCAGCGAATGACAAAGTATGAAGACATATTGAGCTGGGGTTGAGGCGGGGCACATGCCCCTGCCCCTTTTGTCTCAAAATGTAGCCTATTGTGCCCCTCTCTGATAATTGTAAATAATAATAATAATTATTATTATAAATAGTATAATAGATAACAATACACTTATACACTATTGCCACTTACAATAATAATACAAAAAATATTATTTAAAAAAGCATTTGGCGGAGATGAAGTGGTAGGCGGAGTTTCCTCTGCAGTGCTATTTAAGCAGCAGTTCGCCGTGAGTCTTCACACTACAGGAGCAGCAGGTAACGTTAAGGTAATATGGAAAAGTTATATTTATCCTACCATGCTATGGTAAAAGTTGCGGCAGCATGCAAGTTATGCTTGACTAAAATAAGAGTAGGCTATAACTCGATTTCAGCCGCATTCTGAGTCTGAAAATGTCATTCGTGTTTATCCAAGGCAGATGTTATTAGCTTGGGGAAATACATCTAGTGAAATGAAATCTTAAGTCCATATCCAATTTTAAATTGTAAGGAATTTGTATCTTTGATTTCATAGTAACACTTTACAATAAGGCTAATTTGTTTATTATTCATGTATTAACTAACATGAACTAACCAGGAGCATCTTAGGTAATAATAATACACCTGTTAATTGTTTGTTCATGTTATTTCATAGTCAGTGCATTAATTAATGTTAACAAATACAACTTTTGATTTTAATAATGTTTTAGTAAATGCTGAAATTAATATTAACTAAGATTAATAAATGCTGTAGAAGTGCAGTTCATTATTAGTTCATGTTAACAAATTTAGCTGAAACCTTATTGTAAATTGATTTCATGACAGCTAACACTATATGCTTATAATACACACATAAAATGTACAATATCAACAAAACTAAACATTAATTTCTGGCTGGAATCTGGCTGGAAGCTAGTTATTTTACTTTAAGTTTTATTTTGCTTTATTAAGTTTTAAATATGGATATTTTTCTTACACAAACGCATCAGTTTACCTCAGAAGGCCTTTTTTAGCCCCCCGGAGCCGGGTGAAGTATTTTTTATGAAGGATAGATGCGCTTTTATGGACTTCAAAACAAAATCGGCCATTCACTGCCATTATAAAGCTTGGAAGAGCTACGACATTTTTTAATATAACTCTGATTTTATTCGTCTGAAAGAAGAATCTCATATACACCTAGGATGACTTGAGGGTGAGTAAATCATGGCCTAATTTTCATTTTTGGATGAACTATCCCTTTAAGATCTATTAAATAGAATTTTGCTGAATAGCTTGGCATTTCCTTCATCATGTGTGTCACTGAAGCTGTCTTCACTTAAAGTATCTAACTGCTGCCAGTGTAATGGATGCATCTCTCAATACAAGGGTCAAGTGTCATATTATCAGTCATATCAGTGTCCATTACTGCTGAGATGTGTCTCATTGCATGTCAAAACCTACTAGTACCTTGTTGAGATAAAGCCAGTCAAGACAGATTTAGGTCAGGGTATCAGATGGGTGATATTTTGGGGGTCACCAAAGCCTCACCCCACGACGCCAAGCAGCTGGGAAAAGAGGAGGACCACAGCTGCACCTTCCTCATCACGTTTGACACCTCTCCATCCATCTGCTGTCCCCTTCAGCTGTTTCCTCCATCCTCCGGTTCTCTCAGTCATTAGCGTTCCCTTCTCTTTTGATGTCTGTCTGAGGTTGATGAGAAGTGAGAGAGGGAAAACTGAGAGAAAGGGATGAGTGCAAATGATTGATGTCTTTAAATGATGCAAGAATGCAGAGACGAGGACAGAATTCGCAGATATCTGTTCAAACAATAATTTAGGAGCATCAATTCAAAACAGTGTGGAGAGTTTTGGGAAAAAGTTCTGATTCATTGCATTTTTTTACATTCCAACTTTTCATGCAGTATAGAAAAACCTGTATCTTATTTATGAACTACCAGTAATTCCATTTAACCAAGCACTAAATGAGCTGAAATAGTGCTGCCATTTATTTAAATAAAGTCATCAATGGCCATGTTTCCATCGACCTATTTTTATGCAAATTTCGGGATATCACATTTTTGTTTAAAGAGACATAAACTACGATAAAAACACAATTACCGAATAAAATGCGCAAACTCTTGTAAATTCTCCTCAACAGAGAATGTGATTAACTTGACTAACCAGCAGATCAGTTTCATTGCAAAGCCTCTCAAATGTTGTTTTAGATATTCTGAAATGGCTGAGACAAAGTCTGTCATCAAAATGATTTGGTAAAAAAACCTCTCAGAAAAAAAGAACTACAGTGGCTTCTCCGATTGTAGTAACTTCCATTTTTATTAAAGATATTTTGCGCCAGTTTCCGATGAAGTAACATTGTAAGTGTTTAATGCGATATTCTATTCTTTCACATGTTAAATTTGCAACTTTGGATGGAAATATAGCTATTGAATTACAATTCAGTTAAATTCATCTTCCTTTCATTCCAATTAGATTTTCTGTGGATGTGACCAATTTGATTCAAATTCCAGCACACGAATAATGGATGCCAGATCATACTAGTCTGCTGTATCCTTTTTAAACTAGCAATCAGACTCGCCACATTATTTTGTTATATATTTTTGTGATCCAAAAAAGATGCTAAAACAGGAACAAAACAGTGTGCAAAAATCATTTTTAACAAATTAAGTTTGCCCCAAGCTGTGGGGGGTTAATTCTACATTTCAGATTCCTTGTTTATTTATGGACTCATTGCCACTATAATCAATTGAATTCTGCAAGTATGCTTTTCACAGATGCTTGAAAAAAAGATGCCTCCATTACAAAAAAAAAGAGAAGGAATATTTGAGGTTACAAGCCTCGATTGACTCCCCATCGGTGTGACTGACAGATCCAGCTGTTATGCCTGAGGCTAACATGGAGGCGAATCAGTGTGTCCCATTCATTACTGCCTAATAATGCAAAAACTCATTATCATGGTCATGGTCCTTCTGTCACCATGCAGAGCAAAAGGCCCCTGTTTTCTCAACTTCTCTAATTATTTTATCATACTACAAAAAGGAGAGGTGACAGTCTGTTCTGAATGAGTGAATGCTTACATTCAGAGGGGGCAATGTTTGGCTTTTTAGCGTCAGCCACTTAGTCCCTGCTGGTAGATGTCATAACTACACCGTTATTATGGCAAAAAAACATAATTCACCATTGACAGCCTTTTAAAAGTAGCCTATATTCTGACAAATTTTTACTTTTTTATTTTGTTTTATTTTTTTGGGAACAACATATAGCAAATGTTTCATTATTGTATTGTCGATACATTATCAGTGGCAAGTTTTTGGAGCATTAGCAAAAATTTAGCAAAATTTTGTGAGCAAAAAACGTCAATTGTCCACTTAGTATTTAGTGAAGCATGACACACCATTCATACAGAAGGCACTTTCAAACTAAGAAGCTTTCTGTTAAAATGACAAATCTGAGTGACCAACTTGAACACGAGCGATATCTGCATGGGGAGCTTTTTGTCCTCACACGAGACTCTACAAAAAATGTTTCCATTGACAGCCTTTCAAAAGTAGCCATGCTGTATATTCTGCAAAATAAGTTTTTTTTTTTTTGTGAACAACATATTGTAAATATTTCATTATTGTATTGTAGATGCTTTATCAGTGCTATTTTTGAACATTAGTGGAATTTCGAAAAAATTCCATAGACAGAAAAAAACATCCATTGTCCATTAGTGTTGTGATGCATGATGCGTGGGGACCTTTTCAACCTCAATTTGCCAGATTCCTAATAAAATGACTGGATTTCAAACCTTTATAAAGGTGACATATTTTTTCTATCTCTACCGCCTTTGATATCACAGCTCAGAAAAGTTGCTTGCATTACATACATGCATACATACATACTGTACATACTAACAAAAGCTATTTGTGATTTTTCTAATTAAGCAACAAGCCAATATAACTATTTCTTTTAATTTAAAATGTTGGTGGCAGCTGCAGGTCCTCATTACCTTCACAAAAAATGCTCAATGCTGTCCATTTTTGGTTTGGTTTTCATGTTCAATTGGCTCAGCTGGACGTGATGGATTATCCCCAATTCTCACTCTACAGAACACAAAGACGGTCCATCTCTTCCCGTCTGTTAGAGATGCTGGATGGCCATGATTCTGTCCAAGTCTCCCCATTTGTTATGAATAGCCCCTACATCCTGGCGCATACATCCGCTTTCAGCCACTCGCTGGTTCTTAATCAAGGTTGGCATGGGGAACGTAACAGGTGAGCTCCGCTAATGATGGTGATTACAAAAGGCCTTGCAGTAGAGAGATGGGCTTGAGGCGCAACCAATAGCTGGACACTCATTCTGATGGGGGTTTTGCCCTTCTGAATACCAGACGTGTTTGCTTTGGCTCTTATCTCCACACCGTCAGGGATTTTTCTGAGAGCCATGTGGTTCTAATGCACCAGTCTATGCCTTGACAGCTGGGAAAACAGATTTTAGCTTGGGGAATTTTAGCTGTTAGGAGTTTTGCTTTTAGGAGTTAATGGTTAGGAGATAACACCTACAAGTCATCATAATAACTTCATTCTGATTTCTGTATTGCCGACTGAACTGCAGTAAGAAAGTGAACATCAAGCAGAAATACCGCTGTCTGTTAGCTTGGCAAAATGGTTAAAGCTCAGGGCTAGTAATCTAAAGACTGCTGGCACAATACCATGAAAAAAAGAAAAGAAAAAAAAACATCATTGTGCCCTTGAGCAAGGCACTTAAAGTCAACATGGTATGGCATTCTGAACCCATTTTACTGCTGTAATGTGATGTTTTTCCAAGTGAAATAGGATGTTCTACAATAACAAATAAAGGGTCATCCAAAAGGGCATTGATTGAATCTTGAAAAGTGGGCATTTAGTGGTCCTGAGTCAGATGTCTAGAAAGGTGGTGATGATTCCATGGGCCCCCGCAATTTCATTCCATTTTTATGAAAGATTGATGATAATTTGTGTGTGTGTGTGTGTGTCTGTGTGTGTGTTTGTGTGCGGGGAGCGGTGGGGGGGGGGGGGGGGGGGCTAGCTTATCTAACCATATTCTGAACATTTAAATTTGGTTTCTCAGAAAAGCTTGTGTTGAGACATAGGCATAAAAATTCATGGCAGCCTGGGCCAAATGCTCATCTGTGCCTGATGGGGATACCAGGTTGCTGTATCAGTATCTGTCAGAGTGGTAATCCAGGCCTTTAGTCGGCTCAGAGTCCTTATAAGCATTCCGCTATAGTGCGCGTAACCAGTCGCTCTAAACAGCTTTGCCAGGTTTTGATAGAGATTAGTTTCCTGTGCCTTAATGACCCCTCAAATTAGTACCCAGAATTAGACTAATTAGAAGTGTGTGCTTTCCTTTAATTAAGAGCTGAAATGCATCGTTGACTTCAGTGAGTTTTCGAAAGTTCATCTGGGGCTCGCAGAGCAGGGCTCTCGGCAGCTCTCCAGAACACTGCGTCACCCCGGACTTCCAAATGACATTATTCACAGTTGACTTGGCTGTGCTCACGGTGAAATCGCTACAGCATCCGCGCCAGGTCTAGCCTCGCCCCCCTGCCAGTGCCCCCTCGTGCACCAGGCCCCTTTCAAGCACACTATTTCAAAGCCCTCCGTCCCCCCACGTTCCAGTGAGATTTGAAATTGCATGAATGTTGCCCTTCAGAGTAAAGTGTTTGGGCACCCTAGGTTTTAAACCAATCTAATCCTTGTAATCACGGATTGTGCTCAAACCTCCATGCTCCCGCGAAAAAAGAAAGAAAAAAAACGAGTTTGGAGGGGTTGAACAGAATCCCTGCCGGCGTCGAGCCATGACCCGAATAGCAGCCAATATAGCGCCTTATTTCTCTATACTTTAAGAGATATGTGCTAGCAAAGCGAAAGTGACAGATAGTGTTTTGTGGCCGGCTGGGAGATACGTGTGTCCCCTATATGAAATGACAAGTGCATTTTCCAAAAAGAAAGACTATAATGTTTTTCTATTTAGCAGTTGACAGTTTGCCTTCGCCATAACATGAGCTTAAGGGGTTCGGAACGAGCATGATTATTTTAGGCCCCTGGCGTCTCTCTCTCCACAAATTGAAATCTTTTATGGGGAAGGCACCGTTAAGGCCCCGTGGCGGGGGAGCCACCTAAATCAGCATGCAAAGTGAATCTGCTATATTCACTTCCATCGACCTCCATCTTTGCACTGAGCGCAACAGCAATAAAAAGAAAAAATGTGCCTCTTTTCCAGCAGTGTCCCAAGAGTCTATTGCATTTTTTCCTGGGATGGAGTTTCATGAATTTGCAAAGCACTGGAGCATTATGCCCATTAAGCTGGACTGCAGTCGTCTATTTGATGCTCTTGGAATCAAAATGGCAGCTGACACAGGGAGATTATTATACTTTTTGCACATACATTGAAAGCCTCTCGAAACCAAACCACCTGGTGCCACGGCTCCATATAAATTGGACCTCTTTCTGAAAGTGGTTGCATCTGAGGAGTGGGGATAAGTGATATCAATTTGTAACATTGCTAATCTATTTTTTTTTTGTGAGGGGGGGGGGGGGGGGGTCTTACAGACAAATATTTGTTACACTTTATTTCGATAGTCCACTTTAGACATTCTGTTAACTATAAGTTTGCAACTACATGTCAACTAACTCTCATTAGAGTATTAGTAGTCTGTTAGGGTTTGGGTTAGAGTCACACACCAGATCGTCACAGGGAGCATCAAAATAAAGTGATATTAAGGAGACAGTCTGCTGATACTCTAATGACTGCTAGTTGACATGCAGATGCAAATTTGTTTAGTTAGTAAAACGTCTAAAGTGGACTATGGAAATAAAAATATTTTTATTTAGTTCAAAGCAATTTAATAAACACAGTAGTTTAATTCTTGACGTATTATGTCTTCTATTGTTGTACAGTAGCAGTTAGCAATTGAATATATAACTAATCAAGGGAAAGCAGTACTTATAGGCATGTTTACCTAAAATATCATGTAAGGGCTTCCCTCACTCTCTCTGGTCCTGCAGAGTCGACGCTGTCAACTACTTCCTCTGACTGTGGTGCATCAATCGCATGCATGCACTGTGTAACTTGCTCTTCATACATCTCACCATGAATTTCACAAATATTGTGAACCACACAGCATGTGGGAACATTCACAATGTCCATGTCCAGAGTCTTATTCAGACAACACCAGTGACCCTTCACTCTCTCAAACAAACACTCGTCTGTCATTCTAGCTCTGCTCAGCCTGTAGTTGAAGTTCCGCTGGTCTTCAGTTACAGTAGGTGTCCTGTCTCAGCATATCCCTTCATGATCCAGCTTCGCAAAGGGTTGGCTGGGTCACCAAACAAAATTGGCACTGCTGTTCGACAAAATTCTTCAGTGTGCTGAGAAGACAAAAATTTGATTGTAAATTGTAGGGTTGCACAATTGATGGAATAGCAGGTGCAATGAATTATTCGTAATTATTCAGTGTCAATGAAGTATTCCTTTTTAGTAGTACAAAATATGTTAGGCATTTTGTGTGTCTGAATGAAATAAGAAATCAGACTTTGCATTAGTAGAATAGTATACAAGAACAACTTGGAATTCTTGCGTTGCTCACTTTAAATGTATTCAAAATAAAATAATTAGTCTGCAAGCAGCCCTATTTAATACCTACATTGATGTGAAATTGTCAAAGGTGTGTAGGTAACTGTGGCGAGCAGGACGAGGCCGAGGGACGTGAGAGAACGGCGCAAGGCTTGTGGCGTGAGTGTTAATGAATGACACCTGCGTGACGCACCGGTCTCGCATCTCTCACGGAGGAGCGGAAGCATAAAAGGAGGAGCGACGACGTTGAAGATCGAGAGAGGAACAGGCCTGATTTTATATTGTGTTTTATTTCTGTTTTGGGTAGCCATGGTCCGCGAGGGGCTGCTGGCGGTTCCTTTTGTTTTTGTAGCTGTTTTATTTTGAAAATTAAAGTCTTTAAATGTCGCCGGTTCCCGCCTCCTTCTGCCCGGGTTTCGGCACCAGTGTAATAATGATTCAGAGAAGAAGGAGGCACAACATAAAATCAGGCCTGTTCCTCTCTAGATCTTCTCCTTTTATGCTTCCACTCCTCCGTGAGAGATGCGAGATCGGTGCGTCTCACACGTGTCATTCGTTAACACTCACGCCACAAGCCTCGCGCCGTTCTCTCACGTCCCTCGGCCTCGTCCTGCTCGCCACAGTAACATTCTACATACGTTGCATAGATCTAAACAAAATCTTTATTAAAGCTGAAAACAGCTTTAAGACTTACAGGTGGGATAAGGACTCCTCTCTCAGCCCTTTTATAGATCTCAGAATTCCATAGCACTCTGGAATCATGAACACTCCAGGCCATCCAACATTGATGTTCATGAATCTGAGGCAATCCAACAATAATGATTACATGTTATGATTTATACATGTGATTTACAGTTGTGTTAGCAATGTACAAAATGATAAAATTTAAAACTATATAAAACCTTTCTTCAATTGGAATGTGGCTTTCATAAATGACCCCTCCACACTGAGAAAAGCTCCACCTTGCTTTGAAGCCACAAACAATTTCCTGCAGAAAATGTCCCAATGGTAATGTAATATATTCACATTGCAGGGACACTAGAGCACAATGATGCAATCCATGCCCTTCCAAAGCCCAAAAAGATGTGCAAGGGTTCGGTAACCTGAGCCCGTAGCAAGCCACCATATTCACAATCCTTTTTTCCACTAGAACAGAAGGCCATGTGTGCATGTCCTGAAGGGCAAGAAGGGGTTGTACACGATTACAAATCATCGTGAATGTCCTGACATGCATTCTGAAGTTTGCCAGCCACATCCCGTTGTCAAAGTTGGCTACAACACGAGTCCACCATTGTCTGCTAGTTGGCCTAGTCCACACACCTCTTTGCTTTTTGAAACCGGTGGAGACGGCAGCACAGAAATAAAGCAGCGGATACCAGCCTCCTACATTTCTGCTTCATTAGATGTAGTAGTCCAGTGCCATGGCTATACAGTGTCATATTGTATGTCAACATTGCAAACCCCTCCTTATCGTTTTTTGACGTTGAACTACCAACGCAACGTCATTGCTAGAGAAAACAATGCAGATATTCCGGAAAACTAAAGAGCGGCATGGACACACAAATCAGATTTGAACACTTGTGATACACATTGTGGATAGTCAATAATTTTAGATCAGATTCCAATCGTATACACAAAAAATCTAATTTGGACTGCTGTGTGTGTAAATATCTTAATTATGTAATTAAAGGGTTAGTTCACCCAGAAATGTGAATGCTCGAGAACTGAGAAGATGACACTCACGACCATTTGATGGGAAAGTGTGAAAGGTAAGCCATTAATTTTGCGGCATTGGTAAGGCACTTTTACGTTTTCTCGTTGGTTTCTCACAATTCGGACATCCAGGAAATGCACACTTTAGAACCATTTTAAACTGTACACATACATCGTGGCGCTCTTGTGAACTCACGTCAGAGGCTCACACAGAAGAAAATTAATAGTTGAATAAAGTCGTTATTTTTGTTTTGTTCTTCCACAAAAAAAAGTATTCTCGTCGCTTGATAAACTTAAGGTTGAGCCACTGTAGTCACTTGGACTATTTTAACAATGTTTTTACTAACTTTTCTGGACTGGCAGAATGAAATTGCCTAGAAGCCTATGAAGGAGTGAGACAGCTCTCAGATTTCATCAAAAATATGTTAATTTGTGTTCTGAAGATGAATGAAAGTCTTACGGGGTTGGTTATGAGGGTAAGTAATTACTGACAGAATTTTCATTTTTGGGTGAACTAACCCTTTAAATACCATGTTATAGCATGAAACTCTAGATGGTGCAGGCTGATAGTTCCTTAATTCAATTTTGCAGTGATCACATCATTATCTATAGCACAGCTGATTGGTTGCCATTGCATCAGTGCCCAATGAGCTGTGCCTCAACATTCAAATATTGATAGAGTTTGCTGTAAGCAGTCGGCAACGCGCTTTCAGAAACCCACCACCTTTCCCCAGCTCCACCTGTATAGATCTGCTATGGGGGTTATTTCATTTATGTTACATGTGGAGCTGCAGTCTGTAAGTTTCTGTACTTGCACTGCAGCAGCGTATCAGATCTATTACCCCAAGACCAAATATATTAACATTGCTATATCCATTACCATGCCAATCTCTCAGAGAGTTGATGTGACAGAACTGTTTTAAATGAACTTGAAATGTCAAATTGTCACACTTTAAAATATGTAAACGTGAACACTCATTAGGCAGGAAATATTCATCCAGACATAAGAACACAAGGTACTAAATGTGACAACAAAATCATCAACAACAGAGTAAAAAAAAAAAAAAACAGACAAATTGCCATACAACCATTTTATTTTTTTATGCCCCAGTGGGAATATGGTGAGACTAAACCATGAAACCATTTTTAACCCTTTGTAACACAAATTTAATTATCCTAATTAAACTAAAAGAAAAATGCATTAACAGCAATATCCTAAAACATAAAGTGTATAAAAATAATGTAAAAAAGATAAGCATGTTACAATAATTCCACAGTTGTAATATACAATGCCAAACAAAGTTGTAAATTGTTAGCAACGTACAGCTGGTTATATTTTCAGCACTATTTACTTGATCCAAAAGAAAAAAAAAATTGCAAGCTGAAAACGCAGTTTACATAATTATTGTATATTTAACTCTATGCATGAATAACAGTATCATCTCTAGATGTTGATGTTGAAGCTCTCAGCTGCTGCAGCCTTATGCATTTGCATACAAATTGCCTGGCCTATTCTGACCTCTGGGGAGACCAATACTCTCAACATCTGCATTTTATGCAAAAATACACTTAAAAAAGTTTTCATGGTGTGCACCAAAATCCCATACACCAGTAGCCTAGTTGTGTTAAGTTAGCCAGTAATTTACTGAGAACAAACACTGGATCTATGATGTTGACAGGCACATGCTAATAAATTAGGATTAAGAGATTTCAAATGTGAACTTTGCCCTCTGGGTAAAACCATTGCTAGTCCTGATAACCTTCTGAGTTGGACAGCCATTTTGCTGTTGTCTTTATATAGCTATTAAAGATAATCGCCCTTTTAGAGTTTGGGCTGAATTGTTGTGTTCTGCCAGACTCCATCAACCGGAATAGAAAACAGCGCATGGAGATGCACCAGTAAACTACTTCAGACAGATTGCCACTTTACAACGCTGTGCACACACTCCATTCCAGGGGCTGAAAGTTTAATCCTTTTAAGCTTTGAGAAAGCACCAAATAAAATGAGTAAAACTGATGGCACTCTCATTGCTGAGTGTTGGTGTTTGCCCATCACAGCTACTGTGTGAGGGCTTCTGTGCATCAGTCATAAAGGCCAAATGAAATATAGAGGGGAGTTTTGAAAAGATTGAGAAAAGTATAGAGAAACATTTATTGTTTTGCTTGTGGCCTGACTGAACTTCAACTCAACTGTACTTTAGTTTACTTTTGAATTCAGGACTTTCTGCTATGAATGTAGAAATCGGCTGCCTTTATATACTTTCAAACACCACCAGTAGAAAACAATTTTATTGAAAACTTTCTCAAGCAACAGCAATTCTAAATACAATAAATATGATATTGTTTTGTTAAATTAGTGTAATATATATATATTTTTACATCGCCGTAAAAAAAAAGGAGATGTATATGCTGTGACTCAAATTAATCTATGATTTTGCTGTTGTTGTTGTTGTTATTCCGAGCTGTCTGAATGAACTGATTCAGATAAATGAATCAGACTTTTCTGATTGCTTGTTCAGGATAGTATTACTGTACAGGAAATGGTGATGTAATGCTGTTACCCAATGTAAAAAAGTTGTTTGTTAGAGAAAAAGCTACACGGTTTTGAAAATAGCTGCGCGACTGTCATCCTTCTGATAAATGTAGTTAAACTAATAGCATCACTCCCTTTAGTTCCTCCTCAACATTGTTAATGACATCATGCTATTTATCTGTAGTCTATCTGGAGTGCTTACTAGCCTTGTTAGTGCTTTATTTTCCATCTGTCTACATGGCTTAATGTCAGTAGGAACAGTCTAAATACAGTCAGAGGACTTTACTTTTCAAACACAATCCCCTTCTTAACATATTGGCAAGGGAAACCACTGACGGTTAATGTCTAACACTTATTTATTTTATTTTAAAGCATACCGTCTTATTTGAGTAATTTGAACTTTTTTTCTCTGTTCCTTAATTCCTTTTTAGTGCTTGTCTTCTGTCTTTAATGTCAGAGGCCAACTCAATCTATCCGTGGGTCCGTCCGTCTTATCCTCAGTGGATTTTCCATCTTTGATGTGTTTGAGAGAAGCTGTCAGGGAGGTCTCTTGCCGTTAAGTCATCTGTCATGTCCAGACAGAAGCTTGCTCGTCACTTGTCATTTGTATCTCCTCACTTTTCTACAGAGACTTTATCTCTGTCATACATGCCAGAATTGATTTGGACCAAAAGGCTGCTGGGAGTCAGGTGTTCATGTGTTGTGCGGCTCTCATTTCAAGTGCCTGTACTGATCTATGTTGGAGCATCTTGAAATATGCCCAAGCATGTAGCTCGCTGTGTGTGCGCCCTCGCGCAAGCATGTGTTCAGACAACAGGATGCAAACAAGCCTCCAACTACAAATATATATATATATATATTTTTTTTTTTACATATTCTAATCAATCTCTTACGCACACTTTCACACCTCCAATGAAAATGCGAATTGTCATTTCAGGTTAGATTCCGTGCAAATTCCTCTGCTTTACATAAAATCGCATAAAAAATGAACTCATTACATTCTTAAACTCACAGTTTATGTTGCCACCAACTCAGATGTTATCTTGCAAGATGTATTTATGTAAGTGAAAATTACAATCTCTGTCATTCCAAGTAAATAAAAGTATCAGTTTTTTCAGTTTGTCAAACAGCTTGACTTAAAACTAAACAGCTAAACATGGGGGAACACAGTTTAACTAATTTTACACTCTCCATCTTTCTCGTGTTTTTATTTATTACTACTCAACTCCATAATTTCAGTTATAATTTAATAATTGTGTTTGTCATGTAGGTTTATTCAGTCAGCACACAATACCCATTTCAAGATCTGGGTGCTGGACGAAACCTCTGATCTAAAGGGTGGATGTTTAAATGCTATTTGAAGAGAATTCGTGTTTACTATAGGCTACATTTGGCACTTCGTTCTGCCCCAAACAGAGCTCTTGACAGATCGGGCTCCTCTCCAGGTGTGAAATTGGTTGATTGGACGAAATGGCCCACTCTTCTGCCATCAGCCCTGGTGGCCTCTTCTGGGCTGTTCAGCAAATGAGTCCTCCCCCACTGACTATAATGCACAACTCCGATTACAAGTGCCTTTTCCACAGCCCTGCCTTTCAACGTGATCAGGAGTACATTTGTGTTATTATTTTTTTAAGGTCTCAGTCCAGTTTGTTCATGACCTTTATGTAATTTCAATAAAAAATATTAGTATAGGACATTTTGCTTTCCTCGATACCTCAATAAATAAATTATTCAAAATGTGTTGACAGTGATTTTCTCCTGTGTCATTTTCAGCAAAGCGGTAGGAGATAATATTGCTTTCATGGAAGAGTCATGCCTACAGTAGCGCGTGTGTGTGTGTGTGTGTGTGTGTGTGTGTGTGTGTGTGTGTGTGTGACACAGTGGGCAACTGGATATAGCACAGCATATTTTAAAATGTAGGATTTAAAGTTTTTCGATCGCGTCTCCTCTGAAGCTGATCTTCTGTTCGCATTTACTCACTTCGCATGGACAGTCACTCGCAGGAACACGTTTAGGCAGGCTACAATTGCACACTTCACAAGATATCACAGCTGGATTCGATTAAATCTGCAAGGTTTGTGAAATTAAATGTTTATTAGATATTCAGAGATTTGTTTAAACTATGTAGATGCGCATTTGCTGAATGTTGATGGTAAATGAGAAAGTATTTAGCCTGATTGTTTTCCTTTTTGGTTACAAATAATATAAAAGCAAACGCATTACTTTTTCACATACCATTTACTTTCTTTGATTACCAGTTCTGTAGCCACCGGTTCTGTCTAACAAAGTATTAGATATGACTGACAGGGAGACGGAGAATCTGAGTGAGCGCTGTGTGATCCGATTCAGGCGCTGCCGTTCTCTTCTCGGGTGCTGGTGTTCTCAGCGCTGCCCGTCAAAATAAAAGTCTGCAGCGCCGTCAAAATAAAAGTCCCACTTCCAACACATCGTCCAATTAGAAAAACTTATCGGCCGAAGCCGATATTTAAAAAAAGCCAAATAGCGGATATATGGCGATATATATCGGTCGACCACTAACAATTATACACCAATATCAAACCTCCCTTTCGTTGGCAAGCTACTTGAGAAGCTAGTTGTGGCACAACTGCAGTCACATTTAGTATCCTGGTTCTTCTTAATCTCAGTGCAGCATTTGACACTGCATGCCACTCTACACTTCTTACTCGACTCTCTGCAATAGGTATCACTGGTGCGACTCTTCAGTGGTTAACTCAATATCTATCGGATAGACAGCAATTTGTCAGGATAGGTGAGAATCGATCCCGTACCGTTAGTATTTCTCATGCTGTACCTCAAGGTTCTGTACTTGGTCCTCTTTTATTTCTCATTTATGTGCTGCCACTAGGTCAGATCATCAGACGGCATGGTCTCAACTTTCATAGTTACGCTGATGATATTCAAATTTATTTCACGGTTAAACCCAACCCCGTTTGCCCACCTACTTCTGTTGTCTCTTGCTTAAAACTTAAAACATAGATGATGTCTGATTACTTCTTACAGCTTAATGCTGGTAAAGCTGAAATCCTGTAGATTGGCCCTAAATCACAGAGCTTACCCAGGCATGACTTTTTTATTGATATTGATGGTGTCCAAATTAGGCCTTCAAAAGCTGTGCGGAACCTGGGAGTTTTGTTCGATTCTTCATTATGTTTTCACTCACACATCAGTCATGTTGTTAAATCATGCTTCTTTCACTTGCGAAATATTGTTCGCATACGCACCTCTCTTAACTTTGGAGATGCGGAAACTGTTACCCACGCTTTTATAACCTCCAGATTGGACTACTGTAATTCCTTATATAGCAGCCTACCCACCAAAGCTATACACCGACTTCAAATGGTACAAAACTCTGCTGCTCGAGCACTTACATTTAACAAAAAATCTGCTCATATCACTTCTATCCTTTACCAACGTCACTGGCTTCCTGTGGTCAATCGCATCCAGTTTAGATTGTTAGTCTCAGTTCATAAAGCCTGTCATGGCCCTGCACCTAAATACCTCACTGAGTTAGTGCAACCATATGTTCCAGCTCGGTCCCTTAGATCTAGCAATGACAATTTGCTTGTCGTACCCAGGTATAAACTCTCTACTGTGGGTGGTAGGGCTTTTAGTGTTGTAGGCCCTAAGCTGTCTGGAATAAGCTGTCGTCTGACCTTCGTGCCGCCCCTAACCTACAGACCTTCAAATCTCAACTTAAAACTCATATATTCACAATGTTCAGTAAATAATTATTTCCATTCTATTTCTCTGTCCTCCACGTTTTCATTTTTTTTGTAACATGCTTTCTTTATCAAAATGTATGTCTTTGATTATCTAACTTCTCATGTTAATTATTTATAGTTATTGGTTGTCTCCATCTGATTTCTGTTTGTTTAATTATTATAACAATACATTTATTTGTATAAATAAATATAACAAAACTCTTTGTCTGTCAACTGTTTGTATTATTTTGTGAAGCGACCTTGGGTTCTTGAATGGCGCTATAAAAAATTAACATATTATTATTATTATTATTATTATTGGTATCTCGGGGCAGGCCGCCCTGGTTCTCAGCTCGCCGCCCCAGTGCCTTTCTTTACCAAAGTGTATGTAGAGCTTACCAGGTCCTTGACGGAGGTGCAGTGGTTGGTTACAAGACTATCCCCCAATAAGCGGTCTTTCACGTCATCCGTTCCAACGGGCAGAGCTTACAAAACCTGTGGATAAGCCGCCTCCTCTTTCATGCCATGGCCTTGCTACAGCTATATCAGGCTAGGGCACTCATGGACATGTACGAGGGTAGCCCAGACCGTGCATTCATAGGTGAGCTCCACACTGCAACCGACCTCGCCCTCCGGGACACGAGCATTGTGGCATGCGCGATCGGTCTGGCAATGTCCACTTTAGGGGTCCACGAGCGCCATCGTTGGCTCAGCCTGGTTGATATGGCGGATGCGGACAAGGTTCGGTTCCTGGACTCTCCAATTTCTCAGGTTAGGCTGTTTGGCGACGCGGTGGAGAACTGTGCCCAACAGTTCTCTGCCGCCCAAGTGCAGACGGAGGTCATCCGGCACATCCTGCCCCGGCGGCCCACTGCTGCCTCCACCCCGCCGGCGGTGGCAGTTCCTCCACCTGCTCATCGCCAAGGGAGTCCCCCTGCCGCTGCCCCTGCTCCTGCTGGGCCTCCGCAGCAGCCTCTACCCAGGCCTCAGCGTGGAGCCAGCCGAAAGCAGGCCGCCCAGCCTGTGTCAGACGCTGCCAATCCAGGTGGCAAGCATAAGGCCAAGCATCACAGGCCACCCAGGGATAATGCGTGATAGTGGTGTTTTAATTGGGATCCCAATCAGACGAAACGCCGACTACGTCAAATGAGAGCGACTGACAGGGAACGCCTCGGTTACGTATGTAACCCTCGTTCCCTGAAGGAGGGAACGGAGACATAGTCCCGTCACTACTATTGCTGGACCACCGCTGATTCCGGGCTCCGCTTGGCTCCTCACCCAAAAACAACTGGTGCGTGCATCCACTTCCATATTTATATCCCGCACCGCGGGGCGGAGTGTGAGATGCAGATCGGCTCATTTTAACAGTATTCGAAGATGACAGGCTAAGCGTCATCCCAATCAGCCAATTCATCGACTACGTCTCCGTTCCCTCCTTCAGGGAACGAGGGTTACATACGTAACCGAGATGTTTTCTATTCCATTCCACTGTTTTTTTTTCTTTTTCTTTTTTTGACTACTGCACTTTTGTCTTTTGCAGCTTGCACATGACACAACATTAAATCAAAATAGCAATCTAGTTAAAAGAAGTTCAACTTTTTGAGAATACATTGAGCTTCTTTCCCATTCCACTTTTTTCCAACACAAAAACACACTCAGTGTGAATAGCTCCTACGGTATATATTATCAGAGTTGTGGCAATCTTAGAATGCTCAGTGCAAAAATAAATACAATATTTATAAATAAAATATGATGAGTGAAATATTCCATATATTTCTTTCAATACTTAAAAGTATGAATGAAAGCAGTTCAGTCTATTTAAAGCTGCAGTCAGTGTTGCAGACTGGGTCGATGATTTCCAGCCAAAAAGCTCACCAAAACCCACTCAAAACTTTAACTGGCAAAATAATGTGATAGAATGTTATTGCCATTCAATTCGAGGTTGAGAAGCACAATTTTATCTCCTTAAAACAAAATAATGATCAGAAAATAAAATAAAAAATACATTTCCCAGATAAACGGATCAAAACAGTGAAAATACATTTAAGATAATAAGCATATATGACTAAAATCTCCAGGAAACTGTCAAAACAGCAATCAAGAAATTAACGAAAGTTAATTAAGAAATGAATTAATGACTTTAAACCCTCGGAAAAACACATGCATCATTTTCAGTGTCAACAGAAAGAATAAGTCAATTTAAGTGCAAAAAGTGCCCATATTAGATCAGAATAAGCAACGTAACTTGCAGGCATTTCACACACGTTAATGCACACACCAAAATGTGTCATTGGTTGATACATTTGACAATCCGACAAAACAAATAATACAAATAACAACAAGAACGCACTCACCTTTGTGTTGCACTTTAACTACAGAACTACAGTACGTCTTTCGTGGAGAACATCTTCAACATAATCCTCTTAGCACAGTCAAAAATGATTAATCATTGATTCAGACCTCTTTCAGCAGGTTTCAGCTATATGTTTCACAAATAAGCATTCATCAACTCACACATCAATTGGTAAACGGAAGCTCAAGCATGTTCGATTGACGTGTAAGAACCAATTAATAATTTAATTATCGTGTTACGCAGCACATTTGAGCTTCAGCAAGAACCAATGAGATTTGTTCTCGCATATCAAGCAGGTTCGGTTGGGCTTCTGTTTAAGTCCGCTGACCAGTGTTTAAATGTGAATAAAAGATAATACTTTTTTATTAAGTTAATCAAATGAAATCTGTTCATCATATAAAATGCAAAATTGATATAGATTAGTTTTACAATGTATTTATTAACTTTTTGAAGCGTCAAATGTGTCAATTGCGTAGCTGTCAATGGAGGGACAGAAAGCTCTCAGATTTCAACAAAAAGATCTTCATTTGTGTTCCGAAGATGAACGAAAGTCTTACGAGTTTGTAACGACATCAGAATGAGTAATTAATGACACAAACTGTTCTGCTTTGTTTGTTTTTAGTTTGGGACACTTTTTAGCTTGTCAGACTGGCAAACCAGCTGACCAGCCACCATTTTGGCCATGCTGGGATTAATTTACCAGCTAATTTACCAGCATACCAGCTAAGACCAGCAAACCATCTTACTAAAAGTAATTTAAGCTGCTTTGTTCATAGGTTAATGGCCAATGGTGTTTTCTAAACATCCCCACACACAATAGACCATAGTATTTATGGGCCACGTGAATTGCTTCCATGTTGTACAGAAGACATTCACTGGACTTCTCTGTTAAGTCATTATAATTCCCCTTTTCTCCTCAAGGGCTTATTTTTTAGCAGTGCATATGCATCTGTTCTGACAGCTGTCGGAGTGGTTATGTATTTACTCAGCCTTGTCCAGAGCAATCTCCTGTTATAGCTGCATGTGAGAGAATTTTCATGGAAATGAGACAGTTTAATTGGTCCCTGTGTTATTTGCATAACAAACCTAATAATAATGAATGGGGTCTGATCATCAACAGGGTCTTAAATTTCATAATATTAATAAGCAGGTTGCAAATTGCTATTATTGCAGTACATTTGTTTGTCTAGAGCATTTCATTATCACAGAAGGGCTGAGATTTCAGGTCATTTGCTTGTCAGAACTAGGTTGGGCTCCTGTCATTTTCATTTACCAATTATATGTTGGCAGGAGCACACGTAGCAATGTACGGAAACTGAACTCTGATATCTGTCATAAGCAGTAATGAGGAAATGAGGCAGGTCATCTAGAAGGACAGTTAGCTTCGATTATAAATGTAATCATAAGTTTCCTGGATTTATTTGTGTGTGGCTATGTATAAAAGAGGTTGACAAAGACAGGCATCTCACCAAACAAATGCGTAATTAATTGATTAATAAATAATTCATTAATGAGATTATTTATCTCTCCCCCCAAAAAAAGAAATACAGTTAACCATTTCTCATTTATTATGAGTTAACACATAAGGGTGGCATAATGAAGTTGAACCATCTTTGATTTTCTTTTTAAATATATTATTAAATTATTGTTTGTTAGTCATATTAATTAATTTGGGATTTAAAAAAATAAATTGTCCTACCTTTATTCAAAAAATACATTCAAATTGCAATTCACTTTGAAGTGAAGATTACATCTTCATTGATTGTTATGTTTTAAAAAATGTTTATTAAAATTTATTTTGGGGATTGGCAATTACATGTAGGTTCGGGTTGTGAAGTGTCATGGTGCAACTCCTCAAAAACTTAATTCATGATATTTATTTAAACAAAAAAAGGATGAGATTTATAGTCATGTGCTCAGATTCTAACAAAACTATGCTATTGCTTTTGATGGTTACACCACATGACAAAAGAACTTGACACGTGTATTTTAAACTATAGTTTAAAATTATTTGTATTTCTATTTATTCGTGGACACTTATGTCAAAACAATACATCAAAGGAAAATAAATTATAATTTGCTATTTTTCATTTGAAAAGTTAGTTCATAATAAAATTTATTTAGACATATTATTCGAAATTTTCCCCTATTCACCTAATTGTGAATGCTACTGCAGAGTAGAATTAAGCGTGTGTAGTTTGAGATTGTCCAGCAAGTATTTCTCATTGTGAATGCAGCTGACAGTTTGCTAATGACTGCTGGTGTTGAGGATGAATGCCAGTACTGCATTATGGGAGGCATCCTGTTCGCGGTCAAACAGTACTTCCAAGTCATTTGTAGCTGATGGCAACATCATTTTAGCATCTGACTGCAAATCTTTAAAGATGGAAGAGTGGGATCAGGTTGCCTGCCCATGTTTCCAGAATGTTTAGAAAGAAAACGCACAGAGACACTGATCTGTCCTCTTTTTACTGCTATGCAAGTCACATTTCGAACAAAACCATTTAGGAATGATCTGTGTTCCAGTGTATTCACAGTCACACACATTCAGCTTGAGGATTGAGCATTGTGAATTGTGTACATCAATTAGTTCTGTCTGGCAGACGGAGCTATTCTGCTGGAATCTTCATGGTGGGAAACATGGTTGTGGTGAAGTGCTCAGATCTGAACCTTTAATTCGTCTGCTTTTTTTTCCCCGGAGCTATGGAAGCCATTAGAGATGTTATCCGAAATTACAGGCTTATTAAAAAGGCCACGCAATTCCTCGCCTTTTGTGATTGTGAAATTGGCATAAATGAACGTTGGCAGTCTCGCCGCGGGTAGCTGAGGAGATCGGTGAATGAACTCATTTATCCGGCCAAATCAAGCTTTTCAATTTTCCAATTGAAAGGATTTATTCTGCATCTAGCCGGATATTTTACACATTTGCATCTCTGATTTTAGCTTTTTAGATATTAATCATCTAGCAGATAGCAGATGAGTCTATTAGCATTGCTGCTGAATGAATTGTGGATTGATATCCAGCCAAATCACATTCAGTCAGATAATAAATTCCATGGCTCTCAAGATGTTCAGCATCCGAAAATTCACAAGAAAGTCCACAAACGTAGATTTCGGAGTAGTAATCAAGTCATGAAGGTGTGCATAGACTAAAAATTCTACCTTTGTGATCAACACTAGTGCCCGGCAGCTGGTTTTTCAAAGCCTTCCGACTTCAATCCCATGAAAAATCATCTGGCTGCGACGCACCACGCTGATCCTCACTGACTTAAATTCCATTAATATAACTTTCAGTCTGATTACACAAAGCAACTGAGGACCCAGTGAGTGGTAAATTGATAGTTTAGAAAAAGGATGAAAAATATGCGGTGGGGAAAAATATCTAAACACTTCAAAAACCCTCCTGCAGCAGCCCCACTCATCTACATGAGAGACAAGCGATTGGTCGCTTTCTCCACGCACACACAAAATCACCTGCTGTGAGATGTGAATAATGTCTCCAGCTCGCCACCCACACCGAGGGCCCGGCCCCCGTACTCCATTACGTTTATGAAGATATGTATCTAAGAGTTGTGTAGGAATATGAGGCTGAGCTGGAAGGGCTTTAGGAGAGAGGTGATACATTTCAATAAATCCATAAAGTGGGAAGCGCCTCCGATTTCCTTCCCCGCTAAGTTTCTTGTGTATTTTAGTCCTCGTTTGAAATAAAAAAGCGCTTTCATCTGACGCAGTTTGGTGGAAGCTTGAATAAAAAGCAGAAGACATGCAGTAACACTGACATTTAGCCATATTTGGAGCCTGGGAAGCTGAAATGTTATCTCCGTCAAACAGCGCACCCTGATCTCACTGTTCTCTGGAATCACTGCCGGTGCTCTTTTTGACTGCTTTCAACCTAGTCTGTTTTCAGCCATGTTAAACGTCTCTTCTCGGTGCAGGAACGCCCTCTCGGTGCGCAACTTGCACTGACTCAGGCGCTAATACCCTGATGCCTCAACCCATGTCATGGCACCTGTTTCTTTCAAATTTGTTCTGATCTTCGCTTTGTTCTGCTCGAAGCTCTCGTTTGGCGCCGCTCTACGGCACCTTTCTAGTCAGCTCTTGTTTCCAGCCACTTGACATTTACGTTAAATGCTGGCATGCCACGGTGCATCGAAAACAAGTTTGAAAGGCGAGCCATTAAAGCCAGAAACTCCTGCCTTTGGCTGTTCCATTTTATTAGCCTCTCTGTTGTGATTGAAGGGGGCGAACACAGCTCTCCTGCAGAAAAGGCACAGTTTTACATATATATCTCCGTGACTCCTTCGCTCTAAACCAAGTCGTCCTCGCATCTGCACCTTGGCGGGCTGATATGACTATTATGAGATGAAAAAACAGCCTGCATGCTGTCTATAGCCACATAACCACAATTGAAAAGGACTAAGCCTTTTCACCTGGGGCTAGGAGTGAACTGAAACCGATCTTTTCCCTGGAACTGTCTGCAGAGATTAGTATTGATTCACCCCTTTTAGATGACTTTGTCGCACCTTGCTGGGCAGTTTTAATCTGGCAATGTACCAACAGCGCTGGGGAGTCACTCTCTCTCCCTCTGAGTGTATAATCTCCATCTTCATGATGGTTCCATCATGGCGTCCGCTCGGCAGGAACGAACTGACCTATTTTTCATGGTATTAGCCATTGTGCTGCACAATCACTGGGGTGCTAGGCCGAGCACAGAAAAAGGTTACTGGTATATGCTGCATTCAGCACGCTTTAAATCTGTTTGTTTTGTTTGCTCTTATTGGTTAAATATAGCACAAAATTGAGAATCATAAGCAATATATATATTTTACATTAACATATTTGGCAGACACCTTCATCCAAAGCGACTTACATTGCATTCTTTTCAGTTCTTGCTTCCCCTGGGAATCGAAACCATGACCTTGGTGTTGCAAGCACCAATGCTCTACTGTTTGAGCCACACATATATATGTGTGTCTCCATATTAGGGATTTACCGACTTTTGATCGTATTGGGGCTGATTAAGCATTTATTTTAAACGGTATCGGCTACACTAAGCCTGATTGTCATGTTTTGGTTTTGTTTGTTGTTCCTGTTTTATGTCTGTCATGTGATCCCCTGTTCTTACAGAATACTTGACCGACAACAATGAAACAATGACAACACAGAACACATGGCAGGATCACATGACTAGAACAGGGGATCACATGATAGACATGAAACAAGAACATGAAACAAAACCAAAACGTGACACTGATCTTATATTTTATGTCAGCTGTCACACAGATGCAGTGCAGTAGTTGGCGGAATGCACTTTCAAATGTGTTTGCCAAATCCCATTAAAAAGAAAAGAAGCTCAAATGTGCATGTTTGAATGAGGTCTGTTCTAGCACGTCATACACGCAAGTTCGAGCTTCCGTGTTTGGCATATTTGATGCACACTTTTGTAACGAATCACTCGAAAGTAATTTATTTACTGTTGATTTTTATCTGCTGTCAGACTATATGAGTCATTGTTCCCATAACGCATTGCTATGGGTTGCGTCTTGCTTCAGACTGGACTAACATTCTGACACCGCAAGCTTCATGATTTATTTTTGTAATTATTCTGCTTATTGAACACATAAAATACAAAAAGCTTATATCATTAATCCCATATTCATAATTGTGACCACACAGTCTATTTACAATGTCTTCCATAGTAATATATGTTTATATCTACCAATGTCTGTATATATAGGGCTTATATAGGCCTATAAATATAATTACTGTAGTAATTGTTATATTGGAATTACTCTGTGGTGATAGTTGCCCCTTTATCATATTTGAGCCCCTGCCACTGAGAAACTCTGCACAGCCCTATATACATTGGATTGATTTTAATAACTTTAATGTACTTGAAGTGTGCAGCAAGCACTAGGAAAATACAAGTATCGGATCGGGACTTGGTATCGGCAGATACTCAATATTCAATGACTTGTATCGGAAGTGTCCTCACATGTGTATTCAACATGAATACATGTATAATAGTACATTTATAAGAGATTTTTCCTTTTCTTTATCATGATGACTCTTATTTGTCATTGACCCTCATAACACACAGATGCCTGTTGCACAGCTCTCCGAGAACAGCAATGGACTGCCATTAAATTCTGCTTGTTATCGACACTAAGTTTTCTCTTTTGTTCTGGTGTTAACACCCACATAGCCATGACCTCTGTGGGACAGAAAGGAGCAAAGGAGCGTGGGAGATGTAGTTTAGGTCAGAGGCAGCTCTTAATGGATTATCCTACAGCAGAAGAGTTTCCTCGTTAGACGGGAAAGCATGTCTCCAGTATTGACATTGTGGCTGGTTTAGGGGTTTAAAAGACACCAAAAGTTTTAAGAGAGTGCAAAGGTCATGGTAAGCTCGTCCAGCTATCCATTAGTGCTTAAGGGTGACACTCAGTTTTCCAGTGTGTATGTGCACAAACTAACAAAACAAACCAATGGACCCACTGTCTGAAAAAGATATCATTCAAAATACAAGCTGCTGTCTTTTAACTACAATTTCCTCAACCAATGCTGTTTTTTCTTTAGTAAAAGAAAAAAAAAACTTTGTTTTGATTAATATCCTGTTTCACTTGCATTTACTTGCAAACAGTGATTTACATTAGTAAGTTAGTATGTGGTGTCAGATGTTTGACACTTTATTTCCCTTTCAAGGGAACTTCGAGCTGCGTCAAACGCTGCGGGAACGCCCCTGCGTTGTGCGTCATGAAGCACGTATGGAATCAGCCCAATGGAGAGATGAAACGTCATAGGCGGGTGACGTCATCGACCAGGAAACTATAAAGCACCCCAAAAACACAAGCGCATTAGCTTCTGTGCTTTCAGTCGCGCTACATGTGAATCTGTCCCTGTGTGATATTGTCTGTCTTACATACCCTGCACCACACAAACAATTTATCCCTATATATATATATATATTGAGAGATTATGGCGGACGAACAGCAGTTTAGAAAGTGTGTTCCTCCCTGCTCGCGTTATTTAACGAGCGGGGATACACATGATCTTTGTGTTGTTTGTTTGGGAGTTCAGCATGCCCAGTTTGCTCTCGAGGGAGCAGACTGTGAGCATTGCGAGCGTTTGCCGTTAAGGACGCTCCGCTCCCGCCGATCGCTCTTTGAGGAGGCAGAGCGGCGGCGCTTATCGTGGGGATCGCAGATGGATCTCACAGCGGGGTTTGAGACGGGCTCTGCCTTATCTCTCCCTTCACCTGTGAGATCCAGTGCCTCAGTCCCGGGTTCGGAAGCACGCGCTGCGGTTTCTTCCGCTCGGGCTGAGGCACCAATGCTGCAGCTATCCAGTTCTGAGGAACTTGATGTTGTTAGTGTTGAAGGAGATGTGGAGGATTCGCCACCCCACACTCCTGAGAGTGATGAGCTTATGGAGGTGTTAACAAGAGCTGTTGAAAAACGTAATATTGAATGGCCAGTGACTAGACAGGAGTCTGTTTCTAAATCAAAGTTGGATGAGAGATTTTTGCCGTCACGTGTGCAGCCTCCACGCCGGTGCCTGCCGTTTTTCCATGATCTCCACACCGAGGTGTCGAAATCATGGAGAAAACCGGTGTCATATAGAGTGTTTAGTCCCCAGACTTCAACATACGCTAATATTATGGGAGCCAAGGCTCATGGTTATGGTGCTTTGCCTCGTGTGGAAGAGACGCTTGCGAGCCATCTCTCCCCCGAAGCAGCATCATCTTTTAAGGCACCGGCATTACCCACCAAGCCTTTAAGAAACACTTCGGCTTTGGTGGGTAAAGCATATTCGGCAGCAGGTCAGGCTGCGTCATGTCTGCATACTATGTCAATCTTGCAGGCATACCAGGCTGATCTGCTAAGGGACATGAGTGAGAGTGAGGAGGTCAGTACTGACGTAGTTCGCGAACTGCGTCAGGCTGCTGATTTATCCCTGCGTGCCACCAGAGAATCGGCCAAATTAATGGGTCGTTCTATGGCAGCTCTGGTGGCCGCAGAAAGACATTTGTGGTTAAATCAGACTAATATTAAAGAGAGCGAAAAAGCTTTTCTTTTAGATGCTCCTCTTTCTCCCATGGGGTTGTTTGGTGATGCTGTGAATTCAGTTATCGATAAATTCCAAGAAGAAAAGAAACAAACTGCAGCTTTTAAAAAGTTTCTTCCCCTTAAAGTTCATGTCCCTGGGGCTGCTGGGCGGGAGCAGCCCCGGCCGTCTTCGAGCTCATCACATAGAGCGCAGCAGAGGCAGAGTGTCGCGTCTCGTGCTCCCCCTGCTGGACAGTGGGCTCAGCCGCGACACTCTCAGCCGAAGCCTTCTCCCAGTAGAACTGATCTGAGGACAGTTATATTGGCTAAGAAGGCTTCGGCTAAGAAGAAGTCCTGACGCCAAGCCGTTCAGGATGCTGAGGGTGGTCCCCACCGAGGCGGAAAGGTGTTCACCTCTTTTTACGGTGCCCATTCCTCCTCGGTGCCCTCAGGGGCTCGTTCTGCCAACCCCACCTTTATGCCGGGGCACAGACGATCCCAGCGAGCGCTTTCCCGAGGGACGCTCGCTCCCTCTGAGGAGGGTCTCAGAGCGGTCAGACCAGTTGTTCCCTGCCGGTGCGCCGTTACAGGGCGCTGCGTCTGCTGCTCAAGTTACACCAGAGGCCAGTCTCGAGAGGCTGGTACCCTTAGTAGAATTTCTGGCAGAGTGGAAAAGCCTTCCAAAAATATCTCATTGGGTCCTGCAGACAGTAGAAAAGGGTTATGCTATCCAGTTCAGGTGTCGTCCACCAAAATTCAGAGGGGTTCTGCACACAGTGGTGGGCCCCGAGCAGGCTCTGGTATTGGAACAAGAGGTGAAAACGCTCCTTCAAAAAGAGGCTATAGAACGGGTTCCTCCTCCCAGTTTGGAGTCAGGTTATTACAGCCGATATTTCATCGTTCCAAAGAAGGATGGGGGGTTGCGTCCAATTTTAGACCTGCGCATATTGAATCGCTCGGTAGGGAAGCTAAAATTCAAGATGCTCACTATCAAGCAGATCGTGTCTCAAATCAGGTCCGAGGACTGGTTTGTCACGATAGATCTGAAGGACGCATACTTCCATGTGTCCATCCTTCCACAACACAGGAAGTTCCTGAGGTTCGCCTTCGGGGGCGAGGCGTACCAGTACAGGGTTCTTCCGTTTGGCCTAGCTTTATCTCCCCGCACTTTCACGAAATGCATGGATGCAGCACTAGTGCCTCTGAGGCTTCAGGGCATTCGTATTCTCAATTACATCGACGATTGGTTGATTTTAGCTCAGACCGAGCAGATGGCGGTTCGGCATCGAGATGTCGTCCTCGCTCATATCAGAAAGTTGGGGTTGAGGCTGAACGCAAAGAAAAGTGTATTATCTCCTTCCCAGAAGACCACTTTTCTGGGTGTCGTTTGGGATTCGGTATCGATGCGGGCGCGACTCTCTCCGACCCGCATCGCTTCGATTCTCTCAGCTGTGAAACAAGTGAAGCTAGGCCAGCTACTCACTGTCAAGCAGTTTCAGAGACTGTTGGGTCTGATGGCAGCAGCGTCCAACGTTATACCTTGCGGCCTGTTGTACATGAGACCGCTACAGTGGTGGCTCAGGACCAAGGGATTCTCCCCGAGGGGAAATCCGCTCTGCACGTTCAAAGTCACGCGGCGCTGCCTTCGTGCTCTGGTCATGTGGAGAGAAACTTGGTTCCTATCCAAAGGTCCTGTGCTGGGGGCTCTTTGTCGTCGCATAACGCTAACGACGGATGCTTCCCTCACAGGGTGGGGGGCGGTCATGAGTGGTCGCCCAGCCCAAGGTCTGTGGCAGGATCATCATCTTTCGTGGCACATAAATTGTCTAGAGATGTTGGCTGTGTTTCAGGCTCTGAAACACTTCCTAACAGACCTGAGAGGCCATCATGTGTTAGTTCAATCAGACAACACGTCGGTGGTCTCTTATATAAATCATCAGGGGGGCCTGCGGTCTCGCCGGCTTTACAAGTTGGCCCGTCAGATCCTCCTGTGGTCCCAAGGGAAGCTACTATCTCTGAGAGCAATGTATCTCCCTGGGTATTTGAATGTGGTAGCAGACTCCCTGTCGAGGCAGGGGCCGAGGCCAGGGGAATGGAGACTCCACCCCGAGGTGGTGGAGCTCCTTTGGTTGAGTTTCGGTCGCGCCGAGGTGGACCTATTCGCTTCCAAGGAGACCACTCATTGTCATCGGTGGTTCTCCATCACTCTTCCAGCCCCCCTGGGGTTGGATGCTATGGTGCAGCCGTGGCCGAGGTCACGTCTGTACGCCTTTCCCCCGATTGCTCTGTTACCAGGAGTTCTGGAGAGGGTCCGCCGGGACGGGGTCAGTCTACTACTAGTAGCCCCGTTCTGGCCGGCCCGAGTATGGTTTGCGGACCTGATTTCTCTCCTGGACGGTTCTCCTTTGGAGCTCCCGGTCAGGAGGGATCTACTCTCCCAGGCGGGGGGCACGATACTTCACCCCCGCCCAGAATTGTGGAAACTGTGGGCTTGGCCTCTGAGGGGGCCCAGCTCATAGACTCCGGTCTCAACCGAGGTTGTTGAGACCATTCTTAACTCCAGAGCTCCATCCACGAGGAAGCTTTATGCCTTGAAGTGGAAACTTTTCACTTCTTGGTGTGGAGAACACCTGCAGGACCCAGTTAACTGCCCAGTGGGTGCAGTGCTGGAATTCCTGCAGGAGCGCTTCTCCACAGGGTTATCCCCCTCCACACTAAAGGTGTATGTGGCGGCACTAGCTGCTTACCACGTCCCTTTCAGTGGAGTTTCTCTTGGGAGACACCCGCTTATAACTCGTTTCCTCCGTGGCACTTTGAGGCTGAGGCCAGCAGTTCGTACGAGGGTGCCGACTTGGGATCTGGCCATTGTATTAGAAGGTCTTTCCCTAGCTCCTTTTGAACCTATCGAAGAAGTTCCCGAGAAGTTTCTCACTTTTAAGACTATCTTTTTGCTTGCTATCTCTTCACTAAAAAGAATCGGAGATTTGCAGGCTCTGTCGGTTTCACCCTCGTGCCTGGAATTTGCACCTGGCATGGTTAAAGCTTTTCTGCATCCTAGACCAGGTTACGTTCCTAAGGTTCCTACTAATATTGTTAGACCTACGGTTCTGCAGGCTTTCTGTCCTCCTCCATTTATGTCATCGGACCAGGAGAAACTTAATTCACTCTGCCCTGTTAGGGCATTAGACGCTTATGTCCACAGAGCTGCCCTGTGGAGGAAATCAGAACAACTTTTTGTATGTTTCGGGCCACCCAGGAAAGGGTGTCCGGCGTCTAAACAGAGAATGAGCAAGTGGGTGGTTGAGGCTATCTCACTTGCTTATGAGTCGGCTGGCCAGCCTTCACCTTTGGTTGTCCGAGCTCACTCTACCAGGAGTATGGCTGCTTCTAAAGCTCTTTTGTCGGGGGTTTCCCTGAGTGATGTTTGTGATGCGGCTGGATGGTCTTCACCGCATACTTTTATTAAGTTCTATGACCTAGACTTAAGCTCTACCCCTGGGGCACAGGTGCTCTCGTCCTCTGTGCGCTAGTCTCACATGACGGTCATTTGGTCCTATGGCGACGTGGGTATTCGCGTTCCCGCAGCGTTTGACGCAGCTCGAAGTTCCCTTGAAAGGGAACGTCTCGGTTACGTATGTAACCCTAGTTCCCTGATAGGGAACGAGACGCTGCGTCGCTCCGCCATACTCCCGGCACTCCCGTTAGCGCTTCCTTCAAGCCTATCAGAAGCTAATGCGCTTGTGTTTTTGGGGTGCTTTATAGTTTCCTGGTCGATGACGTCACCCGCCTATGACGTTTCATCTCTCCATTGGGCTGATTCCATACGTGCTTCATGACGCACAACGCAGGGGCGTTCCCGCAGCGTTTGACGCAGCGTCTCGTTCCCTATCAGGGAACTAGGGTTACATACGTAACCGAGACGTTTTATTTATTTATTTTTTATTTACTTGAATATTTGTTTAGTTTTCTTATTATGCTATTTTTAAGGTTCCTAATTTAGTTTTGGACGTCTCCTACAAAACGATTACATGCATCCAAGGTCAAAAAATACTTGTATGTTTTTCCGTCATATCCGGGCGCATTCGTATGTAAATTGCGCAATCTTATTTTATCCATTTGGTCAAAAGATTTTAAAAAAAGACTGCCCATAAAACTTCTACTCCAAGATATCAGGACAGAAATGTTTGAAAGTGTACAAAAGAGATTGAATAAAACAAAAGGTGTAAATGGGTATGTGTCTCCCTCATTCACTTGTGATCCAATCGACCAAAACGCATCTTAATACCAGGTGTAAACAGTAGTGAGGAACACAGAGAAAAGTGAGTAATATGCACACTATATCATTTAAAGTGTATTTTATGAATGTTATTGTAATCTAATAGTTTGTGCAATTCTAAGATATGTTGTGTTTCTTTTTCTAGAGTTTACACTACCGTTATACTGTGTTACTATTGGCTTTTCTTCTTTTATAGGCTATTGCACACAGGAGAGTCAAAATTTTGATTTATTTTGTCTTTATTTTAGAGTGAAGATTCTGATGTGTGATCAGAAGATATTCTGACTCTGTATTTAGTTTATTTTGGATTATCTTACTCTTGTACTTAACAGACAAAAAATAATTCCAAAGAGTTATAAGGAATAAAACAAAGAACCCCATTTATATTCTCTGGTCCTGTGTTTAATTTCCCTGCGGCCACATATATGTATTTATATTTTGGGTAGGCCTACAGGTTTGAATTGACTACATATGCACATATAATCACACATAGCAGTGTAAGAACAAACAGTGATTTCTTCCCTAAAATGAAATGGTAAACACTCTCATGTGTGCTGTAACAGCTGAAGTAACAGCTTAATTACTTTTGTACATAAAGTTGATTAAAATGTATTAAAATGTGCCTTAATGTGCCTTAGTGTGTTTTAAAATCTACCAACCTAAAGGTTCTACAGAAACACATTAAGGAATTTGGGAACTGCAATATCTCTCCGCATCATATTCTCTCATCACCCCTTCTTCTTGAAGGCTATAATTCACACAGTTAGTAGAGGCTCAGATGGGCAGTACGTCTGCTGGCAGATAAGCACATGTTCCGGATGTATTGGTGTGAGCTGCGGGGTTGGAGGTGGAAGCGATTTCACAGTATGCTCTGTCTCTCTGTTAACGGCAGGTTCATTAGCTCTAATGGGACATTAGATAAAAGTCAGGGTGAATTCTCCCAGGCCCCAGGGTCTTCAGCACAAGGGCAATTAAAAACACAGATTGTAGAATAAAAGCCATTTTAACATTCGGCAAATGCTCACTCATCCCTCACGCGTAGGGTCGTCCCCTCAGGCGACGTGGACGAGGAACGTTGGAGCTGAGACACCGTTGGGAGGCTGATCTCCATATTTAAATTTTTTTTACAGAAATGTCTGAGAATATTCATGTTGCATAAGCTAAAAGTGCGTTTTAGATCAGTACACTAGACAAATATTGTCAAGCAATATTGTGTGATACAATATTGCGTATGTTTCTTCTTGTATTTCAAAATATGGAAGATTAGCTTTCAAATCTTTTCTTTCAGTATGTGTTCAGAAGTATTTTAAATGAGTATCTCAACCAGTTCAAATGCAAATTATGTCACCCTTTACTATCCCTCACATTGTTCAAAACCCTTATGATTTTCTTTCTTCTGTGAAAAACAAAAAGGAAAGTTTGTTAGTTTTTTTATGGAAGTAAAATAATGCCAAATGTTTTTGAAACTAAAAAGCCTGTTGAATTGTACTACTTGAAAAAATTTGCATTGCATTAACCATTCTTGTATTTTAATGCATTGTATTGAACTGAAATTTAGCATGGTTGAATATTTAAGCTGTGAACATTTAAATTCAAAACATTTAAAAGAAATTTTCATTAGTAAAATTTCAATAACCCATATTAACCTTTCATATTTCAGTTCCAAAATATTCAAACTGATTAAAAATACAACCTATAATATTACAACAGGCAGTTTTCAGTCCATTTTATTTCGCTTTGCAAATTCGCTTTCTCAAATTCAGTGGTTCAAATTCGACAATAAAATCCATCTGCTGTTAGTCGACCTCACCAGAAGGGGGTGCAAGCGCGTGTTGTTAACGAAGACAGAGTAACAGCAAGCCAAGCGCTAAGCGTTTTGTCCTGACGGAGGGGGAATCCTTGAGTATGATGCGGTATTGAGGGAAACCGATTATAACCGTTCATAAACCGTTCATGCATTCGCGTAGCTACAGGTGGGCCTGGATGGGCCTGGGCCCACCCACCTGTCTGTCAAGCCCATCCAGTCAGTGGCCTCACAAGGTAGCCTAAGGAGGGAATTCTGTTGCGATTTCCACAATACTTGACCTATAAAAATAAATTTTAATGTTTCTTGATTCTTGTTTGGTTGTCATGGTGATGACGTAATGCCCGTGTAGCGAATTTCGCAGTCAGATTCCGAACAGCCCATCCCTCCTTCACAACGACGAGCACATTTCACAGAGGGACACTGAAGTTTAGCTAAGTAACGTTATGTTGAACTAAAATGAAACAGAGCAACTTACTAAGCAACTTACTTGCTCTCATTTGAAAGAGAATTGACTGAATCGTTGGACTATTACAACATAATTGCAGTGTTCAACTCTAACCCCCATCGTCTCCTGTTATAAGCTAGTCATCAAAAGTAAGCCAATCTACATTTACTATGTAGTTGCCTAACATTAGTCAATGTTGTTTATTTAACGTGGTTTATGTGGCCGCTGAGCCAGTTATGACCAAGCATTGTTTTTACACACTGTCCACTACTGTACTGCTGATTTGATGATGGTGTTGTTTTGCATCTGTCAGGTGCGCGCGTGTGTGTAGTGTGTCCGCGCGCAGTGGAAATGCTGTTCTTAACATTATGTTCTTAACACTGCTTATGATGACATACATGCTTGTGCTCTGATTAAACTGTGGTGTATTCAAGCAGGTGTAGTTGTGCTGGCCTATTTTGATCACAGATGCATTTTAGGCTGTGCCCACCTGATTTTCTCTGGGCCCACCTACATTGTGATTCCTGGCTACGCTAGTGCGTTCATGGTAGAGAAAGCTGATAACATGTATGGCTACACAGGGAAAGTAACAATGAAGTTAATAAATGAAACATAAAAACAGCTTTTGTGCCTTTATCATCTTTTCTGCATATATACTGACCCAGATAATCATCACAAAAATGTAATGCATGCTAAATTGCTGTAAATTAGTTTTTATGAATGAATGACTTACTCTAACATAAATATTATGATGATCCAGTTCCGAGGAATTGGTATCGTTAGGTATCGTTCAATGTACATAGTTTTCTCGTGGAAGGAGCTCTGGATTGAAGGACGGTCTCAACGACCTCAGTCGAGAGACCAAATTCTATGAGCTGGGCCCCCTCAGAGGCCAAGCCCACTGTTTCCACAACTCCGTTTAACCCTTTTCTATTATGTGCAGGACCCATAGAGAAATATTTGGCAGAAGTTTCCACGCTGCCAGAAATTCCGATAAGGGAACCAGTCTCTCGAGACTGGCCTCTGGATTTGCTTGAACAATCATTTCGGTGCCCTGAAGCGGCGAACCGGCAGGGAACAACCGAACCGACCGTTCTACAACCCTCCTCGGAGGATTGCACGGGGACGCTGACACCTCGGCGCCCTGAAGCGGCGAACCGGCAGGGAACACCCGAACTGGCAGCGCTGCGACCCTCCTCAGAGAGTCGCACCCCAGTGGGAGCCGAGGAGAAACGATTTCTCAAAACCGTCCCTCCTTTTATTTTTTCGACAGGACTTCTTGTCTAAGCTTTATTAGAGATGACGACCGTCCTCTTTTTATTTAGATCTTGCCTACCTCTAACAGCTTAGTTCCTACGACCCTCCTCGGAGGATCGTAGGAAAAAGCAGGCACCTCGGCACCCTGAAACGGCGAACCGGCAGGGAGACCGAACTGACTGCTCTACGACCCTCCTCGGAGGATCGTATGGGGACGCTGACACCTCGGTGCCCTGAACGGCGAACCGGCAGGGAACAACCGAACTGGCAGCGCTGCGACCCTCCTCAGAGAGTCGCACCCCAGAGGGCGCCGAGGAGAAACGATTTCTCAAAACCGTCCCTACCCCGGAGGGGACCACCCTTAGAAGCCTGATAGCCTCAGCATCAGGTCTTCTTCTTTGCACTCTATGCCAGTTTAAGGAACATAGATTGGTGAGGAAGAAACCTCTGGAACGCCGCTGAAAGGTTTAGTTTTCTTGAAAGCGGAGCGTCCAGAAGAACAGACATTTTTATCTTTCTTTTTCTTTATTTTATTTTTTTATTTTAAATTTTTATTTATTTTATTTATTTATTTTTTCACAAAAACATATACATATAAACATATATATATATATATATATATATATATATATATATATATATATATATTCTCGAATATATTCTCGAATAGAGTCAATGCTGATATCCTCACATTCATCTATGTCCTTAAATACTTTACCCACCAGTACTGCCTCATAAAATTTATTTATTATTAAAGATGGCTGGTGGGTAACGTCGGGGTTAAAAATGATGACGCCGACTCGGGAGAGAGAAAGCTCACAAGCGTCTCTATAATCCAAGGCACTGTCATACCATAATACTTAATAACCATAACATTACTCTCGTTAAGAAGTTTGGGTATTAAACACATAAAATAGAAACCGGTTTATTCCACGATCTCGACACCTCAGTGTGGAGATAGGGAAAAACCAGTTGTCCCCGACGAGGAGGCTGAGATACAGAGTTTTCCTGTTTTTTTAGATACATTTCATCTAATAAACTCTTTTTATTTTCACTCTCATAATGTTCAGCTGTCAAGTAAATATTTAACTAGCAACAGCATTAGAAAAACCTCCTTTAAAAAGCTCATCTTTACTCAACAGAGTTATGAGCTGCCCATTTATTGAAAAATCAAACATCTGCCTTTTTCTTAATACTTGTATTTGTTTTGTTCTCTTTTTCTTAACAAAACACAAACGATACCAATTCCTCGGAACTGGAAATCGCAGCACACTTGATCTGCAGGTGAAAGCTAAGATAGGGCGGAGCCTGTCCCAACCCACGCTGTCAGATCCGTTTGCGAACCCCAAAATGCGAGTCGCCGCCGTGTCTAGGCAACAGCGGGACCCGCACGGGTAGCGCGAACCGAACCATTCTCCTCAAAGAACGATCGGCAAGAGCGGAGCGTCTTCATAGATAGACTCATACAATGCACACAATCAGCCCCCTCGAGGACTGACTGGGCATGCTCCACTCCCAAACAAGCAACACAAAGCTGATGTGTGTCCCCACCCGTAATATAACGAGGGCAGGGAACAACACACCGTCTATAATCTTGCTTGCTCGCCATAATAATGATAGATTGGGCTTGACAGACAACAATAAATAGACAAGGACAGATATACAGAGAGCGCTTGCTGAAGGTACAGAAGCTGTCGCGGTCTGATTTCAGGGCTGCTATATAGTTTCCTGGTCTATGACGTCACCTATGTCGTAGTGGGCTTCCATTGGACTGATTTTACACGTGCTTCACAACGTAATCACGCAGAGCGTTCCCATCGCGTCTCAAACGCAGCTCGAGTTCCCTTGAAAGGGAACTATGTTGGCATTAGTGGAATTGCATTAGCATGGTTTAAATCATATTTATCTGACCGCTATCAGTTTGTAGCTGTAAATGAAGAGATGTATTATCGATCACAAGTTCAGTATGGCGTACCACAATGCTCAGTACTAGGACCGCTGCTGTTCACTCTGTACATGCTACCGTTAGGAGATATCATTAGGAAACATGGAATTAGCTTTCACTGTTATGCTGATGATACTCAGCTCTATATTTCTTCCAAACCTAACGAAACTCACCAATTCACAAAATTATCGGAATGCATAGTTGATATCAAAAATTGGATGACTAGTAATTTCCTACTACTAAATTCTGAAAAAAACAGAGATTCTAATTATTGGACAAAAAACTTCCACACGTAATAACCTAGAATACCATCTAACACTTGATGGCTGCTCTGTTAAGTCTTCGTCGTCAGTTAGGAAGCTGGGTGTGCTCTTTGATACCAATCTTTCATTTGAAAGTCACGTGTCTAGTGTCTGTAAAACCCCATTTTTCCATCTTTCAAAGGGGCAGGACTTACTCTGGGGACTGATGTAATTGCTGTTCCTTTATCGTGACACTTCACAGGGAATTTGTGCTTCAGATATTAATTCCCATTGTTTTTCAGCCATGACCAGTGTTATTAATGTGCCTATTCCAAAGGAGAGGGACGCTACGGAGACCACACCCTGCCAAATTATGTTTTATTAACAAAGTTTGGGAGGAGAACGTTCAGATAATTAACCTAATTAACACGGGAGGAGCACAATCAGGAATGGGGGAGTACTCTGAGTTCGGGCCAAATTTCGATCTTGTAGGGCTCCACTCGGTCAGCATGCCAAATAACCTTTACTCTATTTAGTTATATGTAAGTATGAACTCGTGAAAAGGGAGGTAATGTGGTGGCTACACATATGGACTGACACCTTGGGGCAGTACTACATATGGAAGATCTCTGCGGTAGGTCCTACCTAACCAGGGAGGCGCTACTATCAATGCAGAGATGGGGCAGAGCAGAACTGCCTAGTGAAAAGACACGGATTTACCGACAGGGAAACTGTATCGTGGACAGTTCACATATGGGATTATCAAGGGCAAATCACAACATATGGGCATCTAGCTCAGTACCAGGGCTGACCGGCCAGGCATACATAAGAGTACTGGGCTTGGCGTCAAATGCCTCCGCCACGTCTGACTGCCGAAAGATGCTGGAAGAACTTTATTCAGGGTTCACCAAGTGGGGAACTCACCTGAAGAGCAATTAGGCACTCGTATCCACCTGTTAGAGTGGAACAGCCCTTCAAGCGACACACCAAGCCAGCCTTCCCATTTATTACCTGTTGTACAGGACACAAGTGAAGAAACTGGTTCTACTCGGAGATTGTAGAATCTCGCGAATGTGTTAGGTGTTGCCCAGCCCGCAGCTCTGCAGATGTCTGCCAGAGAGCCGCCGTGCGCCAATGCCCATGGGGAGGCAATACCCAACGTTTAGTGAGCCCTCGACTCTGGAGAATAATACTGTAACAATTAACCATTTATTAACAGCCCAGCAAGCAACATATGATATAAAGATATTTGGAGTAGGCCCCGTCCGTAGCTTACAATCTGAGAGAACGGACTCTGCATTTCCTGCCTGAAGACGAAGGCAGGAGCGCAGCTGACCCCCTGTGAGGTATGGGAAGGGAACATCCTGGTGGTGGTGGGGGGGATGGAGGGGAAGGAACCATCTAGGTGGTGGTGGGGAGGATGGAGGTGAATGGAAGCATCAGCATCTGCAAACTCAGACATGTGAAAGTTAAGGAGTAATCTTATATACCACAAGTATTAGAACACGATTGGATAGAGGAGAAGGTAATGAGTGACGTAACAATTGAGTCTTCCCGGCAGAACTTATGCTAGAGCTTCATATTTGTGTGGGTAGGGCGCAACCATCAAGACCTGCTCCTCGACCTCCCTAACCTTGGATGACTTCAGACCAGCTGGACCACCTGGGGATGGAGTCTCCATCCTCCCGGGAATGTGAGCTGTTGTGAGAGCGTATAGGCCACACCATTGAGCTCGCCCAGAATGTAAATGGCGCACAGCGACTTGAGCCACCGTTGACTCCAGAGGAGGAGATGGTGGGCGAGTTGTGACATCCAATGTGAGTGTACTGCACCTGTTTAGCAATTAAAATAGCTGTTTAGCCATAAAAATTGTGTTTGCTCTTTCTTCTTGAGGAAATGCTCTTTCACAGAAGGATGGTTAGAGTGATCGATCGCTGTCACAACCGCTCGGCTCTGAAGCAAAAAATGAATGTGTGTAATGCCGGTCAAATTTATACTGTATGTCCAGGTAGGTGTGACTCGGCATGCAAAATCCACTGGTCAATGTTCATTGGCTTGTTTAGTTACCATTTGGAAGTGATTGGGCTTCCAGGCAAGACCCCATGACCTCGAACTTGACTGACTGAAAGGGTTTGCTTTCCCTAAAACTTGATTTCAGGATGAAGTTACTTAAATTAACATTTATTTTTGCCAATTACATTGAAAACAAAACATAAGGCAAATGTTATTGTATTTCAGTATTTCAAGTTCTCTGACTGAAGCCTAAAAAAAAAAAAATATATATATATATATATATATACTTTTGTATATATAATAATATAAAAAATATTTAATATAATATTTGTGATTATACATACATTTGTAATATTTTTTTCACTGTTTTGTACACCAGCATAAGCCAAAATCTTGTCCCGAGATATTTTCCCATGAACATTTGGTGCCTTATCGAGTGCCGTTCATCTTATGTGAGTTACAGTAAAACATTAAAGGTTCTTCATCTAGTTTAAAGACACAGTGTCTATAACAGCAGGAGTCCTGCAAGCTTCTATGTGGACTAAATGATTCTGAGACCAGTGAAAGAGAATAAATTAATATTGTTCCTTCTCTTGTCAGGATTTATTTATTCATTGTTGAGACACTCATTAAATGCTCAGCAGCAATTAAAACAGCAAGCATAAATCTATCTCTGAGCGGATGGTAATTAGTTGCCTTGGTGATCATTCTTGGAGTTATCTTCATGTGCAATATTGGGATCATGTAGCAGTTTGCATATTTCCTGCTTATTCTCTTCAGTGAGTTTTTTAAATGCTGCTCATGAGAAACTGTATGTCCTCTGAGATTAGAGGCTTTATCTGCAAACTTTCCATTAAGTGAAAACATTTTAATGATGTTTCCACAGTCCATATCTGCAAACATTTATCTTTTTTTACCATGAGTGCAGGTGATTCTTTAAAAAATAATGTTGACTTCTTTAATGACTTCTGCAGTCTCAAAATGCTAATAAAAAAGGCATTACTATTGCAAAAAAAACAAGCCTACAGAATAGCCATCTTTTCATACAAAATAAGTTAAGACGTCATATTCACGTCACTGCAAACCGTGAAGTTTTTCCCATGCTTGCTTTCCAGGTGAAATTTTTACAGATGTGAAATAAACAAATGAAAGTTGATAGAAGATGCCTGCAGCTGGTTAGAGGCACATAATGCAGCTGTGACTTTGATAGAAGCATTTTTGTTTTTGTTTTTTCCCCTAGTCCATACTGTCGCACAGATTCAGATCTGTCTATTTTGAAATCCCTGGAGGTTTGTGTGGTCTTTTCAAAGATCTAATTCCTTTGTGTTTGTGTCCTTCAGTTATCAAACAAAGAGAATGTGTATTAACATTGGTACTTGCTAGGCATTGATACTTTTCTAGATAAAAGAGAGAAAGGGAGGGAGGAGATAGAGATAGAAACAGAGACAGTTAATGACCAAAATCTACTCCAAACACGCCACATAAAAAGCCAGCTGTCTTTTAATAAGAGCTTTATCACTTTAATTAAGACCTTGTGAGGGTAAACACGTGGTGTATTATGCCTGTCATATGCAGTTTGGATCTTCCATACATCAGACCTGTCAATCTTCCTTTGATTTGCCTCATCACTTTTGTGTCCATTTTTTTCATCTGTACTTTCATCTGTGTTGTCATTTGCCAGTCTTAGCTGTGTGACCAGTTCTCGTCAGCATTGCACTGGCATTCCCTAAAGGTACACTTTAGCATACTTATTAAAAAAAATAAAATAAAAAATAAATTAAAGAAAAAACTAATTGTGGAAATAATTTATGTTAAATACACTTATGTCACATTTATGTTCAGTTTGTGTCATCTGCATCGACTTTGAGGCCCTGTTTACACGAGAACGCTCGTGAGTGAAAAGGTAAAAATATTTTATCAGATGTGCCTTTCGTTTACACAGCGACAGAGTTTCTGGGGTTTTAATAATGCAAAAAAGTAGAAAACCACCCTCCAGGGTGGAAATCTTAAAAACACTCCACCGTCGCGTTCCCGTCTAAAGGATAAAAACGCAAATCTGCTCACGGTGGCTCTCGTCGCGTACGCGTTTGCGTCACAGACATGCGCCAGTACAGGACAATAACAATGTCGGATTATTTCAATACGTCGGACCTTCAAGTTGCCCTAGCAGCTCCGACAAATGTACAAGAGGCTTCTTGCTGTTCGCTTCACCATGTTTTGATTTCGCGCTACTAGGGAGAGAAGTAGATGGAAGGTTGTACGCAGGTGCGTGGACTTGGTGTTGTTGTGTGGCAGTGCTTCACATTGCCACCTAGCCGCCTGGAGTGCATACTACATCGAATTTCACACACTTTTGCGTCACCATTTGAACGCAGATCCCCCCCCCTCCCCCCCCCCCATAATGCTCGTCTAAACGAAAAAATGATAACACTTTTGCCTTTTCTCTTCAGATCGTTTCCGCGTAAACATAGCCTTAGTTTGTTTGTCTTCAGTCACATGTATCCTTTGTTCTATTTTCCCGCCACTCATCAGTCACCATGGACACTAATCCTCCACCACAGCTGCTCATCATTTAGTTTGTTATCTCTGTGTATTTAGTTCCTCTGTTTTCAGTCTTCAGTGTTGGTCGTTGTTTGTGTTAGTAGTAAACACTGTTACACCAGTTTGTCTTTAGTTTTATTAAACTACATTGACAATTTGAAACTGTCTTCCATCATTCATCTTCATCTTATGACAACTTATTTACAAACTGAATACAAAGTTTCCGGACACTTCATTAATTGTAATTGCAATTAAATTAAAATGTATTGTTGTTTAAATTAAATTAAATGCAATTGGTCTGAACTTGATTAGGCCTCCTCATGATTAGGCCTACTGCAGTTATCTTTCAAATATAGTGTACTGCCGAATGCACTGACAATCATTTATGGCAGGGGTGCCCAACCCTGCTCCTGCCGATCGACTGTCCTGCACAGTTTATCTCCAACCCTAATTAAACACACCTGCCTTTAATTTTCAAGTGATCCTGAAGACCTTAATTGGTTGCTTCAGATCCTGAGGACCTTAATTGATTGCTTCTGGTGTGTTTGATTAGAGTTGGAGATGAACTGTACAGGACAGTCGATCGCCAGGAGCAGGGTTGGGCACACCTGATTTATGGTAAATAAAAATAGTTGCTATATATATATATATATATATATATATATATATATTTTTTTTTTTTTTTTTTTTTTTTTTTTGAAAATAGTTTTTAAAAACACTTCTAATTAGACTTTTGTAATAATGAAATTAAAATGTAATGCATTTAAAATAATATATTAACTGTAAATGTAATATCGATTACAGTTTTTTTCAATTGTTTACACGCAATTTTGAAAATCTGGTTCTTTTTTTCAAAATGTAATCACAATTATCCAAACACCACACTGAATTGGCATAATTCCTAGATTGTTTGCAAGATGACACACTTCTGTCAAAACATACACACTTCAGTCAAAAGATATACACATATTTGTGAAAATGCTATTAGTTTTCATTTAACCAACACAGTCCTCAATGATCAGACACTATTGCAACCAGTTTCACACTGCTGTGATAAATAAAAAACACATTTGTAAAAAAACTATTTTTAGGAAATAGCATGTGCTAGATATTTGGCCAGACATTGTTATGTAAGGGATAATTTAGATGAAAAAAAAAATTGTGACAAACAAACAACATTCTTCATGATTAGTTTGAGATATAGGGAGAATGTACACAAATAGGCCTACTATAAACTTACCAAGCACTGCACAACAGCATTTCTGCAGACTCATATTTCAAGTATTTATTTACAGAATTTCTTACCATAATCAGTTACAGTAATCAACCAACAATGAAATCAATGAAAAAAATTAAATCTGTAGACAAATAAAAATTACTGCATGAAGTACATACAGTTTGACTCTGAAGAAAAACTGCTGTAAAAGCAACAAGAATACTGTAACTATTCAGTTACAGTATCAACCAGAGATTTGGTTGAACTCTTTGTCCAGCTTCCATCGGTGTCAGTCCATGGTTGATAACATGGTGGTCAATAAGTGTTGCACGGATTTCTTGAGTCAAATTTGGTCCTCGACTTCTTTGTTCAGGTTCTATCAACTCTACAAGTCCTTCTCTACCTCTTCCTCTACCTAGGCCTCTTCCTCTATCCCCTCCTTCACCTCTTCCTCTACCTCCTTCACCTCTTCCTCTACCTAGGCCTCTTCCTCTATCTCCTTCTTCTCCTCTTCCTCTACCTTGGCCTCCTCCTCTTCCTCTACCTCCTTCACATCTTCATCTACCTCCTTCACCTCTTACTCTACCTAGGCCTCTTCCTCTATCTCCTTCTTCTCCTCTTCCTCTACCTTGGCCTCCTCCTCTACCTCCTTCACCTCTTCCTCTACCTCCTTCTCCTCTTCCTCTACCTCCTTCATCTCCTCTTTGAGCTCCCCCTCTTATTCTCACTCTTCTTCTTCTTCTTCTTCTTCTAGCTCCTTCCATTTTTGTTGAAGACAGGTGAACTCACCTGCTGCTTTTTTGGCACACCTGAGTGCTGCGTTTTCAAATTAGCACATGTGTGTTTCCACGCCTGATGGATATGCATATCCAATTCATTCATTAGTGTGGTCAATGGCAAAATGGGGCTTTGTAATGACAAGGAAGTTACCTCACAATCCTTATCTGTGTCTAAGGTGTGAAAATGTGTGTAGAGTTTTACAAATCACTGTGTGTAATGTTTTGCAAAAAGGGTGAAGCTGACAACGTGCTTACAATTGTGCAAATCTAGGCTGGTGTTTTGCTCCATGAGTGTAAGGTTTTGCTAATAGTGGGAAAGTTTTAATTTTAGTGTGTAAGCAATTTAAAAAACTAATACACTGCAGTTAAAATCATAATCAAGTATCTTAAATGTTAAAGTGTTTAAAAGTGTTAAAAAAATAAAGGTTTTTAAAGCTTAATGATTTAAAGTGTACTTTAAAGTAAAATTTGACTTTATTACAAGGTGCAAGTTACAAGTGTAAAGTCTAATCTCTTTAAGAACACTTCTATGGCATTTTATTACATTCAAATGAAATAAAGGGTTGCTTCAAGGTTGCTACATTTCAGGCCCTGTACAAGTTAAGCATAATCAACAACATGTGGCATACTGTAAAATAAATGTTAAAAAAATGTACTCGTCCCTCCATTTCTTAAATAAAAAGCAAATGTTATGAAGAGGCACTTATAATATAAGTGGAGGATTTGTGGAGAATATAAATGGAGAAAAGTGAATCTTTTGATTTTATTAAAGGACATATTTATTGGTTTATACCCAACTAGTTTATTATTTGAGATGTAAAGTTGATTAAATCATCATTTTTACAGTCATTTTATGGTTGGTCTCACATTGTCAAAGCAATGAAGTTGTAAAACATATTATAACTTTTCAGAGAAATGGTGGAGAAATTATTCCACAAATGCCGTCAATCAAGCTTAACTTGTATTGAACCGAGAATATTCCCTTAAATCATCAGATGTTATGTCGGCTTGACAACCTAAGACTTTGAAACGTCATACTCTATGGTCTTCTAGATAAAGCTACATCCACCTTAACTCAGATCATCATTCCTTCTATTTTTTCGTACAGCTGATGATTAGCTGACGCAACTCTATGTAAAGAAACTGTAGGGAGTGAAATTTAAGGGTTATAATGTTCTACGACTTTAAATAGGATTTGGGAGATATTGCGAGAACAGCGCAGAGAAAACAGTCTGCAGCAGTTGTCATAGCACACAGAGAGAGATAGGATGCACTCTTTAATCGGCTGCGGACAATTCATGATGTTGCCTCCGGTTGTTCAATAAAACAAATGTTGTAATCACCGGAGCTCCTTGTCAGTGTCCTCCCTACAGTGGTGATAACCCGATTAACAGAACGAAGCCAAGAACCCACGGAACAGTGCTGGGTAAGAACTGTAAAGGTAGAGGATAACTCACGCGTGTTACATTAACTATCAAGCAACATATATATATAAGAAGACAGCTTGGATTACATGTGCGACGTAAACAGCTGGGGCCACACTAAAGATTTTTAAAATCTTACAAAATGTTCAAAATGTGAGAGACCACAAACACGACAAAAATAAATCATAGATTTAACCATTTTGTGTAGTGTCCTGACCAGGAAAGCACACCACACACTAACAGAGTCCTGCCTGTGAACATGGGAAATCTCTCAAAATCTCTCACGTGACTTTAAAGTAAACAGACATTGCGGACGACCGACGAGAAGAAATGGCGCTTATAGTGTATGGACTACTTTTAACTGAATTCGCATGGGGGGGGGGGGGGTGGGGGGATGTTGGTGTGAACGTGGACTTTACATGTTACAGCGCAGGCTGGAGGTAAGTCTTGCATCAGCTCGCTTTCTGATTGGGTATTGTTTAATTTCATATTGTTAATAAACTCCAAAGTGTGTGCGCGTTTGTCCTCAGGGAAGCTTCTGCCCGCACAACAGGATTTCTTATCGTAAATATTCAGCGTGTTGAATATTTACAGTTCTTCCAGAAAGACTTGGGAGAATAAATACTGTAACAATAAATACATTTATTGATAGCCCAGCAAGCAATACATTTCTTTGGCATAGGCCCTGTCCATAGCTCGCAATCCGAGTGTCTGGACTCTGCATTTCATGCCTGAAGACGAAGGCAGGGGCCTTCTTTATTTGAGAATATCATAGAGATGAAGAAAAATAAACATTTAATGACTTCTGTAGTCTAAAAATTATTCAACCCCCTAAATAGAATCCCTCACAACAGCACAAATCTGTAAAACAGATGTTTTCTCAAGCACACCTGATGCAACTAATCAAAGGTTCCCTTTCAGTCGATAACGTCAGACGTAGTCGACGGTCGACTGAATGGGGATCTCGCTAGAGAGCCTATCCTCTTCGAGTACAATTGAACGAGCCAATGTAATTGGCGTGCGTGATTCGCATTACACACTCCTCCCCCGCGGCGCGGGTATAAATACGGAAGTGGATGCACGCACTAGTTGACTTTCGCTTCGGAGCCGATCGTTTGATGTCTCTGAGAGTGCTGTTGTCTACAACGAGCGAGTGTGTCAGTGTTCTTCAGGAAGACTCTCCCAGTGCTGGTGTTCTACAGCGCGAGTGCAGCGGTGATCGCGAGCTTTGAGCTCTCAACTGCTGTTTTAACAGCAACAAATTTCTAAATGTTTGTGTGTGTTGATGGCTGGTTAGAGGGCGGAAAAGTGAGTGCTTCACTGTTTCAGTTCTCTGTTCAGTGTTGCCGCGGTCATTCCCCTGTGTGCTCCGGCACTGGTGACGGTCATATTTTCTGAAAGAACAACACGGGTGCGTTTGCGTCTTTTTCAAGATGTCATTCCGCCCGTGCGTTTCTGGGTGCGGTCATTCCCTGTCTCTCTCTGATGGTCACAACTGTTGTGTCACATGTTTGGGCTTACAGCACGCTGAGACAGCTTTTGTGGCAGCTCATGTTTTCACTGTGGGAACATGACTGTCGCAGTGTTGAGGGCGAGACTCGCCTTCGTTAAACGCGGAGAGCGAGTCCCCATTACCATGCCCCACCCTGCACGGGTGCTGTGTGGGATGGGTGACCGGAGGATAGTGTTGGATGTCCCGCCCGGTAACCATTCCCTGTGGGCTCCTCAATCCTCCCTTCCACTGCAACCACTGGAGCCTCCTGTGTTGTCTGCTGGTCCATCTGTAATGGGTGGGCCAGCGGTTTCACTCGGGGCTCCCCTGGGGGACAGGACGTCGATTGCAGCATCGGAGGGTGAGCTGACTTCTAGAGACTCCCTCCGGGAGTTCAATGTTGCCCGAGCAGGATCTCGGTTTTTGGTCTGCAGCTCCGACCTGAAAGACATGTGCTTCAGATCTCTACCTTCCGCACCGCAGGCCATCCTGTGTGTTGCGTGTAAGGGTGGAGTATCAGTACAGTGTCCTTCCCCTCGAGTGCTCCAGAGCCTGTTGGGTCTTCAGGTCAACTGGAAGAGAGTGATCTCACCCACGGGCTGAGTATCTATTTTTCAGTTTTGGAGATGGACTCGGTCTAACACGTCTCTCCAATGAGAATGTGGAGAACGCGGAGCTTCATGATTGAGTCCCGAGGTGATCGTGGCAGAGCAGCTCACCCTGTGTGACTATAGTTCATCCCGGTCTGCTGCCAAACCCTCTTCAACAGAGGGGCCATGTACAAAGGGCGTGTTTTAACGGGGGCCGGGGCGACCCTCGACTACACGGGCATTCGTGCCTCGAGTTGTTAGACATTGCGACCGTTGCACAAGCTTCCCTTGCATGTCACAACTCACCCGTCACCTCCTCCTTGGAGTCAGAAGCTTCTGAGAACGCTTTGTTCCACTCTTCCCGCTCTACTCAATCGTGCCACCATCGAGCCTTCGACAGAGCCATCGAGAACGACAGTTATAGCCAGGGCAAGTGGAGACTCCATCCCCTGGGTCCAGCTGGGTCATGACCATTCCGGGCCGCTCAGTTGCCCCTCCGGTTTCGTCTTCCTGCCAGTGTTTGTATAAACCGAGCGGACTACCCTTGGACAAACACTGGCTCTCAGCTGCCCCAGTGAGCCTTCTAAAAGCGACTGCGACTCATGGTCGCCTTGCGCCTGCTCAAGTCAGTGAATTCATCACACTTCATGTTGAGCAGAAATGCTCCTGAAACTCAGTGAAGTTCATCGCACTCAGGTGTTGAGCAGCAATGCTCCTGTAGCTCAGTGAGTTCATCACACTCAGGTGTTGAGCAGAAATGCTCCTGTAGCTCAGTGAATTCATCACACGCAGTGCTGAGCAGAAATGCTCCTGTTGCTCAGTGAAGTTCTTCGCACTCAAGTGTTGAGCAGAAATGCTGCTGAAGCTCAGCGAGTTTATCACATTCAGGTGTTGAGCAGGAATGCTCCTGAAGCTCAGTGAACTTATCACACTCAAGTGCTGAGCAGAAAATGCTCCTGAAGCCCAGTGATCTTTACATGTTGTGTTGAGCAATGCTCCTGTCTTTTTGCGCCCGTCGCTTGCACCTACGTGCCAAGTCAGGAGAGGAACAGGTCTTCATAGTTGCCCCTTATTGGCCCAACTAGACCTGGTTCCCATCGACAGCCTTCCTGACTTCCCCTGAAAACTCTTTCAGGGACGGGGCACGATGGCACACGGATATCTTCCCCCGGATATTCCGGGCGGTCTTACATCTGAACGCGGAGGTTCTGCTGGCTATCACAGGCATGTGATAGTTACCATCACTTCTGCGAGCACCCCCTAGAAATGGGTAGCGTGCTTACGCCTTTAGAAGTGGAACCTAGTTGTTGAGTGCGTCTTCTCTCCAGAGGAGATCCTGAAAGCTTTTCGATCACTTCAGTGCTCTCTCTCCTGCAAAATGTGTTGGAGTAGGCTGTTTTCCTTCACCCTCAAAATGATGTTGCCTCGGTGTTTAAACGACGCTCATTGTGTTGCAGAAGTGTGCAGAAGTACGTTCTGATCGTCAGGTTCCTGAGGAGCAAGGAGCAAGCTTTTTATCCTCTTCGGCCTTGTCCCTGGTGTGATGCACTGCAGAGACCGCCCCTGAGCCACTGCAGGCAGTGAGTTAAAAATTCTGTTATATCAGTTCTCCTGCTCGCGTGGTCTCTACTAGAGGGTAGGGACTTGCTCGCTTTCGGTCAACGTATTGTGCCTGGAGTCTGGGCTAGCTAACTCTCACAAGCTGAGACCCCGGCTCGGATTGTGCCCAAGGTTCCTACCTCTCCCATAATAGGAGCAGGTGGTGAGCCTGCAAGCGCTGCCCTGGAGGAGGCAGACCCAGCCCTGGCTTCTCTGTCCGTTCGCTTGGACGTGTACAGAACGCAAGCCATAGACCTCAGACCAGCTCTACAAATATCTGTTGGAATTCAGCAGAGAGGGAAGGCTGTTTCCATGCAAAGTCGCACTAGTGCTTGCCTTCATTTCGGTAAAAATCCGAGATGCAACATGTCCACTTAGGTGTTGAGCTCCTGATGAGTGTAAAGTGCTCCGCCTGGGCGTTGACGATCTGCTTTGCTAAAACAGATTCTAGAGTTGGGGGCTGGATGACACCTAGTTGAACCGCTGCTTCCCGTGGGCTCCCTTCTCATGAAGCCAGTTTCACCATGAGCCCGGTTCAAGTGTCGGCTTGCTGCGCCATTCCGCTCTTCTGGACTGGATACGTGCGCCTTTCTACTCCAGTTGAGTTCCCTTAAAATTGAACCCTGTTGAGTTCCTCCACACCCCTCCGACGTCGGACGTGCGGAACGTCTGGTGTTAGGCCTACCACTCGTAAGCAGTGTGGAACCTGTGTTAGCCTGGGTCCATATGTTGCGGTCCCTACGGCGACCCCATATGTGTATTCTTCCACGATACGGCTCCCTGCGGTGAGCCCGTGTCTTCCCTCGGCAGAGTCTCTCTGCCGTCACTGTCCGGTGTGTCTCCCCCAGTCTTAGGCTGGAGCCACCCCAGTGACATTCCATATGTTAGACTGCCCGGTTTCCGCCCAGTTCATATGTGTATTTTCCACGTTACCTCCCTCTGGGTTGGATATGGCTTCCGCAGCGTCCCTTCCTTCCAGTGTACGGGGAACGCTTTCCCAGTGGTCCTGTAGGAACAGCAGTGACTTCCCTGGCCTAAGCCCTGTCCTTCCCCACCTTAAATTTGCGGGGGCATCAGGAGGCTTTGGTTTAGGCACTGGAAGGTGGCAGCGTTAGTGGCGTTTTCAAATGTTATCCCCATTCAGTCGACCGTCGACTACGTCTGACGTTATCGACTGAAAGGGAACGTCCTGGTTGCGTATGCAACCCACCATTCCCTGAAGGAGGGAACGGAGGACGTAGTCCCCTTGCCACTACCGCTGGACCACCGCTGACCCCGGGTTACTCTCGGCTCCTCAGCGAAAAGCAACTAGTGCGTGCATCTCTTCCGTATTTATACCCGTGCCGCGGGGGAGGAGTGTGTGATGCAAATCACGCACGCCAATTAAATTGGCTCGTTCAATAGTACTCAAAGAGGATAGGCTCTCTAGCGAGATCCCCATTCAGTCGACCGTCGACTACGTCCTCCGTTCCCTCCTTCAGGGAACGGTGGGTTGCATATGCAACCAGGACGTTTCATAAGTTGCATGAGGTGTTGTTGAGCTATAGAACACATTAAATATCTTTGTTGAGTGCCACGTTTGACTACATGCTAGAATTATGGCTAAGTCAAAATGGTCTAAAAAGTTAAGAGAATATATCATCGCCCTTCACAAACAAGGAACAGAATACAAAAAGATAGCGAAGGCACTAAATGTGCCTAGAGACACCGTTGGAAGCATAGTTCCTGGATGGGGAAGAAAAATAAAGCTATAATGGCTGCAACCAGATTTCTGAGAAGGCAGGATCAGAAAAACCCTCGAGTGACTGCAAAAGACCTGCAGCAAGACTTGGTGGCAACAGGCACTGAGGTTTCAGCTGCACTGTAAATGGACTGGACTGCATTTATATAGCGCTTTCAAAGACCGAATGGCCACCAAAGCGCTTTACATATTTGCCTCACATTCACCCATTCATACACACATTCATACACCGACGGCGGTGTCAGCCATGCAAGGCGCCACCCAGCTCGTCGGGAGCAGTTGGGGTTAGGTGTCTTGCTCATGGACACCTCGACACTTGGTCAGGTGGAACCGGGGATTGAACCACCAACCTTTCGGTTTGTAGACAACCTACATGAACCACTGAGCCACTGCCGCCTATGACTCCCTAAGACTCCTAAGCCGCCTAAGACTCATACTAAACGCATGCCAGCACTCCAACACGTACACCACTACTGACCCAGAAGCACAGGAAAAGTCAGCTCCAATTTGCTCAAAATCATATAAATAAGCCAAAGAAGTTGTGTGATTCTGTTCTGTGGAGAGATGAAACAAAACTGAAACTTTTCGGCCCAATGGGTCGGCGGTATGTCTGGAGGAAGAAGAATGAAGCATATGCTGAAAAGAACACTCTTTCCAGATTTTGGAACTGTAACATCAAACATGACTGACTGATAGGGAACAGAAAATTAGTTGGATTAAAAAAATAAATAAAATAAAATCAGTCATGTCAAGAGAAATATTCAATGAACCAAAATGGGACACCCCAGATCCCTAAACTCTTTTCGGGAGGAGTGAACCCATCTAAACTTTCAATTAACTGCCGGAGCATATAAGCAGCCGCTCACCTTGCTCTGGCATCAGCTGTTTTGGCATCCCTCCACCTCCCCAACTCCACCAACATAATTTAGGCATCTTGCCACCATACTCATCATCCTAACATTAGTAGTCCCACTGGGGGTTATATGAGCTCAAGTTGAAGTTGCTCCCTTGAGCACTTCCACTGCGGACAGCAAGCCAAATACGCTCAACTTTATTAGCTTAAAGATTATATGGGCAAATTAACTTATGAATTGGGGTTTTGTCCTCAGTTTTCTGCATTTTGCTTAATCTTACATCTGCTTTGAGCCTGCACTGGTGGTAAGATATGAGCATTGATATTTGGTGTATTTACTGCAGAAGTATGGCCTTGTTATGTTTAAGAAACCATCAGACTGAGGCGAGCCAAAGTGTGTTTGTGAAATTAAAAAGCACTGATGCAAAATACTGGGCAATAAGGGCAAGCAACTGAGGGGCGTTTACTCTGTGCTAAGCACTTCTGATGCAGGAAAGAACTGATGAGAATTTCTCAGTGACAGAGACAATGTCAAACCACAGCATATTAGACACATACAGATGAAGGAAGGACACCAGAGTGATGTCGTGTCACAAGTGAATTTTCACCCGTGACTGCACTTTTTGGAAATTGTGTTTGTCTAGTTAGGAACAGAATGTGTCATTTCCTTGCATGTTCAAAAAGATAGAAAGACAGAGGACAAGGAATGAAATATAAAAGTTGCCATAATAAATATGTTTGAATACTGCCAAAAACATGAAGATCCTTAGCCTTAATTAACAATTACACCTTCAGATGATATTAGAGTGACCACCCATACATCTAACATGATTTAAATGAGGTTTATGACTGAGGCCCCTTGTTTTTCCAAAATACCTTTTTACAAGATAAATATTATTTAAAGCTTATTAAGAATCGATTAACAGCCACTGAATTAAATTAAATGATATTGATAGGATCACAGGAGAGCTCAGGAAAAACTAAGTAAACTTATTGAAACTAGATTTATCCACTGGTCCTAAATTTGAAGCAGGGAATCAATTATTCAGATGCCAAACTTTCTTTACTAGAAGGCAGTCGCTGAACCTTACAATGATTTCCCTCAGTCTCTCCCAAAGACAAATTATTAACTCATTTTGTAGAATTCACATTATACATTCCAAACCCAGACAAGACATATCTTCCACATTAGTAGTGCTGCTTGGCAAGGCAAATGAAAATACTATAATTATTGACTCACTACCATGTCTATCAAAACTGTATGAATTTCTTGCTTCTGTAGAACACAAAATTTGATATTTTGTAGAATCACACTGGTATTTTTTTCAGAGATGTTTAGAAGGAGAAAAAACGCTATAAAACTAGTCTATGTAATATGCTTTATTCTACATATTCAGAAGACATGACAGATTTGTGCAATGAACAGAATAAGTTATTAAGTTTTTAATCTCCTCCACTGAATTAGTGTGCGTTTAGGACACTGCGCTTTGGAATTTTTTAGACATGGGACAGTCTTGCGCACTTCCTTACGTGTGCATGCACTCTCAAGTGCCAAGACTGCAAGTGTGGGTATTTGTGAAGGCCCAAAGATCACCTCTTACTTCAGCAATAAAAAAATTAAACACAAATGTGATGATTAACTAAAAACATTTTTACTCATTCGTATGGTTGAATTGGATCATTGAATGTTAGAATCAAAGACATTAGTGTCACGGTAGACCAGGCGCGGATTTATGGGCGGGCCTGGGTGGGCACGTGCCCACCCAGATTGACAGGTGGCCCACCCAATCTGATTAATAAAAACGAAATTTAAATTTTTAATTTTAATAATAATAATAATAATGAATTAAGTTTGGCCATTTACGGCCCGCCGAACACTTTATATGATATATGACAAGCCTGAGCGCGTCCATCTCTGGCTCAGCGCCAGCCAACGTGCGAACGCACAGTTTGAATCTGGCAGTTATGTCATGTCACTGTACATATTTTGTCTAGACTTTGACACCCTTGCAAGGAGAGGGGACGAGGCTCATTGTTCACATGAACACCGTGTCTTGGAAAGACAAAGACGGGCCCGTTCACATATAGCGTCTTTTGCGCGCTCAAGTTTATTTCAGATGTACGCGCTCATAATGGAAGCGACGCGGTCGTGAAAGACGTGGTCTGGCATCTGATTGACTCGTCAAACTCATGCGTTTCGACTGTCAAGGGACTCGATATTTGTCCTTAACGTGCGCTTTGTGGTCACGGAAAAAGCGCGTCAGAAACGCGCGTTTTTTGCATCAAAACGTGCGTCCTCGACGTGTTATGTGCTATTTAAATGATATTGTTTCTGTCTGCAGGTGTTTTATGCCTCTGAAGTGTTTTTTGTAACAAGAAAAGTAAAACAACTCTCGGTTTCAAGTTCACTGTTTTTTATTTCAGCACCTCGGACAGTCACTTAATCTCTTCGTTCGAGACACATCTCGCAAATTTTCCAGTTGTAATTCCGGTAACACTTTACAATAAAGTTTCATACATTGTTTTTTTTTTTAATGCAAAAACCACAAATTTCTGGCGCGCGTTTTCCGTGACCACAAAGTGCACGTTAAGAACGCGGGCTTTTATGGCAAATCGCGCGTCCCGCATGCTTTATGAATACTTTAGCTTGCCATCAGTGTTGCCAGATATACGATAATTATCGTATTTGTACGATAATTTTGACCTCTGTACGATGTACGATCATTAATGAAAAAAATCCCATAATGTACCATAATTTCAGAGTTTTCAGTCGTTCGTCCAAACACACATCCTACCGCTTCTCTCTCTGACCCAGAATCATCTCCATCAACTCCATCTAATCCATCCTACATGTTGGGATAAGTAGCTGTATTCTGCACGTTTACGTCGTGTACGATAATGTTCTTCCAAATACGATCATTTTGAGCTTCTGGTACTATAATTTGACATTTCCAATCTGGCAACACTGCTTGCCATACGCATGTGCTGCAGCGCGCTCGTTTTTCCAGGCGCGCCTATATGCCGCGGCGAGATGAAAAATATCTCAACTTTTCAGAGAGTGCCGCAAGGTCATTTGACAAAAACCAACAGGTCAGCTTCGGTCTTTCCGTATTAACAACTTCGAAAGCTCGGCCGAACAGCTGATCATAGCTGTACAGTGCGGGTTTTATTTCTCATCTCCATAAATATAGCCTACTAAACCCTAGATTCAGGCCCACCTCGACTTAATCCAGGCCCACCCATCTGTCACGTTCTGCATCCGCCACTGCGGTAGACACATTCTCTGTCCCTTCTAGTCTCGTGTTTATGTTGTTGTATGAGTGCACGTGTGTAGTGGGCGTGAGTGTATGTCATTACCTAATCCGCTCCAGCTGATCATCATTACATCACCAGCTGCAGACACTCTCACCACGCTTTATATGCTCACCGTTGTGTTCTCATCTTTGTCAGATCGTTGTTTGATGTCGTCGGTGTTGGTGTTTCAAGTCTTCGTGTTCCTGCCCAGTGTTCCCGTTGTTCGTCGTTCTGGAGTTCGTCACCTTGTGGATTGTCTTCTCACCATCGTCTCATCACGGCACTTTCACTAGTCTGACCATCGAAGTCCCTGCGCCACCCACTACCATCGGCTTGTACTGTTCTATCTGATTTGTGACATTTTCTTCATTAATTAAAAGAGTTTACTCGCGATTGCTTCCAGTTGTCATTGGTCCATTATGACAATTAGTTATTAAAGTGGAAGAAGATTAAATACATAAAGTATTTGTATTATTTAACATATTTAATTATGGCAGGTTTGCATAATATTCAAAGTTTGCATTTAATTTTAATTCATTCTGAGGAATACTGAATCTGCTTTTGTACAAGTGAGATGTTTAGTCCAGAACTATAATAACCATCATGTTCACACAACACCTCTGCATTTACTCCCAATTTCTCTCAACATGAGAACAGGAGAGGTGTGAAGGTCAATAAAGGTATTCATTTATTTAGAGATGAAGTGTAGTTACTGGTTCATGTCAAATAAAATATTGACTATATGAGTTTTGTCAGCAAGATTTTATTTAAAAAAAAATGAATTAAAATAATAATTTGTTGATTTTGTTGTGTCCAGTGTTTTGTCAGATATGTCTAAAAGAATTGTTAATGCAGCCTTTAAGAAAGTTAAAGGCTTTCAAATTAAAACCACTATGATTGGCATCACAATAAACTGTCAATGTATAGAACAGGCGTTTGTGAAGATTATTCAAAATGTCTAATTTCACTCATTTTATTCAGAGAAAATAAAACAGTCAAACATTACTTGTGCCAGACATGTAGTGACAATAACGGCCATCCGTGTGTTATATACTTGCACTACAATGGAATGTGACTTTGTCCAGTAGTATTAGCTCTAGAAGAAATTACTCTTGGCTTAGGAGGCTCTAGGAACACAATTACATAATGATGGCTGGCAAACACATCATCTGCTGTTGTGCTTGTTTTCCTCCAATCTGAAAATGGCAGTTTTTCAGCCTTTGGTATGTTGCCAAAGTGAGAACATGTGTGGTTATTGTTGGTGAGGAATTTATCACATATATGACTGTGTTTCGCACATTTGTGAGGTGGGGCTCTGAGATTATTTTGTCTTCCCAATGCTGGCACAATAATTCTTCATGCAGCATCCATGAATCTGTGCCTATTAGGCCCTGTAACCATATGGTGCTTGCTAACTACACCTCATCAAGGTGGCTCTGAGATTTGCATTGCATGCTGTGGCCAAGCCATTTTGCTCACTATAGAGCAATCTGTATCCGTTAACTGTTTTATCTGGGAGGACTGAAAGGGTCTCAGTTTTGTTTAGTGGGTAGCATTTGTAATGTGGTGTATCAATATATTCTAGTAACTAAAAACAAGTGGATTAAACCAGTTTTTTTTTTTTTTTTTTTTTTTTTTACTTTTTGATGCTTTGGACCCACAAATATGTAGTAAAATGTATAATATATAGGGTAAGATGGAGGAAGATCAAGTTAGAACAGGATGCATCAGCCAAAGTGCTATTTATGAAAATAAATCGAAATGTTTGCTAATTTAGTTCCCTTTCGTTGTCACTCCGAGTTACATCGGATGACGACGAATGGGGTTTCGCTTAGAAAGCCTATCAACTTCGAGTATTACAAAACGAGCCAATGGCAAAGAAATGCCTTGGGTCTGCGGAATTTGCATGACGTAACTCCGCCCCACCTCGAGGGTATAAAAGGAGGACGCCGGCAACAGGCAGATATGTTTTCGCTTCGGAGCCAAGTGTAATTCTTCACTCCTTAAGCTATCTCTGATTGTCAGCTTCTTACGAGACGAGCAACTCTCCAGTGTTGGTGTGACGGCGATCTCCTGGCGAGTGCACACTTCCTGCTTATCTGAGCGTGGTTTGCCAGCGAGTGTGTTCTCCGCGGGCGCTTCAGCACTGAGTTTCTCTCACAAAAAGAGCTTGCACGCGGCACGTCTTTTTAAAGATGCCTCGCCCGTGCACTTCTGGTTGCGGTCGGCTGGTGTCTGACTCTGATGGGCACGAGCACTGCTTGGTGTGTTTGGGCTTTAATCACGCTAAAGCAGCGCTCGTGGATGAGTCATGTTCTTTCTGTTGGAACATGACCATCGCAACACTTAGATCGAGACTCAATGATCTCGCAAGAGTGAGAGTCCCCTCATCCACACCCCGATCTAGCGCCTCCTCGAGAGGCTCTACTTCGGCTGGTGGCCAGGGTGATCTGAGGGTGACTGTGTGGAACAAAGCGCCGTCTATTCGTCCGTGCCCCGCAGCACCTTCTCCAGTGTTGCAACCCGCGAGCGTTCAGGGGATCCTCGCGGGACCGTCCTTTGAGGTCCCGCGGGTGTCCTTTGGCGCTCCAGAGGAAGATGCGATGTCAATCGCAGCATCACAAGGCGGGTCTGATTCGTCTGGAAGTGACGACTCGTCACAGCTGCCACCCTCGGGTGTGAATACGGCTGTGGCTCAGTCCGATCCAGAGATGACGGCCATGCTTTCCCGGGCGGCCTCGAGCATTGGTTTGGAGTGGAACCCTCCACCCTGTCCTGAGCGCTCGCTGCTGGACGATTGGTTTTTGGGTGCAGCTGCGGCTTCCCGTCCTCAGCCTGCCCCAATACCTTTCTTCCCGGACGTGCATGATGAAATCTCGAAGTCCTGGAAGACTCCCATGTCTTCCCGCGACCGCTCGTTGATTTCATCCGCCTTTCCTCCCCTCCATAGGGCAGCCGCCCGTGGGTACACTGGGCTCCCCCCGGTTGAGCGCTCTGTTGCGATGCAGCTGTGTCCTCAGAGTGCTTCTTCTCGCGGCGAGCCTAAGCACCCATCCAAAGCCTGTAGGTTCTCGTCTACCCTAGTGGCGAAGTCCTACAGAGCGGCGGGACAGGCGGCTGCCTCTTTGCATGCCATGGCCACTCTGCAGGTCTATCAGGCCCAGATGCTAAGGGACATGCACGAGGGTAGGACGGACCCAGGGCTCTTCGATGACCTATGCGCCGCCACCGACCTCGCCCTCCGGGCGACGAAGGTGACCGCATGCTCCCTGGGTCTGGTGATGTCCACAGCTGTGGTCCAGGAGAGACACTTATGGCTGAACCTGGCTGACATGCGGGATGCTGAGCGCTCTCGCCTGCTTGACTCCCCCATGTCCCAGGCCGGCCTATTCGGCGGTGCGGTGGAGGACTTCGCCCAACAGTTCTCCACCGCCCAGAAACAGACTAAGGCCATCAAGCACATTCTGCCCCGACGGCCCGCTGCTGCCTCCACCCAGCCGACCGGGCAGATCCCTCAGTCTGTTCGCCGCCGAGGGCGCCCTCCTGCGGCTCCCGCCCCTCCCGCCCGGCCCAAGCAGCAGCCTCCACCCGGGCCCGGTCGCGGAGGAAGCCGTAAGAAGGCGCCCCAGCCCTCTCCAGCCCCGCCCCACGCTAAACGCCGGGCCAAGCGGCGCTCCTGAGACGGGCTGCTTAGGGATGTTGAAGATTACTTCTCAGGAGATGGTAGCAGGACCACTCCTTCCCCCGGTGGAGGGCCGGGGGAGAATCTTTTGTTCTCCACTCCCCGCTGCTCACCCACGGGTGGGCAGCACCCTAATGTGGTTAAAGAAAGAAGTAACATTTCCATCCCTGAGCACACAGAGTTCTCGGACGACACGGTGCGCCGCCCCCGAGCCGTGCACCCCTCGTCCCCCTCTGTTCCAGAGCCGGTTGACAGTGCGCGCCGTCCCCGGACCGTGCTGCTCTCTTCCGCCTCTGTCGCCAGCCCCCTGGCAGAGCAGACCTCCGTGGAACGTTCTTCCTTCCCTGGTCTCCTCTGTCAGGGTGCGGTTAATGACTGTGCCCCCACACCGGGCCGCTATGCCGTCCACGTCCGGGCCAGTCATTCCGCCCTGCTGCACCATCGGTGGGAAGTCTGTGGTCCGTATGACCCCGCTGGTACAGTTCTTGGGAGCATGGCTAGAGCTTCCCCTCCTGTCCCGATGGGTGGCTCGGACCATCAGGCTCGGGTACGCGATTCAGTTCACGCGGTCTCCTCCCCGCTTCAGGGGAGTCCGCTCCACTTTGGTCGGTGGCAACGCCCCTATCATGAGAGCAGAGATCGCCACCCTGCTGGCGAAGGGTGCGATCGAGACCGTCCCTCCGGCCGAGATGAGGACCGGCTTCTACAGCCCGTACTTCATTGTCCCCAAGAAAACCGGTGGGTTACGGCCAATCCTGGACCTGCGTGTGCTGAACCGTTCCCTTCACAGGCTGCCGTTCATGATGCTCACTGCCAAACGCATTTTCGAATGTGTGCGGCCCCAGGATTGGTTTGCAGCAATCGACCTGAAGGACGCCTACTTTCATGTCTCCATTCTCCCTCGACTCAGACCGTTCCTTCGGTTTGCCTTCGAGGGGCAGGCATACCAGTACGCGGTTCTCCCCTTCGGGCTAGCCCTGTCTCCTCGCGTCTTCACGAAGGTCGTCGAGGCAGCCCTTGTTCCCCTTCGGGAACACGGGGTTCGCATCCTGAACTACATCGACGACTGGCTGATCCTAGCTCACTCTCGAGACCAGGTATGCGAACACAGGGACCTAGTGCTCCGGCACCTAGCTCGTCTGGGCCTTCGGGTCAACTGGGAAAAGAGCAAACTTTGCCCCGTGCAGAGGATCTCTTTTCTCGGTATGGATATCGACTCGGTCGCCATGTCCGCGCAGCTTACGAGCGAGCGCGCGCAGTCACTGCTGACTTGCCTGAGACAGTTCGAGGGCAAGAGTACGGTTCCACTGAAACTCTTTCAGAGGCTCCTGGGGCATATGGCATCTGCAGCCGCGGCAACGCCGCTCGGATTGCTTCATATGAGACCGCTTCAGCTTTGGCTTCGCGACCGAGTCCCGAGGTGGGCATGGCAACACGGCACCTTCCGAGTAACAGTTACTCCGTCCTGCCGTCAGAACTTCACCCCGTGGTCGGACCTCAGTTTTCTACGGGCCGGAGTGCCCCTGGAACGAGCTTCGCGGCACGTCGTTGTAACGACAGATGCCTCCTCCACGGGCTGGGGTGTCATGTGCAATGGACGTGCTGCCGCGGGCTCCTGGACAGGACCCCGCCGCCTCTGGCACATCAATTGCCTCGAGTTGCTGGCCGTACGTCTTGCTTTGCGCCGCTTCCGGGCCGTGCTCAAGAACCAACACGTACTAGTCCGTTCAGACAATACCGCCACTGTAGCGTACATCAACCATCAAGGTGGTCTACGCTCTCGCCGTATGTCGCAACTAGCCCGCCACCTCCTCATATGGAGTCAGAAGCATCTGAGGTCACTTCATGCCATTTATATCCCTGGAGCCCTGAACTGTGCAGCCGACGAGCTCTCACGGCTTCAGCCCCTCCCGGGAGATTGGCGACTCCATCCCCAGTCGGTTCAGCTGATTTGGGACCAGTTCGGGGACGCACAGATAGATCTGTTTGCCTCTCACGACTCGACCCATTGCGACCTGTATTATTCCCTGACCGAGGGCACGCTCGGCACGGATGCTCTGGCGCACAGCTGGCCGCGGGGCCGCAAATATGCGTTTCCCCCAGTGAGCCTTCTTGCTCAGACCCTGCGCAAGGTCAGGGAGGACGAGGAGCAGGTCATTCTGGTCGCGCCATACTGGCCCGCCCGGACCTGGTTCTCCGAACTAGTAGTCCTCGCGACAGCACCTCCTTGGCCGGTTCCCCTGAGGAAGGACCTCCTTTCTCAGGGACGGGGCACCCTATGGCACCCTCGTCCCGATCTTTGGAACCTCCACGTGTGGCTCCTGGACGGGACGAGGCAGGTGTGAGTACCCTACCACCAGCGGTGGCGGCTACCATCACTTCCGCTAGAGCGTCGTCCACGAGACACGTCTATGCGTTGAAGTGGAACCTCTTCGTCAACTGGTGCTCTTCTCACCGAGAACACCCCCGGAGATGTTCGATTAGTGTCGTGCTTTCCTTCCTTCAAGATAGGCTGGAGCGAAGGCTGTCTCCCTCCACCCTGAAAGTCTATGTTGCCGCTATTGCCGCACACCATGACCCGGTCGAAGGTAAGTCTGTTGGTAGGCACGACCTGATCATCAGGTTCCTGAGAGGAGCGAGGAGACTGAATCCTCCTCGCCCTCCTCTCGTTCCCTCTTGGGACCTCTCAGTGGTTCTAACAGCCCTGCGGAGTGCTCCCTTTGAGCCGTTGCAATCAGTGGAGCTTAAGTTCCTGTCTATGAAGACAGCGCTCCTGGTTGCATTGGCCTCCATCAAGAGGGTGGGGGACCTGCACGCATTCTCCGTTGACGAAGCGTGCCTGGAATTTGGGCCGGCTTACTCTCACGTGATCCTGAGACCCCGGCCTGGATGTGTGCCCAAGGTTCCCACCACTCCTTTCCGGGACCAGGTGGTGAACCTGCAAGCGCTACCCCCGGAGGAGGCAGACCCAGCCTTGGCACTGCTCTGTCCAGTACGCGCCCTCCGCGCCTATGTAGACAGGACGCAGTGTTTCAGGACCTCAGACCAGCTCTTTGTCTGTTATGGTGGGAAGCTGAAGGGAAAGGCTCTCTCCAAGAAAAGGTTGTCTCACTGAATAGTGGACGCCATTGCTTTGGCATGCCAGCAGCAAGGTCGACCGTGCCCCCTTGGTGTGACTGCCCACTCCACCCGGAGTGTGGCATCCTCTTGGGCTCTAGCGCATGGCGCCTCGCTAACAGACATCTGCAGAGCTGCAGGCTGGGCGACACCTAACACATTCGCCAGATTCTACAATCTCCGAGTGGAGCCAGTGTCCTCTCATGTACTCGCTTTAACCGGCTAGTACTGGACCCGCTCAGGTGTCTTCGCTTGCTCGCCATTCCACTCCACGGACTGGATACGTGCGATATTCTCCTCAGGTGAGCTTCCCCGAAAGCCCTGAGTTCCTCCAGCACTCCTGACGTTGGCGCCAGTGTCTATTGCCTGTGCGTCGGCTAGGTGCCTCCCGTGTGCATGGTCCCTCCCCTGAGCGACCCCCACATGTGTATTTCCACTGTAAGCCTCTTGAGCATGTGTCTTTCCCTTGGCAAGCCACCTTGCCACCCCTGGGGTTGAAATATTCCACCTGCGGCTGGACACCCCAGTGTTCTCCATGTCTCCTTCGGGTCACATGTGTATTCTCTAAGTCCCCCCTCTGGGTTGGCAATAATTGCATATTTCCTCTAAGCTATGGGATATGCTCCCCAGTGTACCTTGGTATTCCTGTGCTAAATAGGAGTCCTTCGTCCGTGCCAGTCTCACGACAGGGATCTCAGATTTACGTAGGGCACTGGAAGACAGCTGAGAAGGTGGCGTGATTAGACTGGTAACCCCATTCGTCGTCATCCGACGTAACTCGGAGTGACAACGAAAGGGAACATCTCGGTTACGTATGTAACCCTCGTTCCCTGAGTAGGGAACGGAGACGTTACGTCTGCCTGCCACTTTCCGCTGTACCGCGGGGATCGCCTGAGCTCAGTCTTGGCTCCTCAGCGAAGAAACATATCTGCCTGTTCGCGGCGTCCTCCTTTTATACCCACGAGGTGAGGCGGAGTTACGTCATGGAAATTCCGCAGACCCATGGCATTTCTTTGCCATTGGCTCGTTTTGTAATACTCGAAGTTGATAGGCTTTCTAAGCGAAACCCCATTCGCCGTCATCCGACGTAACGTCTCCGTTCCCTACTCAGGGAACGAGGGTTACATACGTAACCGAGACGTTTTTTTTACAGTTTTTTTTTTTTTTTGATTGCTTACACACTAAAATTAGAACCTTCCCACAATTAGCAAAACCTTACACTCAAGGAGCAAAACACCGGCCTAGATTTGCAAAACTGTAAGCACATTGTCAGCTTCACACTTTTTGCAAAACATTACACACAGTGATTTGCAAAACACTAAACACACTTGTATGCATTTGACACATATATTTATCATGATGTAATTTCCTTGCAATTTCAAAGCAAAGGCTTTCAAATGAAAACACCCTTGAACCAATTGGTTAAACACAGCCACCAGGTGCGCACACACACTGGTGCCTAATTGTAGACACACCAATCAGGTTTAAGTACTATAAAAAGGCAACAGGTAAGTTCACCTGTCTTCAAAATGGACGGTGTCAGAGGAAGAGGAAGAGGGAGAGTGCGGGTGAGAGGGGAAATCCGGAGAGAACAAGGTGAAGATGGAGGTGAAGATGGAGGTGGAGATGGAGGTGGAGATGGAGGTGGAGATGGAGGTGGAGGTGGAAGAGGAAGAGGAAGAGGGTGAGGGAGAGGGAGAGGAAGAGGAAGACCTGGAGGAGTGGTAGGACATGCACAAAGAAAAAGACAACCAAATCTGTCTAACGAAATTCGTGCAACAATTGTGGACCATGTAATACAGTTCCCCTTCAGGGACTACCGCTGCGTGTAATCGCAGTGGGAACGCCCTCCAGCGTAACGCGTCTGAAGCATGAATGAAATCAGTCAATGGAGAGATGGAGTGTCATAGCGAGTGACGTCATCGACCAGGAAGCTATAAATATCCCCTGAGCACACAATACGCCAGCTTTTTGTTACTTCAGCAAGCTCTGTGTGTGTCTGAAATCTAGCGATTGTGTTTGTCTGTTTAGACAGGAGTTTCTCACTATATATATATATATATAAACCAATATGAGTGTCAAAGTGACGAGCGAGCAATATAGAAAGTGTGTTTCCCCCTGTACACGATACATCACGGGTGGGGATACACATCAGCTGTGTGTTGCTTGTTTGGGATTGCTGCATGCCCAGTCGGCTCTCGAGGGGGTCGATTGTGAGCATTGCGAGCGTTTTCCCTTGAGAACTCTGCGCTCGCGGCGATCGCTCTTCGAGGAGAGTGGTTTGTTGCGAGCTCCCCGAGGCTCGGGTCCCGCTTCTGTTGAGGCAGAGCGGCGGCGCTTGTCTTGGGGCTCGCAGATGGATCTCACTGGCGACGTTGAGACGGGCTCCGCCCTATCTCAGCTATCTCCAGCGAGATCTACTGCCTCCCACCCGGCTCTGGAAGCACGCGCTGCGGCGGTTACTTCTGCCCGGGTCGAGGCACATGATGTCGAACTTAGATTATCCAGTTCTGAGGAGCTCGATGTCGAAAGTTTTGCATCAGATGAAACTGACTCGTCACTCCAGCATACTGCTGATGAGGGGCTGATAGATGTGTTATCTCGGGCTGTAAAAAAAAAAAATCGAAAAAAAAAAAAAGTGGCCAACTGATAGGCAGGAGTCTAGAAATGAAAGCAAATTAGATGATAGACTAATGTCTGCACGTCCTCAGCCTTCTCGCCGGTGCTTACCATTCTTCCCAGATCTTCACTCTGAGGTTTCAAAGACCTGGGTTAGACCTGTTTCAAATAGAATTTATACTAACCAGTCTAATGCTTATGGAAACATTTTTGGTGCAAAAGCTTCAGGGTACGTGACCATGCCGAAGGCAGAGGAGACGCTCTCCAGCTATCTCTCTCCTGCTTCGTCATCTTCACTTAAAGCACCGGCTCTGCCCTCTAAGCCACTAAAAAAAAAAATATATATACTTCTGTGTTAGTGGGGAAGGCTTACTCGGCGTACTATGGCCATTATGCAGGCTTATCAGGCTGACCTGCTTAAAGATGCTTGTGAGGGGGGTGACATTTCTGTGGATATGATTAATGAGCTAAGGCAGACTGCTGATCTCACTCTCCGGGCCACCAAGGAGACCGCTAAATCTATCGGCCGGTCTATGGCATGGTGGCCACAGAGAGACACTTGTGGTTGAGTCAGACCTCTATGAAGGAGAAAGATAAGACTCTCCTTTTAATGCTCCAGTTTCGCCTGCGGGCCTCTTCGGTGACGCTCTTCACTCTGTCACGGAGAGGTTTCAGGAAGAGAAGAAACAGGCGGCTGCTTTTCAGAAATTTATGCCCCTTAAAGTGCGTGTCGCTGGGGCTGCTGAGCGAGGGCAGTCCCAGCCGCCGAGTACTTCAAAAAGAGCGCAGCAGAAACGGAGTGTCGCGTCTCGTGCCCCCCCGCAGAGAAACTGGAGGGACGAGGCGGGGCGCTCTCCGGCGTGACCTTCTCGGGGTAGGGCTGATCTGAGGACAGTCATTATCGCCAAGAAGGCCGCGTCGAAAAAATCCTGACGTGCTGAACGTCAGGACTCTGAGGGTGGTCCCCATCGTGGAAGACTTGAGTTCACTGCACAAAAACACGGTGCCCTGTCTTTCCAGATGCCCTCAGGGGTCTGCTCTACTAACCCTGCCTATACAGGGCGTAGAGAGACTCGGCGAGCGATTTCCCGAGGGACGCTCGCCCCCTCCGAGGAGGGTTGTGGAGTGCCCAGACCAGCTGTTCCCTGCCAGTACGTTACAGGGCGCTGTGTCTGTCACTCGGGATGTTCATCCAGAGGCCAGCCTCGAGAGGCTGGTTCCCTTAGCGAAAGGAGCTATAGAGCGGGTACCTCCACCCAGCAGGAAGTTAGGATACTACAGCCAGTTGTTCATCTTTCCGAAAAAAGATGGAGGGCTGCGTCCCTTTCTAGATCTGCGTCTCTTAAATCGCGCTGTAGGGAAGCTCAAATTCAAGATGCTCACTCTCAAGCAGATCGTGTCAAATCAGATCCGAGGACTGGTTCGTCACGATAGATCTAAAGGACGCTTACTTCCACGTATCTATCCTACCTCAACACAGGAAGTTCCTGAGGTTCGCTTTCGGGGGCGAAGCTTACAAATAACAGGTTCTTCCGTTCGGCCTAGCACTGTCGGCCCGCACGTTCACGAAGTGTATGGATGCGGCTATAGCCCCGCTGAGGCTGCAGGGCATCCGTATTCTGAACTATATAGACGATTGGTTAATTCTAGCTCAATCAGAACAACAGGCGGTTCGGCATCGAGATGTCATTCTTGCTCACATCAAGAGGTTGGGGTTGAGGCGCAACGCCAAGAAGAGTGTTCTTTCTCCATTACAGAGAACCACTTTTCTCGGTGTAGTGTGGGATTCGACGACGATGCAGGCACAGTTGTCACCTGCTCGTGTTGCTTCGATTCTCGCCGCAGTAGATCAGGTCAAGCTAGGCCAGTCATCCACTGTAAAACAGTTCCAGAGACTGTTAGGTCTCATGGCAGCTGCGTCCAACGTGGTACCTTTTGGCCTCCTGCACATGAGACCGTTACAGTGGTGGCTCAGAACCAGGGGATTCTCCCCGAGGGGAAATCCGCTTCGCATGATCATGAGTTCGCGACGGTGTCATCGCGCCCTGGTTATGTGGAAAGATCCTCGGTTTCTGTCCCAAGGCCCTGTGTTGGGAGCTCCTTGTCGTCGCGTCATGCCAACGACAGATGCCTCTCTCACGGGGTGGGGGGCGATCATGATTGGTCGCCCAGCTCAGGGTCTGTGGGAGGACCGTCACCGTCTATTGCACATAAATTGTCTCTTATATCAACCATCAGGGGGGTCTGCGTCCTCGCCCACTTTACAAACTGGCACGTCAGATCCTTCTATGGTCCCAGGGGAAAATTCTTTCTCTGAGAGCTATTTATCTCCCGGGGTATTTAAATCAGGGGGCAGACATCCTGTCGAGGCAGGGGCCGAGGCCCGGGGAATGGAGTCTTCACCCCGAGGTGGTGGAGCTGCTATGGGAACATTTTGATCGTGCCGAGGTAGACCTATTTGCTTCCCGAGAGACATCACACTGTCCACTGTGGTTCTCTCTCAGCCTGCCAGCCCCACTGGGGTTGGACGCGATGGTACATCTGTGGCCGAGGTCACGTTTGTACGCTTTTCCCCCGATCGCTCTGCTCCCGGGAGTTCTGGAGAGGGTTCGCCGGGACGGGGTCAGTCTTCTGCTAATAGCACCGTTCTGGCCGGCCCGAGTATGGTTTGCGGACCTAGTGTCTCTCCTCGACGGCTCTCCCCTGGAGATACCGATCAGGAATGATCTACTCTCTCAGGCGAGTGGGTCGATCCTTCACCCCCGCCCAGAACTATGGAGGCTGTGGGCTTGGCCTCTGAGGGGGCCCAGCTCATAGATTCTGGTCTCTCGACTAAGGTCGTTGAGACCATCCTCCAATCCAGAGCTCCCGCCACGAGGAAGTTATATTCCGCGAGGTGGAAACTTTTCACCTCTTGGTGTGGAGAGCGCCAGCAGGACCCAGTTAACTGCCCGGTTGGTACAGTGCTGGATTTCCTGCAGGACCGTCTCTCCACAGGGTTGTCCCACTCCACACTGAAGGTGTACGTGGCGGCCTTAGCTGCTTACCACGCCCCTTCGAGTGGAGGTTCTCTCGGGAGACAACCACTTATATCTCGCTTCCTTCGTGGCGCCTTGAGGCTGAGGCCTGCAGTTCGCACGAGGGTACCAGCTTGGGATCTGGCCATCGTCTTAGAAGGTCTCTCCCTAGCTCCTTTCGAGCCCATCGAGGAAGTTTCGGAAAAGTTTCTTACGCTAAAGACTATCCTTCTTCTCGCTATCTCATCTCTAAAAAGAATTGGAGATATTCAAGCACTTTCGGTGGCTCCCTCGTGCCTGGAATTTGCTCCTGGTATGGTTAAGGCCTTTCTCTGTCCGAGACCAGGTTATGTTCCTAAGGTGCCAACTACTTTTGTTAGACCTATAGTTCTGCAGGCTTTCTGTCCTCCGCCTTTTCTGACGTCAGACCAGAAGTGACTTAATTTGCTGTGCCCCGTTAGGGCTTTGGATGCTTATGTCCACAGAGCTGCCCTGTGGAGGAGATCGGAACAACTGTTTGTCTGTTTTGGGTCACCTAAGAAAGGGTGTCCGGCATCTAAGCAAAGGATGAGCAAGTGGGTGGTCGAGGCCATCTCGCTTGCTTACGGTTCGGCCCATCAGCCTTCTCCTTTGGCTGTAAAGGCTCATTCCACCAGGAGTATGGCTGCCTCTACAGCTCTTCTTTCAGGAGCTTCTCTCCAGGACGTTTGTGATGCGGCAGGCTGGTCCTCACCGCACACTTTCGTTAGATTTTATTCCCTTGATCTTAGCTCCACTCCCAGGGCTCAGGTTCTCTCGTCGGTTTGTGTCTCCTAATGACACACGACGGGGATTTGGTCGTATGGGGATGTGGGTATTGCGTTCCCACTGCGATTACACGCAGCGGTAGTCCCTGAAGGAGAACGTCCCGGGTTACGTATGTAACCCTAGTTCCCCGAAGGGACGGACGCTACGTGTCCTGCCATACTCCCGGCATCCCCTTGGGTCGCTTGCTTCAGTAACTTTAAGCTGGCGTATTGTGTGCTCAGGGGATATTTATAGCTTCTTGGTCGATGACGTCACTCGCTATGACGCTCCATCTCTCCATTGACTGATTTCATTCATGCTTCAGACGCGTTACGCTGGAGGGCGTTCCCACTGCGATTACACGCAGCGTCCGTCCCTTCGGGGAACTAGGGTTACATACGTAACCCGGGACGTTTTTGCCCGTTGCTTGAACACTATAGACCCAAGCTTAGACTAAAGTAACACAACTTGAAGCTTTTGTTACCATACCTCAAACATATGTACCCATACCATAAACAAAAGCGCTGCTTTGTACTCTAGTTGCAATTCTGCAACACACTTACTCCTTTATGCAACACACTTGGTCCTGCATACTACACTCTATTTCATACATAAGACACTTCGTTCAAAAATTAAATCTCAGGGTGCCATTTGGAAAACACATCTTTCCAAAATACAAAACACATCGGGTAATTGCAACCACTCAAATACACACCTGAATGCACTTACTTGCAAAACTGAACACCAATCAGCCAGCTACAAAAAGCCCTCAGTTTAGCCATTTAAAGAACTTTGCAAGCATGGATTGAGGGATAGCAAGAGGCAGAGGAGGAGGAGGAGGAGGAGGAGGAGGAGGAGGAAGAGGAGGTGGCGGAGGAGGAGGCGGCGGAGGAGGAGGAGGAGGCAGAGGAGGAGGAAGAGGAGGAAGAGGAGGAAGAGGAGGAGGAGGAAGAGGAGGAGGAGGAGGAGGAGGAAGAAGAGGAGGAGGACAAGGTCAAGGTCGAAGAGGCCATGCACCCCTATTTCTGATGATATAAGAGCAACTTTGGTGGACCATGTCATCAACCATGGCCTGACTATGAGGGAAGCTGGGCAGAGAGTCATCTGTCAGACAGGCCAGTGTTCAACAACATAAACCATGTGAGCATCACCACCATCAGACACATCTTGGGAAAACACAACATCACCATGAAGCTTCTCTACAGGGTCCCATTTGAGAGGAACAGTGTCAGGGTCAAAGGACTTCGAGCTGAATATGTACGGGTAAGTGTAACTGTCCTTTACATTTACAATACAGTATTGGTGAAATCCAGTAGCAGCTGAATATGTACCATATCAGTACCACATGGATCCATTCGGAGAGCTACACAGGTACCTGTGTGATGGGGTGAGGGTTCTGTATGTGTAGCACTGTAGTGCAGCAATATGTTTTTTTGTTTTTTTTTTGAGAATCTTGGTCATGGATGGAGCAGCACAGCCTCATGAATTCGTTTTCATTGATGAAGCTGTATTCGACCTGAGCAAAACAAGACGACGGGGTCGTAATGTAATTGGCCAAAGGGCAATTGTGCACGTCCCGGGGCAGCGCGGGGGAAATATCACATCGTGTGCCGCCATAAGCCTTCAAGGGCTTCTGCATTATCATGCAAAACTAGGTCCATACAATAGCCAACATATACTCACATTTCTACATGCTATCTATAAGATAGTTGTACAGAACAGACCAGATCAGCCCAGGTTTGTGGTGGTATGGGATAATGTCAGTTTCCATCGGACTGCTCTGGTCCAGGCCTGGTTCACCAACCACAATCAATTTGAAGTTGTATACTTGCCCCCTTACTCACCATTTTTAAACCCTATAAAGAAATTCTTTTCGGCTTGGAGATGGCGTGTATATGACCGCCAACTACATGCCCGCATGCCTCTTCTGCAGGCAATGGAACAGGCCTGCGACGACATTCATGTGACAGCAATCCATGGATGGTTTCGACATGCAAGGGGATATTTTCCCCGGTGTCTAGCGGGAGAAGACATTGCTTGCGATGTCAATGAGGTCCTGTGGCCAGACCCCAACAGACGGCGGGATCCATGAGACCACGTATGAACAATTGCCATGATTTTCTGTGTTTACGGTATAGTGTTTTTTCTATTATCATATTTTTTTTTTTGCTTTATCTGAATTCATGTTACTGCAATGTACAGTGCTGCAATTTACAATATTGAGTACGCCTATTTGCTTTTTTGGTTGTTTGAAAATGTGCTTCCTGAAAATATGCCTTCTGAATAAACAGTGAAAATCAAAGACTGCAGTGTTTTATATAAAGTAGACTAGTGTGATCTCCCTGATCTGAAAGTGTATGCATATGATGCAAGTATATGTCATTTTGTCATCAGAGTTACATTTTGACAAAGGAATGTTAGGTTTTGATAGCAGAGTTTAGGTTTTGATAGTAGAGTTTCAATTTGACACAGATGTGTATGGTATATTTCCCAGTGTGGTGTCATGTTTACTTGTGTGTAGAGTTTGGCACAATGAGCGAAGTTTTGCAAAATGTGTTCAAGCAACGGACAAAAACTGTAAACCACGGACTAACACTGAGGGAGGCTGGACTGAGAGTACAGCCTAACCTAAGCAGGTACACGGTGGCATCAATAGTTTGGACATTTCATCAAGAGCACAGGTGAGAAACTTCTCTTCAATCAACAGAAAATCCATTGGTTACTGCATGTATCATTTTACAGTAAGCTATGTATTTTGTTTGGCCAACAAAGGATTGAACGTCGTGAGCACCAAGGAGGGAGGGGACCCATATTCACACAGGAGCAAGAGAGAGAGATCATAAACCTCATTTTGGCCAATAATGCAATCAGACCATATTGTCAATGATCACCTCATTTTCAAAAATGTCCAACTGGTCTCTCTGTCAACAATAGCCCGTATCCTTAAAAAACATCAAGTTCTGATGAAACAACTGTATAAAGTGCCATTTGAAAGAAATTTAGACAGGATGAAGGTCCTGCGGCGTGAATATGTGGTAGTACGTTTTGTTCACTGACTTTAGTATTGTGTACTGCACACATAACCTTTTTACTGTACATGTAATTGTACTATATAGCTGTAGGGTATGGACCAATCAGACACATACTAATTATTCATTATATACAAAGGTTTATGAAACTCCTCACACAGCCCAAATGAACAAACACAAGGGCAGAAACAGTGTCAGGTTACAGGGCATGATAAGGAGATTTTACGACCTCCGAGGAATGTGGCCACATACTCAAGAGAGAGACTATGAAACAGAAACCCTCTTTAAAACAGACTTTGCTGCATTAATCATAGACTAACTGATCTATAAATGAACATGCATAAAACTTTGAAAGAAACAGTGTAAATGGTTTACTGTCTCGTGTACTATTAGGTATATATTATGGTATGTATCCTGGTATACAACCAACTAACGATCAATGTAACCTCACCTGTATCATGCCTCCTAACTAATTAATCCTCATTTAATGACTCACACTTCGATGTACATCACCTTCTTCTAGAATGCGGTGTTGATGTGTTATAGCTATTTTAGCATTAATGAAGGTATAATCATATTATGGGACAAAGATCCGTAAATCAACTAAGAGCCACTTTCCCTCTCAGACATGTCCCCTTTCTGATTGGTCGAGTTCAACCCTTAGGGGAGGATCTTCTCCAGGCCTTATTAGAGACAGTCCAAAAGCTGAGTTCCTCTCTTAGTTCTTTCATCCAGCCGCAACACTGTTCTGGTGATACTGGGGAGCCCCCTCCCCCTCCACGGGGGCCCCAGGGCCCAGCAGGCCTCGATTCCAACCAGATATGGGCTCAGACAGGAGAGAGATGACTCTCTCACAAAGAACCAAGGACAATCTCAAGAGTTTTGGAACAAAGACTCCAACCAACAACGACTCCAATCACCCATCCTTCCGACTTCCTCACTTCTCCTGGGTGCTCGGCGTGGCCTCAACAGAGTCCCAGGCCTTGCCCAAACCAGCCATGCGTTCCTGGAGAAAGAGAACGCTCAACCAACTTCCACTTGACACTGCCGGAACCATCAACGACTTCAATTTTCAACAACTTCAAGAATTGTTCCCATTACAAATGCAAGTATTCAATTCAATGAAATGTGAAAATGAAATTCTGATGGTTCTTCTCATAGACCCTCTTCCGGTTTCCAATTTCATCCTATCACTAACCTATTTATGTATTCATGTGTGTATGTTGTTTAGTTTATTTATATTCATATAAATATCTATATTTAGTTAATAAAACTTGTACATAATATGTATTTGGTTCTGTTTTGTTTGCAATACAAGTCACTTTACGATCACGGTTTTTGCTACTGGCTCAAAGTACTGTACAGGCGAAGAAATAATTATTCTTCGGTGGCCATGGAAGATACCCTTTTCTTAGAATAAATTAATAATCAAAAGAGTTCGTTGGAAGAACTGATTAATTGATTGTAATATTAATTCAGCCACATCAAGTTAATCCAATTAACTGACCCAAATATTTATAATTAATAATAACAAGATATTATTGATTATTAATATTTCCAAAAAGCTGAGTTCCTTACATATATGGTGGAGAATTTTAAGGCATCGTATTAAACATTGTATGCAAGCAGACAGTAATCAATCATATGTTGTCCCATAAGTTTTTATTAACATCTCATACATGCACGTACAAGTTTCTGGGTAAATCAGCAAAACTATAGCTTGAATATGCCTTCCTACGAATGGCAGAAAGTTCACAAATGCTATAATGCATATTTAAATCGTACGATAAGAAACTCCTGATATTAGCGAAGAAAGCCTAATTTCAGATATAAATCGAGCATGAGCCTTCTCTGACGAAGAAATCTCAGATTAGCTGCGCGCATAAATGGTACCAGAACAAATTAACCTGATATGGATGAAGAAATCTCCATTTTCAGCATTTTTGAATGTGATCTGAGCGATGTTCCTCAATCACCGATTAAGGCCTTATGCGTTACGTCATTGTATTCATATTAAACCGCTGAAGCGCTCATATGAAACAATCGCGTCAAATTCGTATTAGAACAATCAGCTAACTAGTAATTTGCCATTGTCTGTGAAAGAACGGTGCTGTTTTGATTTGTTAAAAAGATTCACTCACACGCAACGTCGTGTCTAAGCGAGAGACTCAGTGCAAACTGTCAGCACAGCTCGATCGCTGCTCCGAACGATCTGTGTTGTTGGTTGGCATTGCGTCCGGAACGCGAGCAGGCGTTCCTATCTAGTTTTTCTGACAACAGCACCAATCTCACAGACCCTCGTGTAAACAAGCGACGGTTGTAGCCAATAGCTCCCTCAATCCTAACTTACAAGTAAAACCCTCTACCTCGAGTGATAGTTTTAGCACCGCCTAAAAACTTAGACACGTTAGAGCGTAAAGTGTAACCTTAAACCAAAGACTATAGATTTTGCATGATTTGAACTGAGTGATTTGAACACGAGTAATGAGTCAAAGCTCTTCGAGGCTTTGAATCAAAGGAGTCAACTGCGTCACAAATGATTCTTTGTTTTAAGCGCCCTCGCTGGCGACCCCTGCTGGTCAAAACAGTGGAAGCGTAGCGGAAACTTTTACAAACCAATCGCAAAGGTTTTATCAAAAGGTGTAATCAGGTAATGGCAATCCACGAGCTACCTAATATCGTTTAATATGAGGTGTCTTTCAAGGCACAATATCTTAGTAAACTGTAGGGCTCGTTTTATGAAAGCTTGACTTGAAAGTCAATCAGACCCTTTATCAAATGCGTCATTAAATGTGTACGAATGTATAAAGTGATACGAGATCACATAGAGACCAGATTTACACTGGTTCACGAACCGTTGAAATTTAAAACAATTTCGAAACAGCTATGACGCGTAACGAAGCCCAGTTTAATAAAATCACGTGACCTTAGCAGTGATACACATTACACACTCCGAATGATTTGAGACGAATGATTCACCCTGGTGTCAGAGCTTCACGAAGCACGTCTCATAAGAGGGTTAAACCACCCTCTTCTCTCTCTCTTTCTCTCTCTCGACCCCTTCCTCTTGGTTTCACTTTCAGATTGAAACTCAGATACTTTGGGTTTTTATTTGTGTTTATTTTATTTTTACTTAAATCTACCCCTCTTTTATTTTGTGTATTTACACCTGTTGAGCCTGAATCGTCCTATTCAGTTAAGTTGAATTTAATTAAATTGGGAATTTAATTAAATCAATTTGCTTATTCAAGTTCCCCCATAGTTACCAGAGCTATGAGAACACACAATGTTTGCATAATTTTTTTTGATTTTATTTCAATTTAGTTATTTACTTTGGTTTCAGCCTGAATTCTTATATTCAGCTAAAGAAAAAAAAAGGGCTTAACTAAATTTGAAATTTAATTAAATTACTTGATACGCTTCCCTTTCCTTTTAGTTTTCTTAGAGCTATAAGGACGTTCTAACTTTACCTTTACCTTATTCTAGATCACTAGTCACTATCCTCATCTTCTCTCTCTCTATAGGATTACAATATCTAGCGACTGTTGTTTCCATAGTGAGTTACACAGGTCATTAATATCCTACTTCCTGTCTGTGTTTTACCCATCCTCACTCCTTAGCACCAAGCTAAATACATGAAGTACGGCTAAACACAAACGCACAGTAGGCCCCAGACAGAACTGGAAACACTTCCCATTGTTTCTTCTTCTTCTTTTGGACCTTGAGATGCCTGATGTGTCCCTGGTAGCTAAGTCTAACAGCAGCATAACCCATAAGTGACTCCTGTTTACCTATGTCTCCTAGCTAAACCTAAATAGGTAAAACACTCCTTTCTTCCTCTTCTTTTCTGGTTTCATCCTATTGTTTTATTTTGGTTTTTCTCTATCTGTTACTCTCGTAGCACAACATGTGAGAAGAACCATCAGCATTTTTGAGTAATAGGTTATGACATGTAAGAGCCCAGTCATCAGTCGATGCTGCTTAAAGCAGTCAACTAAGATACTCAAAACTTTTTTTTGTTGTTGTGTGTGCTCACCAACACTTAATTGTAGCTGCTCCACATAGCCATTTTCCCACACAGATAGCTCACTACCTCTGTAGAAACTTGCATTTGCCTTTGCCATTTCTCTCTCGTGTTCCCACAAGTGTGCCAGTAGGCCTCAGACACCCGGCCCTGCCACCAGGACCACCTGAAGACCCGGCAGAGCAGTGTCATGGACATCCTTCAGCCTGAAGCAGGCAACGACCTGCCACGGCAGAGGAAGGAACAGTTAGGCAACAACAAAAGCAGACGTCTGACACCCAGCCTGAGCCACCAAGAGCTGACCAGCATTATCTTCTCCTTGGCCATGCTCCCGCAGGCCTCAAACAGGAGGTAAATGAACTAACGCTGCCAGCCACAGGACTCCACAGAGAACGAACCCTGCTTAACGGGAGAAGGCACAGGACAGATGCAGAGACCCTGACAGCGTGGAGCAACTGAAAGAGATCACCAGTTTTCAAGCGGCTCTGACAGCTGCTGAGCACCTGCCAACAGACGAGAGAGGAACTGGTTGAACTCAAAGAGAGAGACGCTGAAGCCATCGGCTTGCAGCCAGAGCTGAAGTCCCAACACTGACTCAGCGATGCTGCAACATTATAGTCCAGCTCGATGTGGTCCAAATAGAACTGAAACAGTCCAACCAACTGCAAATGGACCCCACGAGAAAGATGTACCCTGCTGAACTTCGCATCAGCAGCGTAGGCTTCCCCAGCCCTGCACAAAAGGGGGGGAGGGGGGGGGGGGGACAAACCCCTCTGCTTAACATGTCATCAGACAATTTCCTTAAAGCTTCTGCAGCCGTGGAAGGAAAAGGATTGATTCAGAAGAATCTTGAAACGACGCGTGTAGTGACACTCAAAGACCTCAACCGAACGGCCAGACATATCCCTGCATTTACACCAGAGCTTGCTAGACTATCTGACCTGGATCACATCCAGCCCAGAGTTGCGACGCTTTCTGGCTCGGCAGCCAGAAAACATCCAGTCTAACTACCAGCAGCTGGAACAAGCCATCACAACAGGATTCTCAGACTTAAGAGTCTGAATGTAGACTGGGCGCGGTCCCAGACACCAACCAGGGTAACCCTGAAAGTCCCTGTGCTACTACCACAGACATCAAGCGAGCTACCTCGGAGCGTGCAACAAACCTGTGATGGAGGAAGACACCAGCTTCAAGAACCTTTTGACTCTGAACTTCAAAACCCAGAAGACACACGGCATGACCACAATGCACGACTCTGCTACAAAGTTCCTAGTCAGCATAGGACATAAAACTTTTAAAGTAGATGAAAATGTGTGCTCAAAAGGAAGCAAGAGTTTGCATTAGTAAAATTTGAATTTTACTGATTTAAAGAAAATCTTGAATGTAGGTGTAAGCCTCACGTGCCAACAGACTATGCACTGCTTTTTGAAACATACAGACATTGTGCCACACGCTGGTTGAAATATACACTGCTGCACATTAGTTTCCATGACAATGACTTGTTACAGGAAATACAAACTCCAAATAGGGCATTCGTCACCCTAATGCCAGATAGTAAACAAACCACCTAAGCTGGGAAAACTAGCATGACCTAGAGCCCCTTCGTAACTACTGTTATCCTAAAAGTGCTTATTTGATCTGTAAGGAACTCAGCTTTCTGGAAATATTAATAATCAATAATATCTTGTTATTATTAATTATAAATATTTGGGTCAGTTAATTGGATTAACTTGATGTGGCTGAATTAATATTACAATCAATTAATCAGTTCTTCCAACGAACTCTTTTGATTATTAATTTATTCTAAGAAAAGGGTATCTTCCATTGCCACCGAAGAATAATTATTTCTTCGCCTGTACAGTACTTTGAGCCAGTAGCAAAAGCCGTGATCGTAAAGTGACTTGTATTGCAAACAAAACAGAACCAAATACATATTATGTACAAGTTTTATTAACTAAATATAGATATTTATATGAATATAAATAAACTAAACAACATACACACATGAATACATAAATAGGTTAGTGATAGGATGAAATTGGAAACTGGAAGAGGGGTCTATGAGAAGAACCATCAGAATTTCATTTTCACATTTCATTGAATTGAATACTTGCATTTGTAATGGGAACAATTCTTGAAGTTGTTGAAAATTGAAGTCGTTGATGGTTCCGGCAGTGTCAAGTGGAAGTTGGTTGAGCGTTCTCTTTCTCCAGGAACGCATGACTGGTTTGGTGAAGGCCTCGGACTCTGTTGAGGCCACGCCGAGCACCCAGGAGAAGTGAGGAAGTCGGAAGGATGGGTGATTGGAGTCGTTGTTGTTGGAGTCTTTGTTCCAAAACTCTTGAGATTGTCCTTGGTTCTTTGTGAGAGAGTCATCTCTCTCCTGCCTGAGCCCATATCTGGTTGGATTGAGGCCTGCTGGGCCCTGGGGCCCCCGTGGAGAGGGAGGGGGTTCCCCAGAATCACCAGAACAGTGTTGCGGCTGGATGAAAGAACTAAGAGAGGGAGGTCACATGTGGACTGTCTCTAATAAGGCCTGGAGAAGATCCTCCCCTAAGGGTTGAACTCGACCAATCAGAAAGGGGACATGTCTGAGAGGGAAAGTGGCTCTTAGTTGATTTATGGATCTTTGTCCCTAGCAAGATTATACCTTCATTAATGCTAAAATAGCTATAACACATCCACACTGCATTCTAGAAGAAGGTGATGTACATCAAAGTGTGAGTCATTAAATGAGGATTAGTTAGGTAGGAGGCATTATACAGTTGAGGTTACATTGATCGTTAGTTTGTTGTATACCAGGATACATACCATAATATATACCTAATAGTACACGAGACAGTAAACCATTTACACTGTTTCTTTCACAGTTTTATGCATGTTCATTTATAGATCAGTTAGTCTATGATTAATGCAGCAAAGTCTGTTTTAAAGAGGGTTTCTGTTTCATAGTCTCTCTCTTGAGTATGTGGCCACATTCCTCGGAGGTCGTAAAATCTCCTTGTCATGCCCTGTAACATGACACTGTTTCTGCCCTTGTGTTTGTTCATTTGGGCTGTGTGAGGAGTTTCATAAACCTTTGTATATAATGAATAATTAGTATGTGTCTGATCGGTCCATACCCTACAGATCCCCCCTCTCGATCGTTGTTGTCCCTCCTCAAGGACAACCACGAGCGAAGTTGGAAGTGCAGAGAGATCGGACACACACTTGTCATAGAAGGCTGAAAGGCCATGGTGGCCTCTGGTTGCTCGTGTCTTCTGGCGCGGTGGTCGTTCCACGGCTGGTGATGTGGACAGTAGCCAAGTCCAGGTCTCTGCAGCAGGTGTTGAGGCAGCAGGTGTTGGGACATTCTGAAGTTCATTAGTTTTGGGGCAGGTGTTTCCTTGTGGTTGCAGGAAGTGGTTAGGCCTCTATGTAGCATAGAGAGGTTTTCAAGCTGACATGGTGCTGGTGGCCGGAGGTCAGAAGGTGGTTGTTAGCCTCTCAGTCACGAGAGGTCTGAAGGATTGAAGTGTTGTTCTGTCCTTATGCTGGTGCCGACGCAAGCTTGCCTAAGCTGGGGTGGGCAAGGAGTCGGAAGCTTGTACCTTACAGGACTCCTCGGGTGAGTCCTGTGCAGGGAGCTATTTTGCGTGTGTCAGCGGCTCCAGTAACTCTGAGGCAGGTGCGTCCAGCTGTCCTTGCGGAGCCTCAGATTGACACCTGTGTGAAGGGTATGGAAGAGGATGCTGTTGTTGACAGCCGTTGGTCTTCCTGTGGTGTTTGCAGGTTGAGGGTGCTGTCCTCCATGGCTTCTCCAAGGGGCTTGGCTGGTACCTGGGTTGTTGCCATGGTGACAGTTCTGTGCTGGTCCTGGGCATGCTCAGTCCAGCTGCATTGAATCTGGTTCGGACCTCAGTGTCTAGCTGGTCTGTAAGGCTTTGGGCACAGGTCCGCTCCTTGTGGGACGCTGTGATCTATTATGTGAGGTTGTTTACCTTCTGTTTTATACCCATAAGGTGGGGTAAGGAGATGAGAATCTTGATCACCCCGGTGTGGCTGTAACTCTGGCTTGGGTCATGGGTCGTTTGTCCTCTTCTCTCATGGTGCAGTTCCGTTGGCTCCGGTGCCGTCGGATGTCAGCTGCCATGGGTGGAACAGTGTTCCTCGCGATGGCTTGTCAGTCTTTTCGTTCTCCTAACCGGTTAAGGTCAGGTTAAGCAGAGGATCTGCAACATTTTGGCACACCTGTGGTGAGAGACTAATGCATGACCCTAGAAAGTTCAGAGCCACGGTTCAATGGGTTCGCTAGATATGTAGCATAAAGCTAGGTATTTCATGTGTAGCTAGCTAGTGAAGTGTGTATTGTATCCTTATCATCTTAGCTGTGGATGTTAGGAGGCTAAGACTTGTGTGGTTCCGAGAGTATTTCCTGGAAAGGGCATAGCCGAGATGAAATAAATGACTTAAGATGGTTCTTATGACTAAAATATTTCTCTGGACTTAACTGGTGGTTCACTACGGCTTGACGAAGTGAAGAATAGGAGGAAAAATGACAGCTTTCCTATTCAAATAATGCTTATTATCAATCCTCAGGACTATAGTTATGCCCTAGTAATCATTGAAGTTACTTGTGTTGCAGGGTCATAAAAATTAGTGCACTTGTTGAAAATAAACAAAATCACAAATAAAGGTGTCTCTGGTTCCTTTCTGGGCCCTATGGGAAATGGAACCACATTTGAACAAGAGAAGAAATGGAAATAAATCATATACATGACAGAATAGACAAGTGAAAAACTGACTGCTATTATTATCGAAGTAAAATAAAAATAAAAAGGACTTAAGTAAGTGATCAAAACAGCGGGAATGATCTGAAATTGAGAGTAATCAATAGCACTAGTGACTAACCTTTAGATTTGCCTGGACCAACACTCCATAGTGGGTCACAGCTGTTGCGTGTTTAAGACCACACCGTGTGTGTCCCTCCAAAGGTTTAGTCAACATGCTGATGAAAATTCTCATAACTATAAGAATTCTTCTCTAGCTACACAGCTTACATGTAATTAAACTTGGGTTTAATTGACAGGGCATCTGCAAATTTAGCCTACAGCGCTCAGCAAGGACTATGCCTAAACTAGTGAAGGTGAAATTCATCTGAGAAGAATTGAAAGTAAGGAAAGAGAAAAATTAGAAACCCTAAATGGGGTTAAAGACAGTATTTTAGAATACTTTGCGCTGTATACATAAAAGCTGTAATTAAGGCTTCAAGTAAATGATGCTAACCGCTAACTGTAGAAGTTATTATGTAGCTTAGCCTAAGCTGGATGGATGCTAGGTTAGCTTAGCTTAGCCTAAGCTGGATGGACGCTAGGTTAAGTTAGCTTAGCCACCTAGGCTGGTTTGTTTACAAGATGACGTCACGAGTTAGCACTTCCTGTGACAAGTCGTTGTCATGGGAACCAGTGCATGTCAGAACAATTCAACAGTCCATGAAGAATGTCTGCACATTTTAAATGAGTTATGCATGTTTAAACGGGTTAAAAGGGGGCACCTATACTTTAAGTCTTTCAAGAACTTGATGTAACATTCAGTAAAATGCAAATGTGGTTTGGCATTTGCAAATTTTACTCATGGAACCCTTCTCTTCACTGTACGCAACTTATTCTATTTGTTTACAGAGTAAGGAAATAGATTTGCTGTAAGTCAAAGCTTGTCTAAGCCTATATAGTTACGTCCATCTCGTGCATAAATACTGACTTTTCAGCGAGTAAACAGTTTTGATCGCTAGGTAGCTCTCTGCTTGTAGATGCAGCCAAAATTTAGGTGAATTTACATCAACCTAACAATAATTTGTAAGGTCTTTACTTTGTAGAAAGGGGAGCATCACCCAAGTCTACGTGTATATAACACTGTACTGAGATTCCTTCGTCAGAAACAGATTAAGCAATACTGCAATTTGGATTCCTTCAACCAAAGCAGACTAATAAATACCGGTACAGTTTGCATGCCGCTGAGATGAGATTCCTTTGTCAAACAGACTTACGCTTTAATGCTGAAATTACCGATACCAGTTAAGACCCTTCTTTTTTTTCTTTTTTTTTATTATTATTTTAAGTAGAGATGTCAATTCCAGCTATCGTTTTATCTGCATTTAGACAAGCCAGCAGCTAGTGATCAAAATGTGTATCGCATATCATGTCCCGTTTGGATCGGAATGATCAAATAAGCACTTTTAGGATAACAGTAGTTACGAAGGGGCTCTAGGTCATGCTAGTTTTCCCAGCTTAGGTGGTTTGTTTACTATCTGGCATTAGGGTGACGAATGCCCTATTTGGAGTTTGTATTTCCTGTAACAAGTCATTGTCATGGAAACTACTGTACAGCAGTGTATATTTCACCCAGCGGGTGGCACAATGTCTGTATGTTTCAAAAAGCAGTGCATAGTCTGTTGGCACGTGAGGCTTACACCTACATTCAAGATTTTCTTTAAATCAGTAAAATTCAAATTTTACTAATGCAAACTCTTGCTTCCTTTTGAGCACACATTTTCATCTACTTTAAAAGTTTTATGTCCTATGCTGACTAGGAACTTTGTAGCAGAGTCGTGCATTGTGGTCATGCCGTGTGTCTTCTGGGTTTTGAAGTTCAGAGTCAAAAGGTTCTTGAAGCTGGTGTCTTCCTCCATCACAGGTTTGTTGCACGCTCCGAGGTAGCTCGCTTGATGTCTGTGGTAGTAGCACAGGGACTTTCAGGGTTACCCTGGTTGGTGTCTGGGACCGCGCCCAGTCTACATTCAGACTCTTAAGTTTGAGAATCCTGTTGTGATGGCTTGTTCCAGCTGCTGGTAGTTAGACTGGATGTTTTCTGGCTGCCGAGCCAGAAAGCGTCGCAACTCTGGGCTGGATGTGATCCAGATCAGATAGAGTCTAGCAAGCTCTGGTGTAAATGCAGGGATATGTCTGGCCATTCGGTTGAGGTCTTTGAGTGTCGCTACAAGCGTCGTTTCAAGATTCTTCTGAATCAATCCTTTTCCTTCCACGGCTGCAGAAGCTTTAAGGAAATTGTCTGATGACATGTTAAGCAGAGGGGTTTGTCTCCCCCCCCCCCCCCTTTTGTGCAGGGCGGGGGAAGCCTACGCTGCTGATGCGAAGTTCAGCAGGGTACATCTTTCTCGTGGGGTCCATTTGCAGTTGGTTGGACTGTTTCAGTTCTATTTGGACCACATCGAGCTGGTCTATAATGTTGCAGCATTGCTGAGTCAGTGTTGGGACTTCAGCTCTGGCTGCAAGCCGATGGCTTCAGCGTCTCTCTCTTTGAGTTCAACCAGTTCCTCTCTCGTCTGTTGGCAGGTGCTCAGCAGCTGTCAGAGCCGCTTGAAAACTGGTGATCTCTTTCAGTTGCTCCACGCTGTCAGGGTCCCTGCATCTGTCCTGTGCCGTCTCCCGTTAAGCAGGGTTCGTTTTCTGTGGAGTCCTGTGGCTGGCAGCATTAGTTCATTTACCTCCTGTTTGGGGCCTGCGGGAGCATGGCCAAGGAGACGATAATGCTGGTCAGCTCTTGGTGGCTCAGGCTGGGTGTCAGACGTCTGCTTTCGTTGTTGCCTAACTGTTCCTTCCTCTGCCGTGGCAGGTCGTTGCCTGCTTCAGGCTCAAGGATGTCCATGACACTGCTCTGCCGGGTCTTCAGGTGGTCCTGGTGGCAGGGCCGGGTGTCTGAGGCCTACTGGCACACTTGTGGGAACACGAGAGAGAAATGGCACAGGCAAATGCAAGTTTCTACAGAGGTGGTGAGCTATCTGTGTGGGAAAATGGCTATGTGGAGCAGCTAAAATTTAGTGTTGGTGAGCACACACAACAACAACAAAAAAGTTTTGAGTATCTTAGTTGACGTGCTTTAAGAAGCATCGACTGATGACTGGGCTCTTACATGTCATAACCTATTACTCAAAAATGCTGATGGTTCTTCTCACATGTTGTGCTACGAGAGTAACAGATAGAGCAAAACCAAAATAAAACAATAGGATGAAACCAGAAAAGAAGAGGAAGAAAGGAGTGTTTTACCTATTTAGGTTTAGCTAGGAGACATAGGTAAACAGGAGTCACTTATGGGTTATGCTGCTGTTAGACTAAGCTACCAGGGACACATCAGACATCTCAAGGTCCAAAAGAAGAAGAAGAAACAATGGGAAGTGTTTCCAGTTCTGTCTGGGGCCTACTGTGCGTTTGTGTTTAGCCGTACTTCATGTATTTAGCTTGGTGCTAAGGAGTGAGGATGGGTAAAACACAGACAGGAAGTAGGATATGACCTGTGTAACTCACTATGGAAAGAACAGTCGCTAGATATTGTAATCCTATAGAGAGAGAGAAGATGAGGATAGTGAGTAGTGATCTAAAATAAGGTAAGGGTAAAGTTAGAACGTCCTTATAGCTCTAAGAAAACTAAAAGGAAAGGGAAGCGTATCAAGTAATTTAATTAAATTTCAAATTTAGTTAAGCCCTTTTTTTTTCTTTAGCTGAATATAAGAATTCAGGCTGAAACCAAAGTAAATACCTAAATTGAAATAAAATCAAAAAAATGTATGTAAACATTGTGTGTTCTCATAGCTCTGGTAACTATGGGGGAACTTGAATAAGCAAATTAATTTAATTAAATTCCCAATTTAATTAAATTCAACTTAACTGAATAGGATGATTCAGGCTCAACAGGTGTAAATACACAAAATAAAATAGGGGTAAATTTAAGTAAAAATAAAAGAAACACAAATAAAAACCCAAAGTATCTGGGTTTCAATCTGAAAGTGAAACCAAGAGGAAGGGGTCGAGAGAGAGAAAGAGAGAGAGAAGAGGGTGGTTTAACCCTCTTATGAGACGTGCTTCGTGAAGCTCTGACACCAGGGTGAATCATTCGTCTCAAATTACACACAAAAAGTGTGTAATGTGTATCACTGCTAAGGTCACCTGATTTTATTAAACTGGGCTTCGTTACGCGTCATAGCTGTTTCGAAATTGTTTTAAATTTCAACGGTTCGTGAACCAGTGTGTATCTGGTCTCTATGTGATCTCGTATCACTTTATAGATTCGTACACATTATGACGCATTTGATTTAGGGTCTGATTGACTTTCAAGTCAAGCTTTCATAAAACGAGCCCTACAGTTTACTAAGATATTGTGCCTTGAAAGACACCTCATATTAAACAATATTAGGTAGCTCGCGGATTGCCATTACCCGATTACACCTTTTGATAAAACCTTTGCGATTGGTTTGTAAAAGGTGTTCCGTTGATTTGAGTTTCTGCTACACTTCCACTGTTTTGACCAGCAGGGGTCGCCAGCGAGGGCGCTTCAAACAAAGAATCATTTGTGACGCAGTTGACTCCTTTGATTCAAAGCCTCGAAGAGCTTTGACTCTCATTACTCGTGTTCAAATCACTCAGTTCAAATCACGCAAAATCTATAGTCTTTGGTTTAAGGTTACACTTTACGCTCTAACGTGTCTAAGTTTTTAGGCGGTGCTAAAACTTTCACTCGAGGTAGAGGGTTTTCTTGTAAGTTAGGATTGAGGGAGCTATTGGCTACAACCGTCGCTTGTTTACACGAGGGTCTGTGAGATTGGTGCTGTTGTCAGAAAAACTAGATAGGAACGCCTGCTCGCGTTCCGGACGCAATGCCAACTAACAACACAGATCGTTCGGAGCAGCGTACGAGCTGTGCTGACAGTTTGCACTGAGTCTCTCGCTTAGACACGACGTTGCGTGTGAGTCACTCTTTTTAACAAATCAAAACAGCACCGTTCTTTCACAGACAATGGCAAATTAGTTAGCTGGGCTAGAATTAATACCACTAATTCGACGCGATTGTTTCATATGAGCGCTTCAGCGGTTTAATATGAATACAATGACGTAACGCATAATAAGGCCTTAATCGGTGATTGAGGAACATCGCTCAGATCACATTCAAAAATGCTGAAAAAGGAGATTTCTTCGTCCATATCAGGTTAATTTGTTCTGGTACCATTTATGCGCGCGGCTAATCTGAGATTTCTTCGTCAGAGAAGGCTTATGCTCGATTTATATCTGAAATTAGGCTTTGTTCGCTAATATCAGGAGTTTCTTATCGTACGATTTAAATATGCATTATAGCATTTGTGAACTTTCTGCCATTCGTAGGAAGGCATATTCAAGCTATAGTTTTGCTGATTTACCCAGAAACTTGTATGTGCATGTATGAGATGTTAATAAAAACTTATGGGACAACATATGATTGATTACTGTCTGCTTGCATACAATGTTTAATACGATGCCTTAAAATTCTCCACCATATATGTAAGGAACTCAGCTTTCTGGAAATATTAATAATCAATAATATCTTGTTATTATTAATTATACATATTTGGGTCAGTTAATTGGATTAACTTGATGTGGCTGAATTAATATTACAATCAATTAATCAGTTCTTCCAACGAACTCTTTTGATTATTAATTTATTCTAAGAAAAGGGTATCTTCCATGGCCACCGAAGAATAATTATTTCTTCGCCTGTACAGTACTTTGAGCCAGTAGCAAAATCCGTGATCGTAAAGTGACTTGTATTGCAAACAAAACAGAACCAAATACATATTATGTACAAGTTTTATTAACTAAATATAGATATTTATATGAATATAAATAAACTAAACAACATACACACATGAATACATAAATAGGTTAGTGATAGGATGAAATTGGAAACTGGAAGAGGGTCTATGAGAAGAACCATCAGAATTTCATTTTCACATTTCATTGAATTGAATACTTGCATTTGTAATGGGAACAATTCTTGAAGTTGTTGAAAATTGAAGTCGTTGATGGTTCCGGCAGTGTCAAGTGGAAGTTGGTTGAGCGTTCTCTTTCTCCAGGAACGCATGACTGGTTTGGTGAAGGCCTCGGACTCTGTTGAGGCCACGCCGAGCACCCAGGAGAAGTGAGGAAGTCGGAAGGATGGGTGATTGGAGTCGTTGTTGGTTGGAGTCTTTGTTCCAAAACTCTTGAGATTGTCCTTGGTTCTTTGTGAGAGAGTCATCTCTCTCCTGCCTGTGCCCATATCTGGTTGGATTGAGTCCTGCTGGGCCCTGGGGCCCCCGTGGAGGGGGAGGGGGTTCCCCAGAATCACCAGAACAGTGTTGCGGCTGGATGAAAGAACTAAGAGAGGGAGGTCACATGTGGAGTGTCTCTAACAAGGCCTGGAGAAGATCCTCCCCTAAGGGTTGAACTCGACCAATCAGAAAGGGGACATGTCTGAGAGGGAAAGTGGCTCTTAGTTGATTTATGGATCTTTGTCCCTAGCAAGATTATACCTTCATTAATGCTAAAATAGCTATAACACATCCACACTGCATTCTAGAAGAAGGTGATGTACATCAAAGTGTGAGTCATTAAATGAGGATTAGTTAGGTAGGAGGCATTATACAGGTGAGGTTACATTGATCGTTAGTTTGTTGTATACCAGGATACATACCATAATATATACCTAATAGTACACGAGACAGTAAACCATTTACACTGTTTCTTTCACAGTTTTATGCATGTTCATTTATAGATCAGTTAGTCTATGATTAATGCAGCAAAGTCTGTTTTAAAGAGGGTTTCTGTTTCATAGTCTCTCTCTTGAGTATGTGGCCACATTCCTCGGAGGTCGTAAAATCTCCTTGTCATGCCCTGTAACATGACACTGTTTCTGCCCTTGTGTTTGTTCATTTGGGCTGTGTGAGGAGTTTCATAAACCTTTGTATATAATGAATAATTAGTATGTGTCTGATTGGTCCATACCCTACAGATCATTCCGATCCAAACGGGACATGATATGCGATACACATTTTGATCACGAGCTGCTGGCTTGTCTAAATGCAGATAAAACGATAGCTGGAATTGACATCTCTACTTAAAATAATAATAATAAAAAATAATAAAAAAAGGGGTCTTAACTGGTATCGGTAATTTCAGCATTAAAGCGTAAGTCTGTTTGACAAAGGAATCTCATCTCAGCGGCATGCAAACTGTACCGGTATTTATTAGTCTGCTTTGGTTGAAGGAATCCAAATTGCAGTATTGCTTAATCTGTTTCTGACGAAGGAATCTCAGTACAGTGTTATATACATGTAGACTTGGGTGATGCTCCCCTTTCTACAAAGTAAAGACCTTACAAATTATTGTTAGGTTGATGTAAATTCACCTAAATTTTGGCTGCATCTACAAGCAGAGAGCTACCTAGCGATCAAAACTGTTCACTCGCTGAAAAGTCAGTATTTATGCACGAGATGGACGTAACTATATAGGCTTAGACAAGCTTTGACTTACAGCAAATCTATTTCCTTACTTTGTAAACAAATAGAATAAGTTGCGTACAGTAAAGAGAAGAGTTCCATGAGTAAAATTTGCAAATGCCAAACCACATTTGCATTTTACTGAATGTAACATCAAGTTCTTGACAGACTTAAAGTATAGGTGCCCCCTTTTAACCCGTTTAAACATGCATAACTCATTTAAAATGTGCAGTCATTCTTCATGGACTGTTGAATTGTTCTGACATGCACTGGTTCCCATGACAACGACTTGTCACAGGAAGTGCTAACTCGTGACGTCATCTTGTAAATAAACCAGCCTAGGTGGCTAAGCTAACTTAAAGCTAACTTAACCTAGCGTCCATCCAGTTTAGGCTAAGCTAAGCTAACCTAGCATCCATCCAGCTTAGGCTAAGCTACATAATAACTTCTACAGTTAGCGGTTAGCATCATTTACTTGAAGCCTTAATTACAGCTTTTATGTATACAGCGCAAAGTATTCTAAAATACTTTCTTTAAACCCATTTAGGGTTTCTAATTTTTCTCTTTCCTTACTTTAAATTCTTCTCAGCTGAATTTCACCTTCACTAGTTTAGGCATAGTCCTTGCTGAGCGCTGTAGGCTAAATTTGCAGATGCCCTGTCAATTAAACCCAAGTTTAATTACATGCAAGCTGTGTAGCTAGAGAAGAATTCTTATAGTTATGAGAATTTTCATCAGCATGTTGACTAAACCTTTGGAGGGACACACACGATGTGGTCTTAAACACGCAACAGCTGTGACCCACTATGGAGTGTTGGTCCAGGCAAATCTAAAGGTTAGTCACTAGTGCTATTGATTATTCTCAATTTCAGATCATTCCCGCTGTTTTGATCACTTACTTAAGTCCTTTTTATTTTTATTTTACTTCGATAATAATAGCAGTCAGCTATTCACTTGTCTATTCTGTCATGTATATGATTTATTTTCATTTCTTCTCTTGTTCAAATGTGATTCCATTTCCCATAGGGCCCAGAAAGGAACCAGAGACACCTTTATTTGTGATTTTGTTTATTTTCAACAAGTGCACTAATTTTTATGACCCTGCAACACAAGTAACTTCAACGATTACTAGGGCATAACTATAGTCCTGAGGAATGATAATAAGCATAATTTGAATAGGAAAGCTGTCCTTTTTCCTCCTATTCTTCACTTCGTCAAGCCGTAGTGAACCACCAGTTAAGTCCAGAGAAATATTTTAGTCATAAGAACCATCTGAAGTCATTTATTTCATCTCGGCTATGCCCTTTCCAGGAAATACTCTCGGAACCACACAAGTCTTAGCCTCCTAACATCCACAGCTAAGATGATAAGGATACAATACACACTTCACTAGCTAGCTACACATGAAATACCTAGCTTTATGCTACATATCTAGCGAACCCATTAAACCGTGGCTCTGAACTTTCTAGGGTCATGCATTAGTCTCTCACCACAGGTGTGCCAAAATGTTGCAGATCCTCTGCTTAACCTGACCTTAACCGGTTAGGAGAACGAAAAGACTGACAAGCCATCGCGAGGAACACTGTTCCACCTATGGCTGCTGGCATCCGACGGCACCGGAGCCAACGGAACTGCACCATGAGAGAAGAGGACAAACGACCCATGACCCAAGCCAGAGTTACAGCCACACCGGGGTGATCAAGATTCTCATCTCCTTACCCCACCTTATGGGTATAAAACAGAAGGTAAACAACCTCACATAATAGACCACAGCGTCCCACAAGGAGCGGACCTGTGCCCAAAGCCTTACAGACCAGCTAGACACTGAGGTTCGAACCAGATTCAATGCAGCTGGACTGAGCATGCCCAGGACCAGCACAGAACTGTCACCATGGCAACAACCCAGGTACCAGCCAAGCCCCTTGGAGAAGCCATGGAGGACAGCACCCTCAACCTGCAAACACCACAGGAAGACCAACGGCTGTCAACGACAGCATCCTCTTCCATACCCTTCACACAGGTGTCAATCTGAGGCTCCGCAAGGATAGCTGGACGCACCTGCCTCAGAGTTACTGGAGCCGCTGACACACGCAAAATAGCTCCCTGCACAGGACTCACCCGAGGAGTCCTGTAAGGTACAAGCTTCCGACTCCTTGCCCACCCCAGCTTAGGCAAGCTTGCATCGGCACCACCATAAGGACAGAACAACACTTCAATCTTTCAGACCTCTCGTGACTGAGAGGCTAACAACCACCTTCTGACCTCCGGCCACCAGCACCAGGTCAGCTTGAAAACCTCTCTATGCTACATAGAGGCCTAACCACTTCATACAACCACAAGGAAACACCTGCCCCAAAACTAATGAACTTCAGAATGCCCCAACACCTGCTGCCTCACACCTGCTGCAGAGACCTGGACTTGGCTACTGTCCACATCACCAGCCGTGGAACGACCACCGCTCCAGAAGACACGAGCAACCAGAGCCTTCCAGCCTTCTATGACAAGTGTGTGTCTGATCTCTCTGCACTTCCAACTTCGCTCGTGGTTGTCCTTGAGGAGGGACAACAACGATCGAAAGGGGGGATCTGTAGGGTATGGACCAATCAGACACATACTAATTATTCATTATATACAAAGGTTTATGAAACTCCTCACACAGCCCAAATGAACAAACACAAGGGCAGAAACAGTGTCAGGTTACAGGACATGATAAGGAGATTTTACGACCTCCGAGGAATGTGGCCACATACTCAAGAGAGAGACTATGAAACAGAAACCCTCTTTAAAACAGACTTTGCTGCATTAATCATAGACTAACTGATCTATAAATGAACATGCATAAAACTTTGAAAGAAACAGTGTAAATGGTTTACTGTCTCGTGTACTATTAGGTATATATTATGGTATGTATCCTGGTATACAACCAACTAACGATCAATGTAACCTCACCTGTATCATGCCTCCTAACTAATTAATCCTCATTTAATGACTCACACTTCGATGTACATCACCTTCTTCTAGAATGCGGTGTTGATGTGTTATAGCTATTTTAGCATTAATGAAGGTATAATCATATTATGGGACAAAGATCCGTAAATCAACTAAGAGCCACTTTCCCTCTCAGACATGTCCCCTTTCTGATTGGTCGAGTTCAACCCTTAGGGGAGGATCTTCTCCAGGCCTTATTAGAGACAGTCCAAAAGCTGAGTTCCTCTCTTAGTTCTTTCATCCAGCCACAACACTGTTCTGGTGATACTGGGGAGCCCCCTCCCCCTCCACGGGGGCCCCAAGGGCCCAGCAGGCCTCGATTCCAACCAGATATGGGCTCAGGCAGGAGAGAGATGACTCTCTCACAAAGAACCAAGGACAATCTCAAGAGTTTTGGAACAAAGACTCCAACCAACAACGACTCCAATCACCCATCCTTCCGACTTCCTCACTTCTCCTGGGTGCTCGGCGTGGCCTCAACAGAGTCCCAGGCCTTGCCCAAACCAGCCATGCGTTCCTGGAGAAAGAGAACGCTCAACCAACTTCCACTTGACACTGCCGGAACCATCAACGACTTCAATTTTCAACAACTTCAAGAATTGTTCCCATTACAAATGCAAGAATTCAATTCAATGAAATGTGAAAATGAAATTCTGATGGTTCTTCTCATAGACCCTCTTCCGGTTTCCAATTTCATCCTATCACTAACCTATTTATGTATTCATGTGTGTATGTTGTTTAGTTTATGTATATTCATATAAATATCTATATTAAGTTAATAAAACTTGTACATAATATGAATTTGGTTCTGTTTTGTTTGCAATACAAGTCACTTTACGATCACAGTTTTTGCTACTGGCTCAAAGTACTGCACAGGCGAAGAAATAATTATTCTTCGGTGGCCATGGAAGATACCCTTTTCTTAGAATAAATTAATAATCAAAAGAGTTCGTTGGAAGAACTGATTAATTGATTGTAATATTACAGTTCTTCTCGATTGCTTAAACACATTTTCTGGTACTTGAGACACAATGACCACAACATGTAACTCATTCACCAACCCCCTGATCCAATTCTGCTAAACTACAAGCACAATTCCTGCTCTACACTCAAATTGCAGTTCTAAAACACACTTTTTTCAAAACACTACACACAATTCTCTGCTTTTGGCACAATTTTCATGCAGAAAATATCTTGTTTTCACAAGGAACACACTGCCATTCAAATATGCACACTGACTCATCACAAGGGCAAACACCCGTCACACTATTTTACAATTAGCAATCAGAGCTTTAGCATAAAAGGGCAACAGGTGAGCTCTTCAATGGAGCAATGGATGCCAACATTGGAAACAGAGGCAGAGCCAGAGGAGTGAGAGTAAGAGTAAGAGGAGGAGGAGGACGAGGAAGAGGACGAGGACGAGGAAGGCCAAGGACCGTAATCTCTGATGAGATCCAAGCCACTTTGGTTGATCATGTGGTCAACCATGGTCTAACAATGAGGGAGGCTGGGCAAAGAGTGCAGCCAAATCTGAGCAGGTACACTGTAGCATCCATCATCCGGACTTTCCGAAATGAGAATAGGTAAGAAATCTCTCACTAGAAAATTGCAGTACTGCATATCAATACAGTACTCAATGAGTACAGTAGTACAGTATTGCCTGTGGACTGTTCTGTAGGACTGTAAAAATACTGTAAAGTATGTTTCAAGTATTTAGGAAATGTATTGTATTTACAGTATTTTACTATTTGTTTGGCAGAACTGCAAGATTACCAACACAAGGTGGTCGGGAACGTGTTCTGTCTCCTGAACAGGAAACTGAAGTCATAAACATGGTCCTAGAAAACAACGCCATAACATTACAGCAAATACAAAGAAAAATAATAGAAAACAATGACATATTTCAAAATATTGATAGGGTAAGCTTATCAACACTGGACCGTGTCTTGCGCAGAAATCATCTCAGGATGAAGCAGGTCTACAGGGTGCCATTTGAACGCAATTCAGAAAGAGTCAAAGAATTGCGATATAACTATGTGCAAGTGAGTCCCACAATTGATGCATACTCTCAACACTGTATACAGTAAATTATACATATTTCAATATTGTAATCATAATGATTGTGCTTCACAATAGTGACCACTCCATGTCTATTTCTGATATTGTCATACTGTGTTTCAGAGAGTCCTTGAGCTAGAGGTGGCTGCAGTGGAGCACCAGTTCATCTTCATTGATGAGGTTGGGTTCAACCTCACAAAAAGACGAAAGAGGGGAAGGAATATCATCGGCCAGCGTGCCATTGTTGAAGTCCCTGGACAGCGCGGAGGGAACATCACAATGTGTGCAGCGATTACCCACCACGGCGTCATCCATCACCATGCTACCCTTGGCCCCTACAACACCGCCCATCTGATCACATTCCTGGACACCCTACACAACACACTCATTCCACCAGATCAGGTAGATGGCCCAGAGCAGCTCAGGTACGTTGTCATTTGGGACAACGTAAGTCTCCACAGGGCTGCTCTGGTTTGTAACTGGTTCACTGCCCACCCACGCTTTTTAGTTGTTTATCTCCCTCCATATTCTCCATTCCTCAATCCAATTGAGGAATTTTTTTTCTGCCTGGAGATGGAAAGTGTATGACCGAAATCCACAAACGCGTATACCTCTTCTCCAAGCTATGGAGGACGCATGTGGAGATATAGCAGCTGCTTTTTTTTACTGTAACTGTGTACAGTAAATTCTTCTGTTGTTTTGTATGTAGTGTATGTGCAACTTTGTGTTGGTTGGGAATGGGATGCACACTCTGTTCATGTTTTTGTGGGAAAAATAAAATATATTTGTTACCGTGTATTTGTGTGTTCTGAGTATAAAAACAATATTCTCAAATATTTTACAACACACTTATGTATGTACTGTCTTTAGTAAGTGTAACACTGAACAAAAAAAGGGCTAAGTCATTATGATGAATGGAGAAGAAGTGTTTTCCATTCATCATAGTGTTTTACATTGAGCACATCAGTGTTCAACAGGTTCTTATAAATGTCTATTCATATGATGGTTTGTGTGTGTCATTTGAAAACAAAATACAAAATACTGTAATAATAACAAGATATTATTGATTATTAATATTTCCAAAAAGCTGAGTTCCTTACATAGCAGACCTACAGTATATTGATCTACACAATGTGATCTTTTGCTGTATTTCAGAAAGTTTTGCAAATGGATGCAGAGGAAGTCCCGCATGAGTTTATATACATTGATGAGGCTGGATTTAACCTGACAACAGTGCGAAGAAGGGGAAGAAACATCATTGGCCACAGGGCTATTGTCAATGTACCAGGGCAACGTGGGGGTAACATTACCCTTTGTGCTGCCATTACACAGAATGGGGTCATCCACCACCATGCCAACTTGGGTCCTTACAACAATGTCCTCATTCTTAAATTTTTAGACAGATTACACGATATTATCACAGCAGCAAACCAAAGGGACCAGATGCAATACATTGTCATCTGGGACAATGTAGTTTTCCATCGTTCTGCTCTGGTCCAAAACTGGTTTCATCAAACCCCACAATTTACAGTTCAGTATCTTCAACCACACTCCCCCTTCCTAAACCCCATCGAGGAGTTCTTCTCAACATGGCGGTGGAAGGTTTATGATCTCCGGCCCTATGTCCAGATGCCCCTCATTCAAGCTATGGAGGAAGCATGTGATCAAATTGAAGCAGCATCCATACAAGGGTGGATTCGTCACTCGAAAAGATTCTTCCCACGTTGCCTTGCAAATGAAAATATAGCCTGTGATGTTGACGAGGGACTGTGGCCAGAACCAGCTAGGCGGAGAGATGTTTAGTACTGAACTGAATATGTAATTTGTTACAGTATTACTGTAAGCTTACAGTGCAATGGTACCTTCAGTAATACTGTATGAAAACTGGAAAATGTTTTTTTGTTGAAATGTTCAGTATTTACTGACTTGAGTACATGAAAAGAAATAAATATTTTCATTAGTCTGCAAAATTTGTGTCATGTGGTGTTGGTGAATTTATTTTTACACTTTCTCTGTAAATGCTAAAAGTGTTTTAGGTTGAGCCCAGGAGTGTTTAACTGATTCAAACAGAGTCAAACCATATGATGGTTGTGTTTATGTTATGACAACAAAATAAGGTGTTTATAAGATATTGAATAGTTTTGATAAAAGTGTTCCATTTTGCAAATGATCTGAAGTGTTGTGCTACTTTGGTGTAGGGTTGTGTTAATTGTGTGTAGTGTTTTGACAAACCGGGCCCTGTTTTCAAAATTGTGCTTAAGGAATCGAAAAAAGCTGTAATTAGCAAATTGTAAAATTGTAAAAAGGAAGAAGCCCCAGACTGTATTTAATTTATATATTTTTAAGTGTCATTTTTGTATAAAACTTTTTGCATTTGTAGATTTTCCAAATAACATTCTGTATGATTTATAAGCTGACCAAAAATCTCCCCACAAGGACAAGAATATTGGATATTGCTATCACACAGCCTTTTCAAATTTTTGAGTCAAGTAATGAGTAAAGTCAAAGGTTTGAGTCAAGTCATTTTTTTTCTTCCTCATTTCCCATACAAAAATGTAATATATGGCCATATATGTACTTATATTTTCAATAGCATGACATATATCTTTACATATATTTGACTTACCTGAGAACACAATATATGGCTGCAACATATATGAACATTTATGTGTCCAAACATGTGAAGAAAATGTTTGAGTTCATCCATATATGATACCATATATCTGCATATATTACAGTATAGTATTGGTTTCTCGCATATATGGACAACATTAAGTAAAAATATGTGACATACATATTTGTTTCCCACATATTTAATACATGTATGTAAACATACATGCATATGATACTGATGCATTGAAATAAGTACATATATGCATATAAACATATATGCGTCTTACATATATTTAACATTTATGTGCATATACTGGAAAATATATGGCACTTACATGAAAACGGCCATTTTTGCTATATTTTGAAATATATGTTTCATATATGTCTATGTGTTTTATATATATGAATTTTTGCATATATTCTCATATAGGCAGCAGACATACATGGGCACTGACATTATATATGTAATTTACATATATTGACATATATTAAATTTCTGTATGGGTTGTCCTCATTTTTAAATATGGTATAAAAATAAAGTACTTTTTTTATGTACAACTGCAAACATTTTGTGT